>NW_021604589.1:5615303-5654923 GCF_004785775.1 Grammomys surdaster | reverse complement strand
AGAAGAAGAAGAAGAAGAAGAAGAAGAAGAAGAAGAAGAAGAAGAAGGAATATTATATCCCGTAATATTATTTTTCTTCAAGGGTTTGGGTTACTTGGAGGAAATTAAATAAGCTATTCTAGTCCATTGTTCTGCTCTGGCTGTGAAGTGCTTCCTACTGTGAACACTATTTCCCAATTGTTGCCTGTCAGAAATACTTAGCAGCTCTAGTCCTGGGCATTTCAGGAACTGAGTTGTGCAGTATGAGGAACAATGGTTGGCAGTGTTACCATTTTAAAGTAAACAACCTTCAGCAACGTTTCTCTTCCATAAAGCTTTTTCTGAGAACACGTTTCACGCATTGAGAGAATTGAGAGAATGTTTTAAAATATCTCCCCTCAAAGAAATCAACAGAAAATTTCAAGCAGCAGAGAAAAGTAAGCTATAGGAAAATCAGAAAAGGAGAATCAATTTTCAGAACCAAGAACTGTTTAGAGGCTGATTGAGTTCGCTGCTTCTAAAATCATTCTTCCCTCACCAAGGTTGATTCTGAGGCTCCATTTCTTGGTCATACAAATCAGATGGCTGGTAAGGACTGCCAAGGAAGCTGTCAATTGGATGGTTTGTTGCACTCAAGAAACACTTGATTGGGAGTTTTTCTGTGCTCTGAAGCCCTTTTCTGAGCTGTTTCATTTACTCTGCCCTAGAAGCCCAAGGAACATTTGCCAACACACCACACATATTTTCTCTTAAAAGAAAACTGTTCCTCTTTGAGTCTGTGCTTTGTGAGTTAGGTAAATCTGTTTGTTTTTCTCTCTTACAGGAGCTGCAAAGAATCGATTCTGCTCACTGTCATTCAGCCCTATCCAGTAAGTGTTCTGTGAGAAAAAGTGCCATTCAATGTTCTTGGGCTTCTGGTCTCCTGAAGCCACTTGAGGAAAACCACCAGGATGAATAACAGTGGAGACAAATAATGTGTTCACAGGGCAAGCTTAAACAATCTTGATCACTTCTATTGTGTTCTGTGTTACCAAAACCATTCATTGGAGTGAAAAGTACTGCACTCCCTAAATATCCTGAAAGACAATCAACTCTGCAGGCCTGTGAGCATTTCACATCTGCAACTAATACAAAACCTAAGACTTTCTTGTTTGCCAGCTTCCGAATCACAAGTCTCATGGGAATATCTAATTACAGGAAGTTGTATTCAAGTTTTATTCTTGTCCCCATCTAATTATTTTGGTAGAGAACTGGATAATTAAGCCTGCTTCAAAGGAGGGATGAGAGGGATGCCATAGTCAGAATTTGAGTTCGGATACCTTGGCTAGGAGGGAGAAACTGATTATAATCATAATGCCTTCATTTCTTATGTTTTTGTTTCTCTTTGACTTGGTTTTCATATATTTCAGGCTGGTCTAAGCTTGCTATATAGCCAAAGGATGACCTTGAACTTCTGATCCTCCTATGTGCACCTCTAGTGATGGGATTATGGGCATTCATCACAACATCCAGTTTATAAAGTGCTGAGAATTGAACCCAGGGCCTTGCCCTGTTCTAGGCTAGCATACTACCAACTAAGCAACACCCTCAAACCCAATTCAAAAAATCATAATCTTCATGGTATGCAATTCACTCTTTTTACATCACTCTTACAACAAGCAAGGCAATAAATAAAATTCCATGAATACTCCCATGGTCACAGTTTCTAACAGCTTATCAGGATGACCAAAATATCTGAGTCACTTCCCTGTCCTAGCCCAAAGTCATTTTCATGCCTGAATCCTAATTCTATGTTCTAGCCTAAGATTTAGATTCCTGCCTGAAGCCCATTTCCTTGTATTTGGCCAATGTCAGATTCCTGCCAAGAAGCCCCAAATGCTCTCCACATCTCCCCCTTTTATATTTCATAAACAAGACTGAGCCTGTCTTAGGTCATTCTGACAAGAGTGTTGTCCTTACCCATTGTGGAATATGCATTATCAAAAGCAACACACTTCTGTCTTAGGTTGGTAAGGCTCTGTGCAGATCTTACGGGTCCTTGGCTTGCCAGCCTGTTAAGTTAATAACTCAGTCTAGGGGTCCATTTTCAGTTTCAAGCCATGTGCTTTGGCTGTCAACATGTTGATGCTGTTAAAGACAAGCTTTAACATAATGGACAAGAATAAAAGTATTCCTAGGACAAAAAGGGGTAGCATGATCAAGCTATATATATATGTGCCATTCTTGAAGCTTGTCCAAAATGGAAATACTGACCTCAGGCCATGGATAATTTTATCAGCAGTATCAGCAGAGTCGCTTTCTTTAAATTCATAATCTCACTATGCAAAGTTAAAACATCCAGAGAGATGTTAGAATTATGCCAAATATCTTGCAAGTATCATTAAACTTTTTCCTAATTATAAAGACTATCATTGCAAATTTTAGAAGTAACATATCCATTGGTAATTTGCATGACACTTGAAATGGCTCCTTACTCTTAAACTCTGAATCTCCTTCCAATAATTTGGAATATAGGATAAAGAGCATCAATCCTTTGTTCCATACGCCTATCTAAATCCTTTTGTATACTCAACATATTAGTTACATGTTTTTGCTAAATGATTAACAAAAGTAGCTGTCTTAACTTCTTGTGTCAAAGCAATTGTAGAAGCAGTGGTGCTAGCAATTAATGTAATTAAAGCTGTTATACCAGCCATAATCAAGCCCACTACCCTCTTGCTTCTGCTTAAAGCCTGACTTAGTTCTTCCAATACTTGCAAGCTTTTTTCAGAATACCAAGGTCCTGTAATACTCAGGACAATAAAACAAAAGCTGACTGATAGACCCTTGAAACAGACATGCCATGTTTCAACACACTAACACAATTAGAAAGTGTACAATCAATACAACTTACATTAAATACTGTAGAAGAAACAAAAGTAATTTTAACATGAAAATTAAAAGAGCCTTAGCACATGTACTAACACCTGTTTGAAATCCAGATCCTGTCTCAACTTTATCTCTTGCTAATATAACAATATAGAAAACTGCAGCTAACTTCCAAATATGTCTCTGAAAATGTCCAGAACCAGCCTCCCAAGTGAAAACTGTTATTTCAAATATTAGATTCATTTCTAGTCCAGTCCATGATTGAGTCTGAAAAACTGGTCACATTTAGGAAACATACAAGAGTCATTATAACTTCTCTTTTTGATTCTCTGTTCTACAAGGTCTAAAAACTTGAAGCAAGGCAGCTTGTGCCATCTGGGATATAGGCAAGCAAAGGTGGGTTGGGAATACATGTCTAATACAGCTTTCCAGTCATCACTATCAGGGCACTCAGCAAGCTCACAAGTTAGCATCATTCTTTGTCCTAGCATCAGCATGTCTCACCAATCACTCTGGCAGCTACTATGCTCCTTCAGCATCCTACAGAATAAACACAAACATGCCTTCTTCCCTATATTAAATACCTGATCATGCCACATGCCGGTAAGTGGATCCTTCCTTTTCACCTAGGCATAAGTATGCCTAATTGTAGGGTGCCACAGACACTCAGCAGAAAGTTCCTTGGCCAGTACTCTTTTTATTCATCATTTTATTCATTTACATTTCAAATGTTATCTCCCTTCCTGGTCTCCTCTCCATGAACCCACCAACCTCCCTTCACTTTGCCTCTAAGAGGGTACTCACTCACCTACCCACCCATTCCCACCTCACTCCTCTAGCATCCCCCTTCTCTAGGGCATCAAGCCTCAACAGGACCAAACATCTCCCCTCCCACTGATGCCAGATTCTCTGCTACATATGTAGCAGGAGCCATAGACCTGCCCATGTATTTTTCTTTGGTTGGAGGTTTAGTCCATGGGAGCTCTGAGGGGTCCAATTAGTTGATATTGTTATTCTTTCTACATGGTTACAATCCCCTTCAGCTCCTTCAGTCTTTCCCCTAACTCTTCTATTGGGGTCCCCAGGCTTCATTCAAATTGTTGGCTATGAGTATCTGCATCTGTCTTAGGTGCCAACAGAGCCTTTTTTAGAGGAAAACTATACCAGGCTCCTGTCTGCAAGCACATCTTGGCATTAGCAATAGTGTCAGGATTTGGTGTCTGCTGATGTAATGGATCTCATGGTGGGGCGATCTCTGGATGGCCTTTGCTTCAGCCTCTGCTCCATTTTTGTCTCTGCATTTCTTTAAACAGGGCCAATTCTGGGATAAAAAATGTTTAGATGGCTGGGTGGCCATGTCTATCTACTGGAGGTAGTTTCTTCAGGTTCTATCATCCTGCTGTTGGGTATTTCAGCTAATGTCATTCCCATTGGGTCCTGGAAGCCTCTTGAATCCCTGGCTTCTAAGTTTTTCTAGTGCTTTGCCAAGTTCCTCATACCCCACCACCCACCCCCACCCACTGCTACTTGTTTCTTATTTGTTCTCCTGACCCTCTGGACTTCTTTCCTGTCTCTTCCCACATATGTGGTCCTGCTCCCCCTTCTACCTTTATTAGTCCAGACTGATTTATTTTTGCATTGTGTACTCCTCTTTTCACCTATGCAAAAAAAAGTGGGGTGAAGAAAAAGGGGTATTTAGCATTCAAGTTCAAAGGGAACCTAATAGGCTAGAGTTAGGAATAGGATTAGGGTAAGGGTTATGGGTTAACTCTTTTGTCCAACTGAGTCTCTATGACTTGTTAGTGCAGAGATATTCTTCACTGTCAGTGAATCCCAGTACTTTGATTTGATTATCTGGTTTCTTTTTCTGAGTCCAGTGACTGCTTTTCTACCTTGAAAGTTAATGTTTAGCTATGTCATTCAGGAAGGAATGCTGCACACACTTATGGCCAGTAACTATTCTTGTGCCCCTCACCAACCATCGAAGGTGAATTGTCATCTTGAACTTGCAGTTGACTACCCTTCCTAAGATACCAACCATACTTTTCACTCCTCCTATCCCCTCTGGCCAGCCAAATTCTTTCCACCTTTCAAGGTTCAGCCTTGATTCTAAATGCTGCCAGATGATTTCATGTCCTGATACTGTTTCATTTAGGCTAGAGACAGATTTGAATTGGAGCCTCCCCCAGCCCCAAGTTTTGCCAGTGAAAAATATCCTCAGACATTTCCAAGTGTCCCTTTGAAATAAAATTGTCCCCAATTGACGGCCACTCTACTGCTTTAATGCCCCTCCTTACTATTCCAAAGTGACTTTTCCCTCCTCTGAACCATGGATATGAGTACTCTGAAGTTATTGAAGTAAGTACACTTGTTAGAAAGAGATGAGCTGGTGGGAGAAGAGCCCTTTTACTTGTGTTTTTGTATTGGAATTTTCCTTCTAGCTTTCTTCCTGAAAATAGTAAATCTGGCCACAGTAGCCTGTAATCTCAGCATTTCGGAGGATGAGGTAACAGGATTGTTGCAAGTTTGAGGCCAGCCTGGGTACAAAGTGAGACCTTGTTTCAAAACAAAACAAATAAACAACAACAGCAACAAAAAACAGGGTTTAGTTCACCATTTTTACAAACAAGATAAATTTAAAAACACAAATTATCCAAACAGGAGAAGATCTATAGATTCTGCTCCTATCTGAGAAAAATGTGTAAATTGGACATATATTACAGCACTTCCATTTCTTTCTAATCTGGCTAGCCAGTAATTCTTATGATACTTGCCTAGCTACTTCATGCTAAGTCCCAATAAAGTATGTCCCATACACCTAACTGAAGCTATGCCTTCCTCCTGGAAACCCTGCTGCTATAGTTTCCTGGGCTAGCATATCGTTTCACAGCATAAGCCATATTCCCTGCCAGTCAAACTTCCAGTATCTTTACCTGGGGACCTTTCTGGCTGGTCTTCATGAAGCAGCTGTATATACTGTGGTGTCACTCCTGGAGGGCAGGGTTTTGTGTTCTTCATTATAATGGTCAGTTGAGTATAACTACAAGAGAGAACACAGGAAAGGAACTGGAAAACAACATTTTTACAGTTGCAGGCCCTAAGGAGACCAAGTCACTATGTGTCCAGAAGTGGTTCACATGAAAGTGAGTGGGTTCAACCTAGTAGGTGAGGAAACAGAGACAAAGAGGAGGGACCAGCCAACAAATACATTTATTGATGGTGAGAGTAGAACACACATGAAAGGTTTCAAAGAGAGCTCAGTGATGGAGTGTGCCTGTGATCTTAGTACTCTGGAGGCCAACAAGAAAATCAGTCATTCAAGGCCAGTCTAGGCTATACTTAGCCAGACCCTGTCAAAGAATAAGAAGGAGTAGGGATGAGGGGAGGAAGAAGAGAAAGAAAATTTGTAAGATTGCATTAGTATTTTGAAACATCAATAAGTAAAGGTTAGGGTGGATGTGAAGGAGAATTTGTGATAGGAGCACCTCCTCACAATTGTATGTGCCCAGTTGTCTAGACTGGGTGCACAGAGCCTGATATTGGAATGCTGACATGCCAGGAAAACAAAAGTTTTCAGGTTTTGTGATTATTCATTCAGTTAGTGATTGCACAAGGTGGCAGATAAATAGTCCTTCTGTCCTTTGGACATTGTAACTCTGGGGCATGTGGTCAGCCTTGATTCCCAAAGATTCTCAGTAAGAATAAGTTCCAGTTGCCTGTAATGGTGCCTTATTTAGTAAGGAAAACTTTATTGACTTATTCCCTCCTTCTGTCTCCTTTTCCCCTCCTCTTACAAGCACCTTCAGATTTGCTGCCAGTTTATGAAGCCTTGTCTTAGCATCTGCTTTGTAGGAATTACAAAACAAGTCACTTCATAGCTATAAGCTACTCCAAGACTACAAGTGCTGAAAGTTCGAAGTCTCTTACTACGAAGTCTCAGAAATAAATCTTACTTGTGTTTTTATAGTTTTTATATTTTTATTTTTTACTTAAGTGTATGTGTGTGAGCCTGCTTATGTGCTCAAGGCCAGAAAAGGGCATCAGATTGCCCAGAACTGGACTAAAAAGTGTTTGTAAACTGCCAGATGTGAGTGCTGAGAACTGAAGTAGGGGCCTCTGCAAGAGATGTATGCAATCTTAACGATTAAAGCATCTCTGCAATCCTTTGTTTGTGTGGGGGCTTTTGTTTGTTTTGTTTTGTTTTTTAGACATTGTTCTTATCATTTCTAAAAGCCTCAGAATAATACTTCACTATACTGTGACCATCTTATCAATAGCAAATTTGGGAAATAATGCAGGAATTGATTAGGGGCACAAAAGCATTAAGATCAATGAACACCAGGAGACTCTCACTATTCTAAATGTTAATTGCTCATCATTTCTGGCACCTGGTATAAAATGCTTATGATCAGCAACTATGGTTGGTGATAGCTAATTCACCAGGATTCTGAGTAATGCATAGTATATATGTTTTCACTAACAAAGAGAAATATGAGTTAAAATTGTGTTCATAATTGCTTTGCACTATCTCATCCACCTGAAACTCCAGCCACCAGAGTAAACAAGCCACTGTGTTGCCAATCCTCATTAGGTAGCTTTCTTGGAGCCTTTTTATGTTTTTATCATCAAAACAGCAGTTTAAATTTTTGAGGTGTTTCCATATTTAATTTTATGTTTATGGATGTTTTGCCTGTAAATATGTCTGCACTATGTGCGTGTATGCAGTGTTCATGGAGGCTAGAAGGGGGCATCAGATCTTCTGGAACTAAAACTAGAAATAGTTGTTTGTTGAGGTTTGGTCTTTTGCTATGTATTGTAATGTTAAATTCTGCACCAAAAAGTATAGGCCTAGTGTGAATTCTCCCGATTATCAGCTTTTGTTGTGCAAAACTTGTTCCTTGATTTGAAACTATTGGTTGAATAAAATTGGCTACATCCAATTATAGGGGAGATTAGAGGTAAGTGTTTTTGAGTTACCTGGTTGGGGGTAGAGAAGGACAAGCTGTGAGGAAAATCCATGTGAGTCAATTTAAAGGACAAAAGGTTTACTTTGGCTCACAGTTTCAGAGGTTTCTGTGTGCAGGCCGCAGCTCCATTGATTCTGGGCACATGGATGGACAAAGTATCACGGCAGTGGTAGTGGGGACAGATGAAGAAACTCTTTACCTCACAGCAAACAGGAAGTAAATGGAGAGAAGGCCCTAGAAAGCAGGTCAAACCTTCAAAGGCATATCTGCAATGTTTTCCTATTGCTGAGGCAAAAGCAGCTTAAAGAAAGAAGAGTTTGTCTCAACTTACAGTTTGAAGATATAGACCATCATGGTGTCAGGAGATCGAGACAAATGGTCTCATTGTATCCACAGACAGGAAGCAGAGGGAGACAGAGACTCACCTCACTTTCACCTATGTCTCTTTTTTGTTCAGTCCAGGACCACAATTCATGGTAAGATATTGCCCACAAGTCAGGTGGGTCTTCACACTTCAGTGACCTAATCTAGGTAAATATTCACACGGGCTCAAAAGATTGTCTCCTAGGTGCCTCCCGAGCCTGTCAAATTAGCAAACCATATTAACTAGTGACATTTCCTCCACCTATTGCCTAAATTTCTATCACTTTCTCAAAACACTACTAAGTTAGGGCCAAGAGTTCAAGCCATGAGCCTGTAGGGAAATTTCACATTAAAACCATAACATGGACAAATCATGCTATGTTTTCAATGAAACTGAGTGACATTACTCTATTTCTAAAATTATATCAAGTGATACACATCTCAAAAGTCAGTTCTGATAAGTATACCTTTTTACTGAGGCAAGAAATTGTGTAGATTATTCTAGAAAGATACAGTAAGTTACTAAGTTGAAAAGCTAGGATTCACAGAGAACTCAAAGTTGAGTTTATGGTGCCTTGACTGAGTTGAATATTTTATTGCCAAACAATGCTGGAGAAGTCGTGCATTTTTACGTTAAGACATCTCAGCCTATGAGTCATGTCTCTTCTGGTGTCTTTATTGCAGCCACTCTACTTGTGCTAAACTCATTGTGCCAGTGTAAATACTGCTGCTCAGAATCATTAAGGAAGAATAATGTTTCCCCTTCAGCTAAAAAATGGCATCTCAAAAGCAAATCAACTCACCACTGTATGAATTGCTCGTTAATCATCCCTAAACTTGGCCTATAATTGCACAGACACTGATGAGAGCATACCATCGTCACATGGCTCCAGCACTGCAGTATGGCTTCTAAAACTCGCACAGAGCTTGCTGAACACTGCCCCTCATTCAGAGTCCTTTTGGAGTTTTGTTTTCTTTATTAAGGGGTCAACTATTCTCTTTAAAATGGCTTGTGTAAGTGGATGAATATGAAGCTTTAGAACAAAAATCATCCATCTATCAAGTCTTCTAAGATACTGCTCAAGGTTCCATTAGGTGTAGAAAGGTGTGCAGGGGAATGTTAGAAACATCATCTAGCATGGTGCTGCAAACTTTAACTCAAGTGCCAGGAAGGGTGGTCCAGAAGGACTGCAAGCTGAGGGAAGCCTGAGCTACATTTCCAATTTCAGGTCCTGAGAATTCATAGCAAAGCCCTGTCTGGAATATGAATAAACAAAAACAGTATTCTCCCAATACCAATCCAAAATATGTACTCCCAAACATACAGATTTGTCATTGCATATTCTTAACAATGATTTGGTATTATAATAAAATACTCATGCATTGCATATAGTATGCCATTTTCAACTGTACATTTCACCAGTATTAAATACATCTAAGATGTATTAAGTATTGTTGTTATGTTATCTTGTAAAAATGTCTAATCAGTCCTAAAGGAAATCCTATATCTATAAAACATTCATCTCTCCTTTTTCTTCTGCCCCTGCACCAAACTTTCTGTCTCTATTTTTACTGTTCTAACAGTTTCACAGAAGTATAATATATAATATTTGCTCTGATTCTGTCTGATTCTTTAAGTACCACATTTTCAAGATCATAGTATCGACCAGTACTTCCTTTTTTATGACTGAATGATATTCTATTTTATGGACATACCACATTTTACATGTCCACTCCATCATTTTAATAACTTAATTGATTTTCTGAATGTGTGTATTTGGTAAGATTGTGAATACTTTAAATTTTGCGACCATGAGATTAATATAATATATCTCAGGTTAAGATTTTATGTAGATTCAAGGATCAGTCACTAGAATATGTTGTGCAAAAGCTTCAATGCCTGCAGAATAAGGTATATGCAAATAAGTCTATACCCTAGGCAACTGACAATATTTGACCGTTGTAGTTCACAAACAAGTAATCATCTGATTACCTTTAAATCTAATGGAGCACGAAGGTTTCTTTCGTTTTCTAATCAGTGATGCTGTCAAAAGATGAGAGGGAGGTCTCTTTCCTTTAAGTTTCACTAAAAACGTTACACCAGAGTAATTTTCAGATGAACTGAATTGACCAAGGCCATGCAGCAAGAGATCCCCTTCTTCCCACCACCTTTCTTAAGCAGATGCTTCTACTGGACTTAGAATTTCTGTGGAAGAGCTTCACCATTCAGCCCTTACTTACCAAGGAAACAAGGAAGAAGTCCCAAATGCAATGCACATGTAAGATAAGGTAGACCATGAAATCCAGAATTCAACTCTAAATTGGAAGTCAAAGTCTCTTCCCTACTCGGCATAGTAAGATCCAAGATCACAGATTACCAGAATAAGGCTAAAGGCCAGGTTGTAGAGACATACAGAAGAACAAATCTCTGCCTACTTCTGCATTGTGTTTAGAGCTCTGCATTCAAAGCAAGATTGAAGGTCTTTGGAATTGTGAATAGGAAGAACATAGAAGCTGTTCTTCTGGTCTGGTCACTAAATCAAGGTTATTAATTTAGTCATGACAGAGTTTCAATCACATCCGTAATTTGTATTTTGTTTTTGAATTGGGCATTCACAGAATATTTTACCTTTTTTAAATAATTTATTTATTTTTCTCAAATCGTAATTTATACTCATTCATTTAGCAACAATGTTGCATACCTCTGAGGACTAAGATGAAAAATAACTGTCACAAGGTTTGTGCTAGAATGCCAGTGATCCGATAAAAATCTTTCCGTTTCCTCTAGTCTCCCAAATCAGCATTTATTAGTGCTGCTAAAAAGGCAAGATTGAAGTCCAATCCAGTCAAAGTGCGATTTTCCGAAGAGGTTATCATCAATGGCCAAGTGTCGGTGAGTTTTCAACTTGTCTGTGTTGTTATGCAAAGAATCATTGAAGCAGGGCTTTTTGCTCAAGTTAAGCAAATAATGCTACTAGACTGTTTATTCTGGACATGTTTCTTGTCTTTCATGAGGGTGTCAAATCTCAAGACTGAAAGGGACTTGCCTTACTACCTCCTTGCCACTCAGTTCTAACACAACCAAAATAGGACCTAACCCAGTGACTCCTATGGCACTTGCTACATGATACTCACTGCTTTGATCTAGAAACACTAATGCTGCTTCATTTATATTTGGTAAAATCAGCTTCCTTCGAAATTTCTATTTCTTGTGCCAATTAAGCACGCTTCCACAGAATAGCCTTTTATATATTTTGTGAAAAGAATCATGTTTCCCTTGTACATGTGTGTGTGTGTGTGTGTGTGTGTGTGTGTCAATATCAAAGTAAGTAGAAAGTAAAGATTTTGTATATTAAGCTAGAACTGAAGAATGAACCCCCAAATACCCACAAAAGGTCTTCAACAAAGATAATGCAAAATATCAAGAGTATATTTCATTTTCAACATTTTCCAAAGACTATAGAAGAGTGGGTACTCTTTTTTGGAGGGGAGGGGGAGGTTAGGAAGCCTTTACGTAGAATACTAATAGTTTTGAAGACCTTGGAAATATCAGATTTTTGTTGTTGAAGGTTATTGGCTCTGATTGGTGTGTGTTTGTGTATGTTTTTTTTAATGAATCTATAAGGATAGACCTTCATCTGTGATCTGTTTGCTATGGATAACAAACTCTTTCCTGAAGTTAGCCCTGGATCAGGATTGAAATCTATGAATGTGCATATCCTGGGCAAGGAACTTATGAGTCTTCTTAATACTAGTCCAACCTAGGGCTGTCCAACTTGGAGGCCAGAAAACTGAAATGTGTGATAATTGTCCTTCAGTTGTGATAAAATACCAAGCCTAGACCACTTCAAGGAGAAAGGGTCCTCATGGTAGCCGTGTGTTTAGTTCATATTCCTTGGCTTTTTATTTTTGACCTGTGGTGAGGCAGAATATAATGGCAGCAAGAGCTTGTACAAGCAGAGGCTACTCAGCTCACAACATCCAGGAAGTAGAGACAAATTGAGATGGAGATGGATAGGTAGAGGAAAGAAAGAGAGATGTAGAAAATATGAGTTAGAGAAGAAGAATCTGTGAACATAGGGGCCTGATACTTCCCCCCCCCCTCGCTATTCCATCTAAGCTCTTAAGCAATTTGATGATACCCCTTATATTCAGGACAGGTCTTCTCCCCTCTGTCAATTATCTTTGAAAACATCCTCACAGTATGCCTAGAGATATGGTTTACTAATCTCCTAGTTGGCTCTCAATCAAACTAGTTGACAATCAAGATTAAGTATCATGGCAGGTCAATCTGACAAGCTGTTGGGGCACTTGTGAAAAAGCTCTGAGGTTGTGACTGTTAGCCTGTAGGAATTTTGTACTTCTCTATGAACTTGATACAGTCTGCTCACTGAAATAGATCTCCATCAATCTAGGCACATAGTTACCACATGTCAGCAATTCAGAATCCTGTCCCAGTGGAGGAGTGGAAGATACCAAGTATTAAAACAACAAGTACATCACATCAAAAATTCATCAGAAAATTACCTTTCTACACCAGGGCTTCTAGGCCTGAGATTGGGCATCTAAAGAGAGAATAATAGTCTAGAAGCTATAGTGATAGTGTCATTTCACCTCTGTTTATAACAGAGCTCATGTGAGGTAGCTGTACTGTGAGGATGCTGCTGCAGGGCCAGTGGTCTCCTGCAGCCTCTGCTGCCTTGCCAGATACTATCAAGATAGGACCTTCAGTTGCACATCTCCTCCTCAGCCTATGGGACTTCATCCTTTCTAATATGCTCTTCTCAGTCAGAGGATGCCTCGTTTTCTGAATTTAAAGTCAAACTTACTGAGTGAATCAGGCAGCAAGGAAGTCACAGAGGATAGGTATGGCAGGAGAAATGAGAAGAAATTAAGAAAAAGAAATGGGTAGTGAGAAGGCCTAAAATCAGCCATAGGCCTAAATTCAGCAATAAGCCTGTCATACATGTATACTAGCACCAAGTCTTGGGTCTCAGTGGAAAAACATTGAAACAGATGGCTATAAGCTAATGTAAACAGGCAGCTTTACAAGCCTGAGTAGTCATAGACCTTGTAAATAGGTAGCCTTGGCAGACAATACCAACTTAGATAAGGACAATCGAGTCATAGGCAGAGTCATAGTGACTTGTCCCCTGAACCTTCACCCAGCCGATACCCGGTTCTGAAGATACCTGTATTCCCCTTGAACACCCACACTTCAGTGTCATTCCCTTCCCCACATCCTGCCTTTCTGTGTTTATAACCCTTGTGTGAATGAATTATGATTTGAGAAAAAATAAATTAAAAAAAAAAGAAATGGGTAGTGAAAGTCGGTGGACCAGTTAAGGAGATATACAATCGTTGAGTTTACTCAGACTGTAAAACATTTGAAAACATCTGTGCATATGGTCTTCAGTTCCTTCATCTTCAAGCCAAAGGACATATGGCTTTGCTATTTCTAAGACCCCCAACAACCCTCATGACTCTGTGACACCAAATACATGAGTATGACACAGTTCACTCCAAGGACTCATGGACCTTACTTACATGGATGTGTTTACTTCTCTCCTTCATCTCTTTCATCACTCTCATAGTATCCAATTAAAGAAAGCATCATAAGGAAACATCATGCATAAAATGCATGTCTCATGGTTCGGTCTTAGTTATATTTCAAATTGACATGACTGTTGGGGTTATTTCTAGATTGTGATGTTATGAGCTGTTCATATAACCTAGACTTAGCACTTGACTTTTTTTTTTTTTGTGGCACTGGGAATGCAATGCAGAGCCCACTCACAGGCCAGGTTGCTCAATAGGCTTTCTCAACTTGAAACAAACTAGAGACACCTGGGAAGAGGAAAATGCAGTTGAAGGGTTGCTTCCATCAAGTTGGCCTCTGGGCATGTCTCTAGGATTCTCATGATTACTAATTGATGGAGGAGGGCCCCAAACACTCTGAGCACTGCCATTTCTGAGCAGGTAGTCTTGAGTTGTATCAGAATAGTAACTGAATGTTAGTCTGGAACAACAACAAAAAAAACTAGTAAGGAATTTCCTCTGTGTTCTCTGCTTCAGTTCTTGCTTCCAGGTCCTGCTTTGAATTCTTGCCCTAGCTTCCTCTAATGATGGACTGTAACCTGTGAACTAAAATAAACCCTTGCCTCTCCAGGTTCTTTTGGCCATGGTGTTTTGGTGTTTTGTTTTGTACAACAAACAACACCAAAATCTAACTAGGCATCAGGCAAGTGCCCTACCACTAAGCTAAAAGCCTCAACCTTATGTTTTTCTCATTTAGCACACTAGTGTGACTCGTATGTTTTCTTTTGAGTTGAGAAACATTCCTAAATGGGTTACAAAGAGTTTAAAAAAAATGATAACTTTAACCTTGAGCTTCTTCATGCTTGTGAGTTATTTGCATGACCACCACCAGGGACCAGCAGTCTCTTGACACACAGCATCACTGATGGTCCTCATTTTGTTCATTTAATCCTGATCTGAAAAAGTCAGAGCTTGTGGATCCAAACACAGATGCTTGACTACAAAGGAATTATGTCTGTAATAATGTTTTCCATTGGGGAATCTTGCTATTTTTTTTTTAAAAAAATGCTTCTAATTTTTCTGATCAGCAAAATGTCTTGTGCATTATTTGTAGCTGGAAAACAATATTGGTATGAATATCTTAGTTCAGATACCACCAAAGGGATATCTGGTTGATCTTTGAACTTTTGTTTGTTTATTCTTTATTATCTTGTGATATACACTTGGCTACTGCCAGGAGTGGAATTCTAATTTGACTGACCTTCACAGCCAATATTTCTCTTTTCTGTTGTTAAACAGGAAACTGTTAAAGACAATTCACTTCTTTTCATGCCAAATGTTCTGAAAGTCTATTTGGAAAATGGACAGACCAAATCTTTTCGCTTTGACTGCAGCACCTCCATCAAGGTAAGATGACACTCGAACCTCTGTGACTATACTTATTATGTAAAATGAAACCAAGACAAAATTCATAAACTAAAAAGGGCTCTGTTCTTTTTGTCCCTGTGGGTGCTACAAACATTATGACATGCTATCTATGTCATACACCAGGGCTAGCCATTTTACTGCAACTGCAGATTAATTAAAATACCATGACACTCACCAAGAAAGTTTGGCACCCTGCCCAAAGCCAACAGTATTTCCCAGCAATGTCAGCCACCAAGAAAATTAGGATGTTAACTGTTAATTGAATATTTGCCACTTTTGTGTCCAGCAAAAGTGAAGGATAAAGTCATGTAAAAATAACATTACTTTTGGTTGCTGTAACCAATTACTCAAGATTGCTACATAACAAGTCAGAACTGAGGTGTGCTTCTCAGGAGGGGGTTAAAGTAAGCGCCACCATACAATCCCAGTATTCCTGATCCACAGGTGAGTTTTACATAATAGGTTTGGTAGCGAAGCATGTGCCCCCCCCATGCTTCTTTCTTTGAAAAGAAAAGTGCATATTCTCCTCTTTTTTTTATTGTACAAAAGTATGTTCAGAAATTGATTGCTCCCTAATGTCTCATCAGCCTAAAATAGGCTTTCTTCAAATGGCACAGTCAGAAAGATTTTATGGAGGTAAAAATGTACCTAGTGATGATCTGTACCATAATCTAGCAAGAGGATATCAAGTCTGTGTTTAAAATGCCTATCAATAGTCAACCATTAATTCTCTGTGTTTGAAAGGACTCAGAGCAGACCTCACCTGTGCAAATGGTTCTACAAAGCCCACTTGCTGTGCATCTTACTGTCACAATAGCAGTAAGCAGCTGGGTTTAAATTGCCTTAAATACATGGTGATTCAGTTGGCAGTAGAAGGCACAATATTAGTAGATGGGTGTAGGAGCACTAAGTCATCCTTAATTGCCCCAGATGAAATACTAGTTCCCTTCATATAAGACTGCTACTTTGAAATGGTGATGGCTGAGAAAATAGCTTTCCTTTTTCTTTCCTATTCAATACAAATGTATGACGAGAGAATAGTTTTATCTAACAATTGATCAACTAACTGGGGGTGGAGACAGTCATAATTTTTTTTCTGGAAAGAACAAGAAAGTGATCATTTTAGGGTTTGGGGGCCACCTGATGTCTGTAAGACTTATTGGATTCTTTTGTTGCATCCGGGAAACAGACACAGAAATGGGGCGTTGAGAAATCCTTAATACTGCCCAGTAAGTAGATGATCTTCTTGAGGAACACCCAGAACTCAAGCATTTGTCCTCTCATACTCTAGTTCCTTTTAACAGAGAATGAAATGCTGGATTCAACAAAGGAAGTCTAGGGGAAGTCATATACATGTCGTTCATTGTCCCCTCCCCATGGACACCTATGGGCAGTGTTTTATTCTCCTGGAAATGATGTAGCAGTATACACAGTGTATTACTAAGAAAACCCTCCTTTGTTTTAGTGCCCAGAGTTTTTATTGGAGATTGGTCACATAGACATAGCTGACCAACTACATGGCTGGCCTTGGTGCCTTGTCCCTCTAGTTGCAGACTCGACATTGCAAGGCCCAAGTCTATTTGTGTGCTACTGTTAACTATGCGCTATGCATGTAATGACTCCTGCCAGGCAGGCCACTGAAGACCTAATGTTCTTTCCTAAGTGTGAGATTGCAGAGTCACATCTTTCTCTAGATAAGACTAATCCATTCCTTAACACAGATTTTGTGAGCAAATGGAGATGACCACATGAACCACTTTTTGCAGACCTTGAAACCCACGTACACAAGTATGCCCTTATGGACTTACTCTGTGTCTTCAGCTGCTCAGATCCTCACTGTTAGACCTATCTCACTTAAAGACATGTGTTAAGACTTGAGTACATATCTTACCAGAAATCAATCTAAACTGAAGAAAAGGTCTATTGTTCATTCCTCCGGGCCTCTTTATTATTATAGGAACCCACATTAATCTGAGCTTGATTTCCTAGCAGAGTACAGTTGACAATGAGAAAACTACGAGCTGTGCAAAGAGTTCACATCAAATTCACGTTCTCTCCTCATGTACCTAACAGTCTTACTAGCATAGCAGATACTGGTTGTTGGACATAACAGAAAGAGTGCTGCAATAAAAGGAAGAAGATACCTGCTGAATACAAGTTGCCAGCATTCTCGTTACAGAGTTTAGATAGGGAGCAGCTAACAGAATAATTTTCTACTGGCCCTGCTACTGGTTTACAAAAATGTCACATAAAGTTCATATAGCCACACAAAGCCTAGGTTGTTTTTCTCTTTCCTGGATTTTGTGAAAAATATATATGTATGTATAAAGGGTATATATATATATGGAGAGAGCAGGGAATCTTTTAGATCACATTCACCACAATCAAGCAAATTTTGTTGAACAATTATTCTTTGGGGGTGGGTCTGGTTAGCTATTTTGGATTTTTTTTTTTTATTTTTGTTTTAATGGGGCAAAAAGGTCAATCAAGTAGACTCAAATAGCAGTACAGTCCATGGAAAGTTCACTTCATATATGAGAAGGGTTTTCCACCTTTGCAACTATTGAGGTTGGAATACATAATCCTTTGTTGTGACTGCCCTGTGCATTGTTAAGGCACTTAACAGTATCCCTACTCTCTAGCCACTAATGACATCCCCCCCCTGCTGTGTCAACCAAAGATATCTCCAAAAATATCCAAATGTTGCTATAGGACACCATTTCCTCCCATTGAAAAACTCTGCTCTACAGAACTTTAGACACCTGACAAAAATTCTCTTGAAGAGAGGCCATTTGCTAGTTTCAAATCTATGAAAACCATGAAAGCCTGAGATTAGCTGTGCATTGGAGTACAGCCTTTATTTGTGTAGTCAACATTTTCTGACTATAAATGTTTAATCCTATAAAACATTACAGACAGAGCTTGCTCATTTCACCTTCCCCAGGGATGTAAAATGAGCATGTACTCTTATGGCGGTGCTCTCTGAGTAAATGGCATTATAATAAGTGCTTTGTACATATGAACACATTTGATTCCTATATCCATTCCAAGGCAGGCATAATTAGCACTTCCAGTTTACAAGTTGGGAAACTGAGATACTTATAGGTTGAATAACTACCCAGTGCTGTGAAGTTTATAAGCATGAGAGCTGGGATTAGAAACTAGACTTTCCCAGGAGCTTCACAGTTCCCGTGCTTTCTTGCAGAATAGGCTGGGGCCAGCATACTATTTGGAGGCAGGAGTAAAGTGGTAGATATTTCAGGCCACACAGGCCACTGCACATCTCTGCTTCTGCTGTGTATGGACACTAAATCAACCATGGACAAGAAATGGAATAACTCTGTCTCAATAAATCTTTATTTACAAAAATGTGTTGGGGACTAGATTCAGCATGCAGGCCATACTTTACTGCTCCCTGGGGTAGAAAACTTTCAGAGCTGGTTTAATTGTTTTCTCATTTAGAGAACAGGAGACTGAAACTAACTCTTTATCCATTAAAAACCCTTCCCAATTTAGAATATTACATGGGAACTGGAGAGATTGCTCAGTGGTTAAGGACATTGGCTGCTCTTCTAGAGGACTTGGCTTTTATTCCTAGCACATACACAGTGGCTCACAACTACCTGTAACTCCAGTTTCAGGCAATCTGATTCCCCCTTCTAGCTTCCTTGGGCACTAGGCATACAAAGGAAGCATAGCTCATATGTATGCAGACCACCTATATACATTTGAGAGAAAACAATCGTTATATGATCAATGAGCCCCTCTACCATTACAAGATGTAAAGCCTAAATAAATGTATCTCTTTCTGGTCATGGTAGACTCTAAAAAATAAAGTGAACAGTGTTGATTTTGATCTCTTCGTGTCCCTGTTCTTTCTGTAAGGATGTCATCTTAACCCTGCAAGAGAAGCTGTCTATCAAAGGCATTGAGCACTTCTCTCTTATGCTGGAGCAGAGAACTGAAGGGGCCGGCACCAAGCTGCTCTTGCTTCATGAACAGGAGACACTTACTCAGGTCTGTGATGTACCCCCCAAGAATGTTGCTGCTGCTGCTGCTGTTGCTGTTGGAAACAGAGTCTGTGGTGTCTCAGGATGCCCTTCCTCCACCCTGTAGCTGCTCTGTACCCTAGGGCTTCGCTGAAGGAAGCATTGCCTTTATAATGAATGCATTTGATGCCTCAAGAAGATGATCCCCCTTTTGCTAGTCTATCATAGATTGTCAGCTGATCTCCTAAATTTGTCACTCAAAGGCCAAGTAGATACTGGAATGTAGCTCTGCAGTGACATTTTCTGTTACTGCAATGGCTTCTTTGCCTGTTTTGATCTCTAGTCTCTTCAAAATCATTAAAACCACAATTGTTACTGAGAATATATAGAATAAGTCAAAGTCATCTTTGTTGTCGTTGGTTCCGGATACATACTCAAGGCTATTTTTGGAAGCCTGCAATCACTGCCTTATTCCTGCCCACTATGAATATGTGATCTACCTATGTGTCCCAATTCCTGGTTCCCAAGATTTCAGCCCATCTGTTCTCTGGGGAGACATGCCAACTGTTTGCTCCTGTATCTGACATACCACCTTCACTTGTCTTCAAAAAAAGCTGAGCATTTTGGTTGAGTCTTTAAGTATCCACAAAGTCTACTTGCATAGGAAAGTTCATTGAGAGATAGCCCTAAAAAGATGGAATGAGGGGACATGGGAGAACACTTGCAGCTGAAGCAGCAAGTTATCAACAGGAGAATAGAAGGATAAGAAGCAACTGTCATGCTAAAGGGCTTCTTATTTGATGCATACTTAAAAGCGAGTGTCTAGGGAAGGATGGCTCAGCAGTTAAGAACATAATCTGCTTTTCTAGAGGATCCAAGCCCCAGTACCCACATCAGGTGGTTCACAACTGCCTGGAACTCCAGATCCAGGTCATCTAACACCTCTGGCCTCTTCAGGCACCTGAGCTCACATGCATATGCATATTGAAAAATGAAAATAATTCTTTAAACAAAAATCAAGAACGACTGTTTCATACATCAGTTCCTTTGAATTGCCTGATTCCTTTGACAGAATCCAATAGGATGCAATGAATTAGAAACATTCTCATGCATTTTGATTTCTATTTCTGTATCCAAACTTGACCTATGATGTTAATCAAGTTTATATCTACACAGGGGTAATTAAAGTCACTTGCAAAAATACCACATGGCAAAATACTCTTAGAAATGGATGGCTTATTTTTATGTAATGTCATAGGGAGACAACCACATATATTCAGAGCCCCTTAAGTGAAAGCTCAGTGGGTGTCTAAGTTCCCCTAGAAGCAGAGCTTTAGCCAAAAACTTGAATGTGTGGAAATTCCATGGGAGATAATGAGAAAAGCTGGGACAGGGGTAGAAAATAGACATGGAGCAAATTGAGGGGTCAATAAAAATGACTCATCAAGCCAGTTCCCACCATGTGACTTGGAGCCCCAATCTACAAGAGAGTTCTGAGTAACAACTTAGAACACTTGTCAGTTGTACTTCACCTGGGTATGTTGAGCAAGCAGTTGGTCTGTCACTGGTGATGGGCTATACTGGAAGACTCTTTAAACTCCTAGTTTATCAAATGGTCTCAGGTACATGTAGTAAATAACCTTTAGCCTGTGGCAGTAAATGACACAGGGAGGTAGGCAGTCCACCTGTTCCTGAGTCTAATGAAAAGTTCCACAACTCTCTTTTTCTCTTTATAGTTCTGCTCAAACTTCTGCTGACTACATGGGCCTGTGGGAAACCATTATGGTAATTTAGGTGAACAAAGATTCAAAGTTCTTCCTGATCTTACATATCCAAAACTTAAGAAAATGGGTTAAATAGCCTGAAAGGAAGCAGTTACCTACTTTTGAATCATCCCATATAATGCAGCTGTTGCAGTCTCAGAATAGAATAAGAATCCATGTCATGTTGCTGTATGTGTATGAACTCTTGTCATTTCTCCTCTCCATGCTGCTTTCCCTTTCCTTTCCCAGCCTCCCTTTCAAACCTTCCTAGAATAAGTTCCTTTATATACAAACCCTTATCTCAGAGTCTGCTTCTAGGAACCCCAGTCTCACACAAAGGCAAATGTGAAGATTTTGTTGATGAAGAAAGAAAGGGAATTTTGATTCTGTGGCTTTCAGCCCTTTCTTAGCCAGCAATGATGGATTCTTAAATGATGTGTTTGCTCTTCCAGGTGACACAGAGGCCCAGCTCCCATAAGATGAGGTGTCTTTTCCGAATCAGTTTTGTTCCCAAGGATCCCATTGACCTGTTAAGAAGAGATCCAGTTGCGTTTGAGTATCTCTATGTTCAGGTAGGTAAAATTTTTGGATTGTTCTATATGAATGTGGAAGTACATGACTGACCTCTTACGTTTTTTTTCTTTCCATGTTCTCCTAAGCTCAATGAATCATAAAATAAGTAGGTTATGCTCTTTTCATTTTCACATTGGATTTTGAAATAATTTATTACTCCCATATAGGTTGCAAGAATAGTGGTTTATATCCTCCACCTAGTAGTTTCTCCCATGTACTTGATATTTAATGCAGGTCCTTGTCTTTTTCATCACAAAAATTTATATGTAAACATATTCTTTTTTCTACAACACATGAAAGCAAGTTGCCTGCATCATGTATTGTTTTTACTTCTAAATATAATATGTATTTTCCAATAACATGGACAATTTCTTATATAAACTCTGTCCAATTAACAAAATCAAGAAATGAGACACCAATAGGTATCCCTTATATTATCTTTCATCTACCTCCAAAATGATGCCTGTTGCCGCCAAATGTCATTTAGGCCATCTTTTTTTTTTTTTTTTCTGGAATACAATTCACTGTGGAACCTAATTTTGCCTGTAGTTTAGTTGCCTTGTCACTTTAGTGTCTTTAAGTCACTACCATTCCTTATACCCTTTCTGTGATTAAGACTAACCAGATATTTTACAGAAATACTCCATTTGGGTTTCTCTAGCATGTTGTCATGATTATGTTGAAGTTATGAACTTGCAAGGAATGATATAAGTGACTGTATTCTCCTCGGTATAGTATATGAGGAGCCAAAGGGTGTCAGTTTATCCCTTTCATTGTGATGCTAACTTTGACTCTTATGTGGGTTGTGTCCTTGTAAAAATTAATCACTTTTCTTTTATAATGAATAAGAAATTTGTGGCAAGTCACTTGTGACTTTTATCATCTTATATTTCATCAAGTTGTCACCCACTAATTTTTATTAATAGTTTTAATTGGCGATTCTTACTTGAATCTATTCTTGTCATACTGATTTAAAATGACATGTCTAATCCCATTATGTCTCTGTTTCTTGATCAGTTGGCACACTATATGAGTTGTCCCTTCTTCAAATGTTTATTCATTTATTTAAGTACCTAAATTTCTCTAAGACATTGTGATAATAATTACATTGGAATTAATAATTTTCAGAATTTTAAGATTCTAAAATGTGTGTGTGTGTGTGTGTTCTCTAGATGGTCTATCTTATCTTTTATTCTGGAATATAATTATTTCCAAAAATAAAACTTCCAGGGATGAGTATTTGGAATTATTTGTCCCAGAGGAAATCTATTGATATAGATAACATATGGATAAGTTTACATGATTCAATATTTAAGAGCTGTTCCTGTATTTTTGTGAATCTATCTTATTGTGCTCACTAAAATTTTCCAATGCAATTGGAATAAACGTTAACAATCTATTTATTGGAGCTGGAGAGGTAACTTAACCATTAAGAGTATTGGATGCTCTTCCAGAGCACTTGGAATTGATTCCTTCGTCTATGTGACCGCTAACAACCATCTGTAGCTCCAGATCCAAGGGTACTAATGACCTCTTCTGGCCTCTGTGGACACTGAATGCCTGTGGTACATTGATATACATGTAGGCAAAAGATCCATACACATAAAAATAAAATCTCAAAAAATAATCCATTTGTCTAATATATAGTACACAGTAATAGAAACACTCAAAGTATCTATAAACATGTGTTTTACATTGATATATACAAAAAAAGAAAAAATAAATATGAGCCAAAAGAAAGTAGATATAAGGTGAAAGAGAGACACAAACAAGATACATGTGGCAAATTAGGAATGTTGCTATCAAGTGGCAATAATCTCTAAAGATCAATAATGACATCAGAGAAAGAAGCAAAGCATGCTTACTACATTCTAGTACATAGGGATCCTCAGAAAAGAACTTAAGAGATCTCCCTATCTGTGTGGGTTTTGAACAAGATTTTTTTTTAGCTGAGGTGTGATTAATGTTTATGAAGATAGCCCTGCATCTCCAAGGTAAGTCCCAACCTGTTCAGTGTATACACCCTATTTATTAAAAAACATTTTATATGTATACTGCATTTTCCAACCTAAACAGTGAGACCACCATGTTTTGGGATTTCTTGGTGGTAAATTTAGGTCACATGCACCCCTTAATTGGGAACAGTAGGCCCTGTTACCCCAATAGGTCAGGAAACCACGGCAACTATGACTGAGTGAAACAAAGAGGGCAATCCTCAGCTGACCTGTTACTGCATCTTCTCTATATTCCTGCTGAGCATCACTGAGCTAGGTCACCTCAGCTAAGACCTTGTGCTACAATTATTAGCTAGTTAGCTGCCAATGAATAGCTCCAAGTACCTGTTAGTATAAAGCTGTAGACAGTGAACTACAGGTATGGGTTGTTTTCTATAATTACATTCTCATCTTGATAACAGGATGGTGCTTTAAAAGCATTCAGCTTCTGTTTAAACACCACAAGAAGTCCACTGCCTTTGTAAAGGGGAAAAAAAATCACAGGGCTGTGCTTGTCCTAGGGAAAGGAGACAAGGAGTCACTAAAGCCAATTGTGTAGTGTTTAAGGCGTGTTTGCTCAAATCAAATGCATGGAGAGTTTTCGAATTTGAAAGACATCTTTTCTACCAGGGGACTGGCCTCAAAATGGGACAACCTGTCTGGAGAGCTTGCCTGGGGACTAAAAGGAAAAGACTGATGATGTTTCTGTTTTCCTGCCTTGCCTTTCATGTAGGTGGTAGATTATCTACCTCCTAATGGAATAGGCAGTGGGAGAGATGCATAGCTATATACTGTGGGTGATGGAGACTAAAATCAAGCTACTATCATTTTATATATACCCCTCAGAGAATAGGATATGAACATTTTTTTTGCCTCAGACTCTACTTGGAAATGACTGTATCGCAGAACGTGTGGTGTGTCTAAAATAACACATCTGTCTACTAGAAGTCAACAGGTCTCCTGTGTGCCCCTGTTGATTTTAAAGTACTACAAAAATGCAATAAAATTGCCTTGAGAACAGAAGAGGAAGCAGAATCCATGCATAGCACTTTATAAAACCAAAATCAATTAAACTTAGCAGGCTCCTAATGAGGACAGTTACCATAGGCCAGATGAAGCATGAAGATGCAAACCGATTTCAGTAGTGATAATATGTATTCATCTCTGAGTCATTAATAGCCCATGAGGGCTTTTTCAAATTTTAGTATATAACTCTTGAGTCACCAAAATCTCAGCAAACATGTATCGTTTTCCTTTTAAATTTATATTAATTACAGATGAACTTTTTATAAGCCTACACTAGGTCCTGTTAGAGCCTCTACTTAGCAAATACGACTATTCACTTGTGTGAGACTGTATTTAAGTCATATATTTAAGAGTTATAAAATAATGATTACTCTCTCTCACACATATACATGCATACATATACTCATACATATGTAGTTCATATTGCACACTACCTCTCCAGGGTCACTCTTAACTAATTATATAATAATCAAGTGACTAATTGCCTTGCCAAAAGATTTACCCAGGATTCTGCTAAAATGCACATGTCTTAAGTTCTATTCCTGTGATGAAGCACCATGACCAAGGCAACTTTTATAAAGCATTTAATTGGGGTCTTGTTTATAGTTTCAAAGAGTTCATGCTATCTGGTGAGGAGTATGATGACAAGCAGACAGTCAGACTTTTTGTTGGAGCAGAAGCTGAAATTGAAAATGGCACGGGCTTTTGAAACTTCAAAGCCTATTCCCTAGTGACACACCTGCCAATACAGCCACACTTCCTAATCCTTCCCAAATAGTTCCACTGACTAAAAACCAAATATTCAAATAGATAAGCCTATGAGAGGCATTCTTATTCAAGCCAGCACAGCAAGGCACAACAGGAATGGGGGTGGGGGGAAGGGCTCTGGCCAGAGTTCTTAGGAAAATTAACAATAATGGCTCATATTTCTATAGCACATTCCATTTTATGAAATAATCACTTTAAGGCTATCATGGCAACCTTGCAAGTTAGTTAGCTCCCAAGTCAATGGTTTTTAAGAGTTCACCCATTTTTAGATAAGGAAAAAACTAACATGTTACAGCTAAGGTAATTGTATTAGTAACTGATAGAGCCTACCATTGTACCTGAGCTTTTATATCTTAATTCTATACAAAAGAAAAGGAAAGGAAAGGAAAGGAAAGGAAAGGAAAGGAAAGGAAAGGAAAGACCTTCTTGTTGTAAATCCTTATGCAGTAGTAGTCTTTTAAAAAGTTATTTGAAAAATGACTTCTCACAAAACAGATTCTGGGGCTGGGGAAATATCTCAACTCATAAAGAACATGAGGACATGAGCTTGATCCCCAGAGCCCACATTAACCAAAAGTAAGACCTAGCAGCACATGCTTGCAACCACAGTACCAGGGAACTAAAGACAGGCAGATCATGGAAGCCTGCTAGCCTAGCCTGGGAATTTACCAATCCTTGGAAAATTCCAGGCCAGTGAGAGATCCTGTCTAAATATATGTTGAGGAACAATATCCAAAGTTGTCCTTTGACCTACATAGACAGACCACACACATGCATGTGTACCAACAGAAAGCTCTAAAATTAAAGCAAGCGTCCCCTTTTTAGTTTGCTGGAAACTATGCGATGTTACAGTAGAGCAAGCATTACATTGCTGTCAGAGTTCCCTAGGCCACATTTTTGGGTATATATGCATGCACATCTTAAGAATGTGAGCAGACCCTACATTCTGGGTTGCTAGTCTCTTAGAGGACTGTTTAAAGCAATCTATGTAGTCTGTTAACACCTTGGAGTCATGATTGACTGCCTCAAGCACTCTGTCTGGTTGTTAAAACAAAAATAAACAAAACAACGTGGCAGCTTTAAATTGTTGACAGGGTGGGATGGAGGGTATGCCCCAAGCTTGCTAGGTCCTGCTTCTTGACATACACACTTCAAATATGAGCTGCTGGGTATTGCAGGAAGCTTTAAGATTTTTCAGGGAAACAAACATGAAAGACCCTACTAGGCGTAAGTTGGGAGAAGTAGACTGAGACATATCCATCTATTGTATATACATACATACATAAGATACAAAACATAAGACATACTAACTATGCAATGTTTAAACATTACATACAGAAGCCATGCAATGGTACCTGGACCTAAGTTCATAAAATCAGTATATGAAGTAATTACTGATGTGCTTTTCTTAAAAAAAAGGAAGCAAATAAATGCAGCATGGGTTTCCCTTTGATGTCTATGTGATACAAGGCAAAGAATACAATAAGGATGCTAGAAAAGGAATATGATTTTCTAGACCTAGAATCCAGGTTCCAGTATAAAAATCAGTCATCACATACAGAATCTGCTCACATGTTCTGCATGTTCCTTCTGCTCTCAGCTCCAAACTTTGCTCTTAACAAGAGAGAGGAATACAGTACTCAAGTGTAGTCTCTGTGGTCACATGGGACCTTAACATTTTATAGCACATGCTTAGCCACTTTGCTTGACAGTGATGTAGTCTGAGGATTTCACTAGGCTGGCCTTCATTATGATGGTTTGAATCTGAATGGCCCCTAGAGCCTCAGATGTTTGATTGCTTAGTCCCCAGTTGGTGGAACTGTTTGTGGAGGATTAGGAGGTTTGTCCCTGTTAGAGGTGCTATAACACTGAAAGTAACCTTTGAGCTTTCAAAAATTCCATATCATTCCCAGTTAGCTCCCTACCTCCCCCTTTTGAATAAGGGTGTGAGCTCTCAGCTATTGCTCTAGTGCCATGCCTACCCATCTGCTGCCATTCTCCCTACCATTAAGGTCATGCCCTCACCCTCTGAAACTGTAAAAGCCTCATAAGTTCATTCTTCTATAAGTTGCCTTGTTCATGATACTTAGAAAAGCCACAGAAAAGTTACAAGACATCCACCTACCCCAGCCTTACACATAGCTTGACCTACAGAGTATGACACTATACCTGGCCTACATTTTGGCCTTAGCCACAAATTCTGTGAGTTGAATAAACTAATTCCAAGAGATGAGAACTAACACCCACATGATTACATATTTAAAATGGGAGGGCTGCAGCCATTGAAAGGGATGGAAGGTTTTAATAGACACCCTTATAGCACTCACCAATGCCCTGTGATAAAGCATTTGCATGTCTCACATAATCCTCAAGCAGCTCTAGTGACATGGTACCTATGAGTCCTACTCATAAATAAATAGAGGGCAAGAGTTCAAATAAATGCTAATGTTTCAAACATAGTAGCTGATGGCAAAGCCAGGACTGCAACCGCCAGTACCGCAGAAAGGAAGTATAAGGATAACATACATTTTTAGAAGTGTGCTTATTGCCACCAAGTACCATTCCAGGGCTTCTCATTGTCAACTATTTTAGTCCTCACAACACTGTGTGGTTAAGAACCATCACTCCATTTTACAGAAAGGAAAATAGAGGCCCCATCAAGTTAGGGATTTGTATAAAAAGAATGAAGAAGATTAGAAGCCAGGATTCCAAGTCCAGCAGCAGCCTAGCTGCAAAACCCACATTCCTCCATCAGTGTTTTCCTGTTCAGTTGTAGCACCTGTGTTTGGCAATTCCATCCCTAAATTCCTAATTATTTTTTCAAAAAGCTAAATATTT
The DNA here is from genome assembly GCF_004785775.1 of Grammomys surdaster. Lineage (NCBI taxonomy): Eukaryota > Metazoa > Chordata > Mammalia > Rodentia > Muridae > Grammomys > Grammomys surdaster. Next base: position 5,626,829 of record NW_021604589.1, on the reverse strand, counting down.
AAATAACAGCTTGTCGATGACTGTTAAATGTTTTGTGTGGTCCCTATGTTTGTGCAATTAAATACTGACTCGGCTCCAAGCAGCACGGTGAAGATGTTTCCACATTTAGCCTCAGTGCCTTAGAAGTGAAGGTTGAAACACTGGGGGAATGGTTGTCACCTGTTCCTCTAAAGGCAGTGGAAGGCGGCTCATGCTCTGACCAACTGCGCCCTCTGCTGGTTTCTTTACAGAGTTGTAACGATGTCGTTCAGGAGCGATTTGGACCAGAGCTGAAATATGACATTGCCTTGCGGCTGGCCGCGTTACAAATGTACATTGCTACTGTCACCACCAAACAGACGCAGAAAATCTCCCTCAAATACATTGAGTAAGTGTTTACACTTGGTATCATGAGATGCTGTGGGGTTTTCTTTACTCATTTATATCTGTTTGCAGAATTCATCTTGTTCATAACAGACTATTTGTAAACTGGTGGCAAAATATACAAATATTTTGTCTTTTGTAATAGAAGAGATGCATTTCTCACTTTACTCACCTTTAGGAAATTATAGTCAAGATGAAAAGCATTTTTTAAATAATGTATAAGCCCCAGAATTATGGCTCACTCCTGCCATCACATTAACTTTAGTGATAAAACATACTGAGGCAGAAGGCTTGCCATGAGTACAAGAGCAGCCAGGACCATATAGCAAGATCTTGTCCCTAAAACACCAGGATAAGGAAACAAACAAATTACAGGCCGAGTGATACAGGCCTGTGAATCCAGCTACTCATGAGGCTGAGGAAGGAGAATCTGAAGTTCTAGGGTTACAGGGTGAGTTCAAGGCCAAGCTGAGCAACTTCTTGAGATCCCATCTCAGAATGAGGGAAAATGAAGATGAACACATTCAGTATACAGAAATTACCTAAAGATAAGTGGGTAAACTGTAAACTAAGGTACAAAATGATTAAGTTGCCCATTACTTTCCAAGGTCACATAACAGGGGCAGTGGTGGGGCATGGTTAAAACCCAAGCAGTGAGACTACTCATTTGCCTTAGTCTATGTGATAGGCTGAGTTGTTTTTGGAGCCTGGTTAGGCTTAGCCATCCCTAAAATATACACCAATCAAAGAGACAAGTAATGCAAAAAAGGAGAGAGGAGATTAATTTCATGAAGTAGAACTGAGAAGAGAAACAAGGAGCTACTGAGCTCCAAATCTGTCTTGAGGATCCTGACATAAAATATCTATTGAAATGGAGATTTAGGTTTAAATAGAGGGCCAGAGGTGTATGTAACCCAGCAGTCTAGGCAAGGTCTGGTCCTGCCCACCACTGACTCATCCTGTCTGTCAGATAAATTGTGGGGTCTGTGAAATTTCTTCTTAGGAGGCAAGTTCTTCCTCTGGATGGCATCAGGCTTCAGACTTTGCCTCTTCCTTCCAGCATGAAACTCTTGGAATAATTCCATTTCCTAGGGGTTCCTTTGTCTTAATAGCCAGGGAGCACAAAGGATGGGCACAAAGGTCTCCATGGAATCCCTCCTCTATTGCCTGGGTGGTTAGAGCAGCAGTTCTCAACCTGTGAGTCATGACGCCTATAAGGAGTCAATGACCCTTTCACTGGGGTTGCCTAAGACCACCAGAAAGCACAGATATTTACATTCGGGTTTATAACCATAGCAACATTACAGTTATGAACTAGCAACAAAAATAATTTTATAGTTGGGATGCACCGCAACATTAGGAGATGTATTAAAGTGCTACAGCATTAGGATGGTTGAGGAGCCATTTTTATAGAAGGACTTGTTCTGACGTGTCTGCACAGCAGCGTTCAAAGTAATGTCAAATGTTAGGCCTGGTGGCTCACACCTATACTCATCCAGTTGAGGGAATTTTAGGGGAATCACAAGTTTGAAGCCAGCCTAAGGTATATAATAAGACCTTGTAAATAAAAGGGGTGGAGTGATCTAGAAGAAGATTCCATAGTTAAAAGCATTTGTTGCTCTTGCATAGGACCTGCATTTAGTTCCTAGCACCCACATGGTGATTTACAACCACCTGTAACTCCAAGGTAAACTGGCACCCTCTTCTGGCATCTCTGAGCACCAGGCATGTGTGTGGTGCACATATAAAAATGCAGGCAAAACAGTCACACACATTAAATCTTAAAAGAAAAAAAAAAGAATGCCACAACTATAGTACCTTGGTATCTGTATGGGGAATAGGGGAGAAAGAAAACTGTGAGGTGGCTGGCAAAAATGTCATACAACTAAGTTGTCTCTGTGAATCACAACTTGTTTATAAACCATCAATGCCTTCTCTTGCTGAGTATGCTATTTTACCACCAGCATCTCTCTTTGGCCAAGAAAGATCGTCTTTTCTTAGAAAATGGATGGTTTGTATTACCTCTAGCTGATGAGTCTATTTAAGGGTCATCTTTTAAGAGGGAACGCTCAGTCTCTCAACAAGATATACACTAGCCTAAAGCAAACATCACTTACTTCATCCTAGCAGCTCTTCATGCTAACAAAACCAGGAACTGGTGTGTCAGAGCTTACGGCCAGATTGAAATCATACCTCCATGCCATTCTAAAATCCTTGGATTTCTCCTGATCTGTACTCAAAACATGGATGGATGAATATAATACCCACTTCTCAAAGGCACTTTCCCAGGAGCATTTGTAAAGTACCATGATGGTCCACTAACTAACGTAGGGACTGAGTTGGGAAAGACTAGAGCTCCAATTTGCTACCACCAATGTCACTGTTCTGTCAATTTCCAACTTTCCCATTGCCACCTAAATGATGAAAAGCCTTCCCATGTGATTCAATCACTTGAGTGGTCCATCTCTTTTCCCATGGCGTACACCTACTGACTGTAGTCTGAGAGACTGTCTGTTCACAAACAAGTCTCATCTTAGCTGGACACATTCACATGTACCTTCTCCTACTGTCTAAAGTTCTTAGGTGTGGATAAACCTGGCTGCCATTTGAAATAGTACCTATTCAACCTGAGAAAATACTCATACAACTAAAATGTATTTGGGTGCCTGGGAACACAGACTAGTCACTAAAGTGCTTGCTGTGTAAGCACGAAACCTAGAATTTAACCCTCAGAACCTGTGCTTATAAAGCTGGCCATGGCATGTGGCATATGTATATAATCCCAGCACTGGAGAGTCAGAGACAGGTAGATTCCAGGGACTCACTGACCCGCCAGCCTAGCTTAATCTGTGAGTTTTAGGCCAGTGGGAGACCCATCTTTAGAAAACTAGCACGACTTTCTGCCCCTACTGTCTGGCTACTTCTTGTCAAGTGGAACATTGTACACACCGTAACCTCTCAGTGATAACTAGCTTGACTAGGTAGTCTTGTAGTCTGCAACCATGTTGGCAGCAATCAATTCTTTTACCAAATATTATCGTATATAACATTTTCATCAGATAGTAGAAAACACTAATTTGTATAAATATAATCCTGACCATTGAAAAACTTGTGATCTGAATATAAAGATGAGGCATAAACATATGCTAGTAGAAGAACACATGTCCAAGAATATCTGGATAGCACTAATTAGGTTTTATGGGTTAGGTAAGGGGTAGGGAGACAGGGTGGGTAGGGAAGGTGGTGAATCTGAGAAATGAGGGTGTGAGTATTACTGTAATCAAGACATGTTGTTAAAAACTCTCAGAGAACATATTTAAAAAGACATAAAAATATGAAAACACTCATTTAAGATAATAATACAGGTCTGAGGTCACTTGGCCAGCATGAATGAAGCCCTAGGTTCCTGCACAAATACTGCCCTCCAAATATATGTGAAGTCTTGCAGTCTACAACAATGTTGGTAGCAATCAGTTCTTTTACCAAGTATTGATTGAACATTTTTGATAGATGGATGGATAGATAGATAGATAGATAGATAGATCATTTACATCACATAGTAAGTTGTACAGGTACCTTTTCAAATGACAGCCAATTTTCTCTGTATAAATTTATATGTGTATGTTATACATATATACAACATATATGTGTGTATGTTTGTATGTGTGTTTTACTTTATTTTGAAATCTTTTCTTTTTTATTCCTCTTTCATACAATGCATCCCTACCACAGTCTCTCCTCCTTTTCTCAGTCTGACACTGAACCTCCTCTCTTCCCTTGATCCACCACTCCTCCAATTCCCTTCAGAAAAGAGCAGGTCTACAAATGGTATCAACCAACCACAGAATAACAAGATGCAATAAGACTAGGCACAACCCCTCATATCAAGGTTGGACGAGGCAACCCAGTAAGAGGAAAGGGTCTTGAGTGCAGGGAAAAAGAATCAGAGATACCTCCATTGCCACTGTTAGGAGTCTCACAAACACTGGAAGCTATAAAATCATAACATATATGCAGAGGACCTAGTGCAGACCCATGCAGGCTCTATGATTGTCACCAGTCTCTGTGAGCCCTGCTTAGTTGATTCTGTGGACTGTGTTCTCATGGTGTCCTCAACTCCCATCTCCTGCAATTCTTTCTCCCCCTCTTCTGTGGCGTTTCCTGAGCTCCCCCTAATGTTTGAGTGTTGGTCTCTGGTATCTACTTCCATCAGCTGCAGGAAGAAGCCTCTCTGATGACAATTGGGCTAGGCACCAATCTACGAGTATAGCATTAGGACTCATTTCATTGACTTTTTTTTTTTTTTGGTCAGTTGTGTTTGGTTTTATCTTAGGTTTCTGAGCCCTAGAACTGCTGTGTGTGTATGTGTGTGCACATGTGTGTATGTATATGTGTATACACACATGTGTATATATGTGTGTTTTAAAGTCACAAGAAGCCCTAAAGCATGTACAACCAGTGAAGGCAATTAGTACAAGCTGAAAAGGTTAAAGAAAACATATTGGAAGTATTTGATTGTAGAATGTATTTAAGAGATTCAGAAATGGGTTGAACAAAATGTCTCTTTAATGTCCATTGTTAGTGTTCTTTCTATAGAGTGAAGAATATGTATGTTTACTTTTAAAACTGAACATATGTATCAATGATCCAACAGTATCTTTCCTGCATGTAAATTAAACTTTGCCTCCCTGTCCATTTGTTCTAACAAACAGCAGAATGTCATTTGGTTTTATATACGTCATCATCACAAGAACAAGGAATGAAAGATGTGCTTTCTGTTGCAGGAAAGAGTGGGGACTAGAGACTTTTCTTCCATCTGCTGTGCTGCAGAGCATGAAAGAGAAAAACATCAAGAAAGCACTCTCCCACCTTGTCAAAGCAAATCAAAACTTGGTACCACCGGGTAAAAAGGTATCCCTGTTACATCTTAATAGAATGTAGGGTGTTTTGTTTTGTTTTGTTTTGTTTTGTTTTGTTTTGTTTTGTTTTGTTTTGTTTAAGCAGAGAGGCTTGCATTCATTTAAGAAAATATTTAAAATTAGCCCATGAAGAACATACTTGGCACACTGTATTAACAGGAAAACTTCATACACTATTCTTCTATGTGTAAAAGGAACAAAAATACGAATCCTTCTGGAAATCTATTTATTTCTTACAAAGTGGAAACTACTTATCTGGGTCAGGAGGCATGGGGTAGTCACATGAGAGAATTTCTGAGACTTTTGCAGCTAGGGGTTCAAATCACAAGATAATTGTATATTTTCATCCTATGACTGGTTACTGCTCAAACCATCTTAAATGCAAAGCACCCAGTAAGGGGCCCTGCCCACCAGTTACTGTATTCATTATATTAGGATTATCTCCCAGGGAGCTGTTGACATTTGGTAAGAGATTGTTCTTTGCTGGACATTTTGGGATATGAAAAAGCACCCTTGATCTGTACTGGCCAGGTATCCATGTCACCCCTCTTCTAATTATTATTAAAAATGTGTCCACATATTGGCACGAATGCCCTAAGAAACAGAATTACCCCCATCACCACCATCACCACTTACAAGCATTGGATTAAATCCTACTTTGGAAAGAGAAAGAAAAGTTAGCCCTGTCACTCATCATTAGTGTTAAAATCTTTGTATTCATTTCTGTTTTTATTAAGTAAGAGAAACACAAAGACCATTTAAAAGTATTCTGTTGGTCAGAAAAAAAAGAAAGGTGTGGTTGAGAAGTAATAAAAGAGCAAAGATTCCAGTAAGTAAAAAGACAAGGAGTCTTAAATCTCTGAGCCTATAAAATGGGAAACAACCTGAGTACACATTGGAGCTGATATAGGCTGATGAAACTTGTCTGACCTCAATACAAATCACTGTCCATGTGGGTAGCTCTTTGGTCATGGTATCCTATTTTCTGTCATTTTTATAAGGCTTCACCCCATAAACGTTTTTTTTAAACATATAATCAAGTTCAGTACTCTCTTGGCCACATTTTCTTTCCCAGTTTCAATGGAAAATGTCCCCTATCACCTCACTGTGAGCACTCAGCTTCAGAAAAATAGGAAGATGCCATGGGTCAAGAGTTTTATAATTCCCAGTGCTGGGGAGATGGCTCAGATGGTAAACCACTTGCTACACAAGCAGGAAGACCTGAATTCAATCCCAGAACACATGTAATGATGCTGCATGGGCTAGCTAATATTGTAATCCCACTGCTGGAGAGATGGACACAGGCTCCCTGTTGTTGAGTGGGGCTCACTGGCCAGCCAGCCTGAGCCTACATTGTGAGCTTCAGGCCTATGAAATACCATCTCAAATAACGCAAATCTCTCAAGGAATAACATGTGATATTCATGCCACCCTCATATACATATACACACACAAACACACACATATGTATACAATAGATAAAATAATGAACTAATATTGGTGATTCTTTATTAAAAGACCAGGCTTGAAAAAAAATCAACTCAAACCACTTAACAGACATCAATTTTGGGCAGAGATAAAGGCAAGAGGATCAGAAGTTCAAGGTCATCCTCAGCTAAATAGGAAATTTGAAGATAGCCTAGGATGCATGAAACCATGTCTTAAAACATAAAAGCATCCTTGTTGTGTGCCATTATTTCCACAGTAGAAAGAGTCCCACCCAGTGGAGCCTACATTTGAGCTTTCTTTTCTCTCCTCAGCTCTCTGCACTCCAAGCTAAGGTCCACTATCTCAAGTTCCTCAGTGACCTGCGACTGTATGGGGGCCGTGTTTTCAAGGCAACATTAGTGGTAATTTCATTTTCTTTCTTTCTGTCTGGAGCCAGAGGCCTGCCAAATATCACAGCACAGGCTGTCTTCAAGGACTTGCCCTGGATAATAAACATAAAGTAGCTAGAAATCTGTCCTTGTTTTCAATACTAACCAACTTCACCACAGTTTGAAGATACCTTGAGAAATGTCCAATCTAGATAGCGTTGCTGTAGCAGCCCTGGGGAAAAAAATGGAATCAAAGGACTCTTAACAATGGTATCTTTTCAGTCACTGAGATAAAAGGGGGGAAAACCATTCTCACTTCTAAAACCTTTTGATGTATATAGATACATTGTATCATGATAACATTTGCTTTCTACGTTTTTCATAATTTATCAGCACCTCCATACACTCATATATGAGTCCACCTAATTGGATGATTTAACACAATGTAACCCAGAAAAACTTTCCAAAGAATATATCATGATCTTATGAAAATAGTCTCTCAGGCTGAGAGTTAGATGATGTTTCAGAAGTCCAGGCTTTGAACGTTCTGTCATTCTCTTTCCTCAGCAGGCAGAGAAGCGCTCAGAAGTGACTCTTCTGGTTGGTCCCCGGTATGGCATAAGCCATGTCATAAACACCAAAACCAATCTGGTGGCTCTTTTAGCTGACTTCAGCCACGTCAACAGGATTGAAATGTTTACTGAGGAGGAGAGCTTGGTGAGGGTAGAGTTGCATGTGCTGGACGTTAAGGTGAGCCTTTCAAATGTGGACCCATGGCACTGGCTTGAGCAGCTCATTTCTGATAGCCTTGATGGTACTCACCATGCACAAAAGACTTAATGTACGCAGGGCCTCAATGATGCCATACTGCAAAAAGTAAATAAATAATAAATCCATACAACTCCAGTTTAGATACTCTAGTCCTCATTAAACTGCTGTGTGATTTGGGACAGGTGGTTATATTTCTTTAGGCTCAAATTCTCCCATCTATGCACAAAAAAAGCAAGTTGTATCATTTCTCAATCCCTTCTGGCTGTAGAATACTGACTCATACAACACTAGGGAAATGTGTTCCCATCATAGTTTCTAGGCTGAGTTACCCACCTGGAGAGTCAGTGAGAGTCCCTCCAGCTTCTTAGAATTCTCATTTATTCTCTTCGGTTAAATTGGGATACCCAACCCCAACCCCAGGCCCACTCTAGCAGAGTTAGAGAAATGGATTCAGGAACACTGAGGTGATTATAAAGAGCCTCTTCAGAGCAAGTCAAAATGCACCAGCATGTTCTGCAGCAGGAACATGTTACCACAACACAGCATGGAAGCTCACATATGTCATCCATCCACATGGGATGTCATGGCCTTATCCCTGATGGTTCCAGTTGACTTCTTAGCCAGATATATGTGTTGCAAGATTCTTGGAATGCCTATCCTAGCTCATGGCCCAGGATGCTGGGAGAAAGCTACACATTGTAGGGAAAGGGCACAATGAATGTGAGCTGAATGTTGTCACTAGTAAAAGGAATAGTATGTCCCACACCAAAATGAGTGAGGCAACCATGCTGATGGTCTTATACCTAAACGAACTACTGGTGGGCTGGCATAGAGGCTGAGCAGAGATGTCAATTCAGGTAGAAAGGACAGTTCAGAGATTTTGAATAGGAAATGTTGTTCCAATGACCAGTGTCCTCCTCCTGAGAGTCAGAAGTAGATACTTGCTCCTTTACTGTCTTGGCCTCATTTGTTGTCATCTTTATTTCTGTGCCAACTTTCTGCCTCCTTTGCTTTTTATTTCAACAAAAACATATTCCCTCCAAGTCGATGAGAATGACTATGCCATCATCACTTCCTTCCACACACCAAGACATGGCCTCTCAGGAGTTCATTGTTTCCAGTTTGAGCAGTGTGTCTCTCTTCCCAGCTCTCAGCTCCAGCTTGCATTTGAGTAAACTGACAACTTTTTAGAAGCATCCTTTTCTCTGGTCTCTTTGGTGCTCCCCACCTGGTTATAGGAACATCTCAACTTGTGATTTCTTTCTCTTGAACACACATTTTTACCACAGATCTCACATTTCAAAAATGTATATGTGTGCATGTGTGTATGGAGGGGCTTTTGTAGACCAGAAGAGAGGATATTAGCTCTCCTGGAGCTGGAATTACAGACAGTTGTAAGCCACCCGATGAAGGTGCAGGAAACCAAGCAGTTTTGTTTATTGGTTATTTTATTTATTAACATTTCAAATGTTATCCCACTTCCCAGTTTCCCCTCTGCAAGTCTCCTATCCCATCCCCCTCCCACTGCCTCTATGAGGGTGCTCCCTCACCCAGCCACCCACTCTCACCTCAGTGCTCTAGCATTCCCCTATTCTGGAGCCTCAAGCCTCCACAAGATCAAGAGCTTCCCCTCCCTTTGAAGCCAGAGAAATCCATCCTCTGCAACCTATGTAGCTGGAGTCATGGGTCCCTCCATGTATATTCTTTGATTGGTTGGTGGTTTAGTCCCTGGGAGCTCTGAGTGATCTGGTTAGTTGATATTGTTGTTCTTCCTATGGGACTGCAATCCCCTTCAGCTCCTTCAGTCCTTTTCCTAACCCCTCCATTGGGGACCCAGTGTTCAGTCCAATGGTTGGCTGCGAGCATCTGCATCTGTATTGGTAGTTCCATCTAAAGGAAACCAAGTTCTTAACCAGAGCCATCTCTCTAGCCCCATGAATCTCAATTTTAATAATCCCAAGTATTTTGCATTGTGCAGTTGAATTTGGTAACTGAAATAACTTAGCCTTAACTATTATTCTTTAGACAATTAGCCATTTTAAAAGAAAACCAGTGTTTTATGGGGCTTGGTACTTGATCCATTCCAGAATGAGTTGGAAGGCAATTATAAATTCAGTCCATGAATTTCTATATGCACGGTGAACACATGTGGACTCTCTTATGGTCACCTTTCCTGCTGCAGAAAACTGGTGCATTCTTATTTGCTCTAAAGAAAACCTCAACCGTCGTTTCTAACACCCTTAATCTACTCCTCCCCTTCCTTCCTATTTGAAAATATAGCTTGAGCTGGGTCCTTTGCTTCTCTTTGAGCTCCTCTGATGGGTAGTGTCAGCTCCTCTGTGAAGGCAAAGGGCTTTGAAAATTGTGCCACCTGAGTGTTTTCTCAGTAAGGTACCTTATGTTATCTCTGAAGTTTTCCCCTCATTTATGTTTCTCTAGTGGAAGGTTTGCTCAGTATCTTCTTTTCCTTACAGTTCATAAGCACTTTAGGAAGGAAGACATTAATGAAAATTTCTTTCTTATGCATTTCTTTGTTGTGCAGCCCATTACACTCCTTATGGAGTCATCAGATGCCATGAACCTGGCCTGTCTGACAGCTGGCTACTACCGGTTGCTCGTGGACTCCAGGAGGTCAATATTCAACATGGCCAACAAGAAAAATGCAGGCACACAGGACACAGGTATTTTCTTTCTAAATTTATGATCCTCTTCCCACACACCCTTTGAGAACTTACCCAACAATAATAATCAGTGACAGAATTCAATAGTAAAGTGCTATACTTAAGGTTTCTGATTCCAATGGCTTGGGAGATGGGACAAAAGCATGGGGACCTGAGTTCCAAGGGTCAGAGTGCACATAACGCTAGACACATAATATGTGTCTGTATTTCCCATTTCACTACAATAAGAATGGCAGAGACAAAAGAATCCCTGTGAGCTCATGGGCCAGCTAGCCTGGTGTACACAACTCAACAATGAACAACAAAGAGATCCTGCCTGAATAACAGGAGAGGACAAGAACCAAAACCTTAGGTTCATCTTTAACCTCTACATGCATACCATGGCATATGCTTGCCTACACACACACACACACACACACACACACACACACACACAAATACACAGTGCTTGCCTACCAAATATGGGAGCCTTGGTTTAATCCCCATTACTACCAAGAAAAAAGAAAAGATAGGGTTGTATCTAAAAAAAAAACCTAACTTCCAAATATAACACAAAACCTTTATGTACTGGTGACATTGATTAACTATTAAAAATAAACATGCTGATTTACCCATTTCATCTGGAAAGTCACTTGGAAATGACAGGGGCTCATTTCCAAAGCAGTGGTTTTATTGCTGTGAAGTCTTGACAGCCTTTTCCTTTTCTTTCTTTTTTTTTTTCCCTTGGTGTTTGGTCCTCACCGAGTCATATATACTAAACAGAAACTCTCCTACTAACCTGCTGTCATGATCCTGTGGCTACATTTTTACTGCCTTGCTCTTAAAATGGTTGGAACCCTGAGAATTAAGCCCCCTGCTGTAGAGTTTTTCTTTCTTTAAAATCCTAGGCTAGAGCTTTGACATCTTTTAAACTCACTAAATTGTACTAATATGTATATGTATATGTATATGTATATGTATATGTATATGTATATG
>NW_021604589.1:5614074-5615293 GCF_004785775.1 Grammomys surdaster | reverse complement strand
TGTATATGTATATGTATATGTATATGTATATGTATATGTATATGTATGCATGCATTTAGTGAGACAGAGTTTGTAGCCCAAACTAGCCTAGAACTCACTATGTAGCTCAGGCTGATCTCAGGTTATGGCATTCTTGACTCTGTCTCCAGAGTGCTAGGATTCTCAGTGTGATCCACCACATCTGTTCTGGACATGGAAGTTCTAAAAAGAACTTCTTCTACCCTGATACCATCTAGGATTCATGCCATGCCACTGAGAAGGCAAAGCTATCAGAGGTCACTCCAGGCACTTGATAGGGGGAAAATACTCCCAGAGTTGGGGCAAGGAGGATGATACGTGTTAAGTTGGCTGTTGGACTGAGTGCAAGTAATTATAATTTGTTTTATGATTTTTTGCTCTAGTCTATATTTCCTTCTGTCTGCAGTGGATGCCCAATAATATGGCTGACAGGTACCAGCATGCAATCCAGAAGATGACATAATTACAATTGAGGGTCCTACAAATAGGACTTCCTTTTTTTTAAAAAAAAATGAGAACTACAAGCTAGACATAGCAGCACACCTGTAATCTAAGTGCCCAAGATTTAGTCGGTGTTAAATCACTCAGGATCTCCATGAATCTGAGGGCACCCAGGGCTACCTAGAACATTTCAGGCCAGGTAAAGCTATAGAACAAGACTCTGTGTCAAAATAACAATAACAACAACAATAAAAGAATTCTAGAGTTTGTGAGATAGCTCAGTGAATAAAGGCACTTGGTGCTAAGCCTAAAATTCTGAGTTTGGTCTCTACAACCCCTGTAGTAGAGGGAAAGAACCAACTTTTGAAAATTGTCCTCTGATCTTTACATGCTTTCCATGGCATATGTAAACACAGACACACACACACACACACACACACACACACACACACTCACAGAGAGAGAGAGAGAGACAGAGACAGAGAGACAGAGACACAGAGAGAGAGACAGAGACAGAGAGACTTACAAATTCATTGACACTATCTCTAAGGGAGACAAAGGAAACATCCTTTTATTTTCAAGCTGATCCCTAAACATAAATTTTTACTACAGTATGTAGATACATAGCTATACGTATACATTCATGTGATGTTTATTATTATAGTCAGGGGGAATCGAAGCAGTTTTAGCCATGGATAAGGGGTAATTGTACAAAAGAAAGAAAGAAAGAAAGAAAGAAAGAAAGAAAGAAAGAAAGAAA
>NW_021604589.1:5612629-5614064 GCF_004785775.1 Grammomys surdaster | reverse complement strand
AGAAAGAAAGAAAGAAAGAAAGAAAGAAAGAAAGAAAGAAAGAAAGAGAGAAAGAAAGAAGGAAAGAAGGAAAGAAAGAAAGGAAAGATAGACAAAACTTGCTTAGAAGGCAGCTTTGACTTTCCAGACCACTTTAAGTGGTATGGGTCTTCAAATTTCTCAAAGTTTGAGCTTCCGCAGTCATATAATTCAGCTAAAATTTTATCTTGGGAAGTAAGAATTAGGAAAAAAATCTATGTACAATGTCTAAAATGATGTTCAGTGATTCTAATAATAGTGGTGGTGTTGGGAATTAATGCAAAAATAACAATGAAATTTAAATAAATGCAAAGAGGAGAGGAATACACAAAGAGACAATGAGAGGCCCTGAGAGATGTGAATGACTAAAAATGATGAGAAGGGGATATAGCTCAGTAGTAAAGCAATCACCTATCATGCACAAGACTCTGAGTTCCATCTGCAGGGCCACATAACAACAAAAAAACCCAAAAATTAAGAAAAAGGACAGAATGAAAAGGAAGTGGTAAGTACATACAGAGAGTCTTGTGGAGAACAGTTTTACAACCATGTTTTCATTGAGAGATTTACAACCATTCAACAATGACCTTTGAGATTCCAAAGAGCAGTTGGGCAATTTAACGCAATCCTTTCACATTGGAAAACCAGTGTCTGGCCTTTTATTTTCAAATCATAAAGTTTACTCAGAAAAGAAAATCTTTTTTCTCCTGTGAGCTATTCAAATTGTACAGCTGCAAGGAGAAAAGGAAGGCTACCACTCTAAAAACTGATTACAGTAGCAGGGTCTTAGTGCAGTCCAGTTGTTAGTAGCGCACTATGTGATGTCCAGTTAAAAGTGTAAGGCAAAATGTCTTCATTATTAAAGGCATTATCACTGGGAGAATGAATAGAACTTTAGCCTCTCGGTCTTCTTGCTAAACTCTAAAACAATAGTGAAGATTATGTGCTCCATACACATTCTTCACTCTAACAGAACACTTGCATGAACAAGCCACCCAAAGAGTACCCTGGTGAAACTGTAGGCTTAAGCTGACTAATATTCTGGGACTTAGATTGATAGTCAGTTTCAGCTATCCTTGAGTCTGCACCAAAATTTTTCAATGGTTAAGGCCTTGGATACAAAATAAGTTGTCAACTTGACACAAACTACAATCACCTGTTAGGAGAGTGTCTTAGTCAGTGCTCTATTTCTATGAAGAGACACAATGGCCATGGCTACGCTTATAAAATAAGGCATTTAATTGGGCATTGCTTATAGTTCAGAGGTTTAGTTCATTATCATCATGGTGGAGATAATGACAGCACATTGACAAACATGGTGCTGGAAAAGTAGTTCTACATCTGGATCCACAGTCAATGTAAGAGGCGGAGGAGGGAGGGAGGGAGGGAAGGAGGGAGGGAGGGAGAGAGGGAAGGA
>NW_021604589.1:5546355-5612529 GCF_004785775.1 Grammomys surdaster | reverse complement strand
CGAGGGAGGGAGGGAGAGAGAGAGAGAGAGAGAGAGAGAGAGAGAGAGAGAGAGAGAGAGAGAGATTGGGCCTAGGTTGGGTCTTTGAAACCTCAAAGCCTACCTCTAATGACATACTTCCTCCAACAAGGCCATATCTACTCTAAGAAAGCAATAGCGCCGTCCCCAAACCTTTTAAGTGGTGTCATTCTGTGATAACTAGGCACACAAATATATAAACCTATAGGAGCTACACCTTTTTAAACTTCCACAAATGGTTATGATAAGGGACTGTCTAGATCAAGCTGATCTATTGGCATGTGTAGAAAGGATTTTCTTAATCATATAAATTGACATGGGACGACCCAGTTCACTGTGGCTGGCACCATTCCCTAGATTTATATAGTGTACTATGTAAGTATAGAAGAAGTATGCGGAGCACTAGAAATGCATTCATTGCTCTTTGCTCTTGAGAGTGAATATGATGTAACTAGATGCTTCACTCTCCTGTCACCTTGACTTTCCCCTGCCTGAGTTGCACTATAACCTGTGAGCGAAAAAGAAACTTTTTTTTCCACTAATTTAATTATTGTCAGGGTGAACTAGGACATTTAGCATTATGTACCACCTTTCTTCCCCCTTTGGAAACTCTCAGATCTCCCGAGGCATAAGAAAAGTAAACAGTAAATTTCTTTTATCAGTTATTTTGCACATTGCTGTGAGCAAATACTTGGCAAAAGGCGACTTAAGGAAGTGCTTACTTTGGGGATACTGTCTCAAACATGGTGGGTGAGGCATGATGGCAGGAACATGAAGCAACTGAGAACATTACATCTGCAATCAGGAGGTAGATAGTGATGAATGCTAGGTTAATGTTCAGCACTTTCTCGTTTTCCTTCAGCTTGGGACACAAGTCCATGGGATGGTGTCATTCACATTCAGGTTTTTTCTTCCGTTCTCTGTTAAACCTTTCTGAAAACACCTTCAGAAATACCTGGAGGTGTGCTTTCCAGTGGCTGTACATCCAGTAAAGTTGATGATCAAGATTAATCATCATATTTCATGTTCAGTCCAGTGAAGACTAAGCCACAATTCCCACCCCACAGTGTTCTATGTCTCTTGAGTCATTCCAAGAAGGTAAACAGTATATATACCATAGGAAGGAAGTCCAGATTGAGTACATTTTTTAACTAAAAATTGAGGTGGACTTTAGTCAAGACTTTCTAATAAGAACTTATAAGCTAACAGTTTTTCATCCTATCTTGAAATTTTAATTTTAAATATTTTCAAAATCTCTGATCTCACATATCTACATATTTATAAGTATAATTTTCTCTCAGTTTCCTGACCTATTTAGTTTTCTTGTTCGTATGAATAAAGTTTTATTGCAATTCAACTATACACACTGTATCACTTTTCTCAGGCTATGGCAACAAATAATTGCAAATATGGTAGCTTGGAGAAAGGAACAGAAATTGACTTTCTGTTTGAAGGTTTGAAGTCTAAAATCAAGGTGTAGACATATCTTGGCTTCCTCCAACAGATCTAAAGGAGGATGTATCCTGCATCTTCCTGCTACTGATGGCTGTCAGCACTCTTTGTGGTGTAACATGCTACTAGCCTTTGCCTGTGTCTTCATATGGCATTTAGTTCTTTCCTTTGTGGTTCAGATTTGTTTCTCTCTCTTCTTCCTTAAAGCTACTTGCCACTGGATTGAGGAACTGCACAGATAATTCAAAATGATTTAATATCAAAATCTTTCAGTAAATATGATTGACGATTTTCCAAATATGGTCACATATTCAATAAAAAAACTTTCTCAAAGTGGACATGCCATTTGTGGACCAACATTCCACCCATACTCCCATGTGTTTATGTATCTACCATCTATGGCTGCTTTCATGTTAAAAATGATCTAAAACACATCAAATATTTCCTATTTGGCCCTCTTTCTAGAAAGTCTTTCCCAAATTTTAGTCTAAATCTGGGGCCCTGTTGCAATGAATCTCTGCTCACTAGCCTATCTCCTAACAACAGTCTGTCCTGCGTGCCAGTGCGTGTGTGCGCGCACACACACACACATAAGAGAGAGAGAAAGAGAGAGAGGTAATCTATTTTTGTTGTTGATGTTGAAGTCGCACAACATATACTGACTGTAAAGTTAGATGCCAATATGGCCACTCTCTAACTCGGTGTCCTTAAAAGTATATATTTTACTGTTGCTTATAAAATGCAGATATTTAGCAAAATGATGCTAATACTGTTCAGCATTATATAATTTGGGAAAAAAATACTACTATATATAGTAAAACTGATTTTCTTTTCCAAATACCATGCATGTCAGTATGTCCCAAATAAGGGACAGGGGGTGGAAAGAACAGATGGAAAACTAGTAGGACCCTAACTTTTCCTCAGAAAATTGCTTCTGTAATCAACAAAACAATAGCCACAGAATGACCTACTTCTCCCTCTTGTTAAATATCAGCGCAAATCTCCACACGTAAATTACACATGACAAGACCCTTGAAGAGCAAATGGAATAATATTTAAATTCATGTTTTGCAATTTTAATTGGTGTGAAACATCAAACAAATCTTCACATACTCCCATGATGCAAATGATTGCTGAAATAAGCCTAAATATTAACTATGCCCAGAAATAGCTAAAAAGAAGTCCTGTGAGGGATACATCTTGTGTATTATATACACACATCCATATGCTTATAGATATGAATACTAACATGTATACATGAATATATTATTACTACTAAGGTACAATGAGGCTGAAAATGAGGTACCACATTTTGTTTCTTAATAAATGTAGGAGAAGTATGAAGATCCTTGACTGTCTCATAATTCAAGAAAGATGAAGTCATTATCATATCTTACCAACTAGGGAATGTTACATCTCACTTCACAAAGTAAATGGAGTATTTTCTGGGAAAACCATCCATTAGAATATCACCTTTAAGGATTATAAAAGTTTTTATTATATATTTCCGTTCATGGGTACCTTTGAGGCCCACTAATAAAAGCAAGGGCTAGAGGGAGTTAAGATATCACCCTCTCCTCCCAGATGCTGTTACATGTTATCAAATAGCACCTCTATTTTGTGCAGTATCAATTTGATTAAGTCTCCTAACCAAGGAATCTCACACCTGCGACCTACGTCAACTAGTACTCCATTTAGAATGTTGAATAACCGTGCTTACAGAGTGATAAAAAGCCATTAAAGTACGAAACAGGCAGGACTGAGGAGATGACTCCCTAGATGAGATGCTTGTTGTGCAAACATGAAGGCCTGAGTTTTGGATCCTTATTACCCACATGAAAATCCATGTCTGCTGGTGTGCAACTATAATCCTAACACTGGGAAGGCAGAGACAAGTGGATCCCAGTAGCTTACCAGTCAGCCAGCCTAACTGAATCAGCAAGCTCCAGGTTTAGCAATAGACTCAGACTCAAAACTAGATGATGAAAAGTGATAAAGATAGATATCAGGCATTAATGTCTGGCATCTGTGTACATGGTCATTGGTGACCATGGCCACATACAAACATATGTATGTATGTATGTATGTATGTATGTATGTATGTATGTATATGTATATGTGTATATATATATATGTGTGTGTGTGTGTGTGTATCATATGCAATACACACACACACACACACATACACAGAGAGAGAGAGAGAGAGAGAGAGAGAGAGAGAGAGACCTCTACCATTCCTGAGAGCAGACAGCATAATAACATATCTATATGATTCTTTCTCTTTAGGAACAGAAAATAAAGGCAAGCATAATCTCCTTGGTCCTGATTGGAACTGTATGACCCAGATGACCACCTTCATTGGCGAAGGGGAACAAGAAGCCCAAATCACATATATAGATTCTAAGCAGAAGACAGTTGAGATGGCAGACAGCACCATGTGTCCCAAAGAGCACCGGCACTTATATATCGACAACACATACAGTTCAGATGAACTTAGCCAGCCACTGACCCAGCCAGGGGATGCCTCCTGTGAGGCTGACTATAGGAGCCTAGCTCAACGGTCCCTTTTGACCCTCTCAGGTCCAGACACTCTGAAGAAAGCACAGGAATCTCCTCGAGGAGCTAAAGTGTCCTTTATTTTTGGAGATCTTGCCTTAGATGATGGCATGAGTCCCCCAACTCTAGGCTATGAAAGAATGTTAGATGAGAATCCAGAAATGCTAGAGAAGCAGAGGAATCTCTTCATCAGCAGTGCCAATGACATGAAAAACTTGGACCTCACTCCAGACACAGACAGCATTCAGTTTGTGGCAAATTCTGTTTATGCAAACATAGGTGACGTGAAGAACTTTGAGGCCCCTGAGGGGATAGAGGAGCCCCTCTTACATGACATCTGTTATGCAGAAAACACAGATGATGCAGAAGATGAAGATGAGGTGAGCTGTGAGGAGGACCTTGTGGTGGGTGAAATGAACCAACCAGCCATCCTTGACCTGTCTGGATCAAGTGATGACATAATTGATCTCACGACCCTGCCTCCTCCAGAAGGAGATGATAATGAGGATGACTTCCTCCTGCGTTCTCTGAACATGGCCATCGCTGCTCCCCCACCTGGCTTTAGAGACAGTTCTGATGAAGAGGACACTCAGAGCCAGGCAACGTCCTTCCATGAGGACAAAGAACAAGGCAGCAGCCTGCAGAATGAGGAGATCCCTGTGTCCCTCATTGATGCTGTGCCCACCAGTGCAGAGGGCAAGTGTGAGAAGGGACTGGACCCTGCAGTCGTTTCCACACTGGAAGCCCTAGAAGCTCTTTCAGAAGAACAGCAGAAGAGTGAAAATTCAGGTTCTTTCACCATTGTTACGTTTATTCACTGATAACCATTGTCATCTCATCCTTTTGAGTCATTTGTTCTTGGAGTCCTGTTATGTGGTGTTTCCATTTCATACATGTCCCATTTCATAAATATGCTGAACTACTATCATGGGGGTTTCTGTTAGGTGGTTTCCTTTGTTGCTAGTTAAAAAAAATGATGTTCCCCCCCCCTCTGGAACAACTGTGCAATAAAATCATAGTTCTTACTGAAAAGGGAAAAATCTTGTTTTTTTTTTTAAATTTTGTTTTGTCATTGTTGTTTGTTTTCATTTTTGTAATTATAACGAGTCACATTTTCTTGCATGTCTCTAAGTGCCTCTGCTCCAGCCATTAATTGCTTCTTGTTTTTTATGGCATACAGGTGTAGCCATCTTGCGGGCCTATAGTCCCGAGTCTTCATCAGACTCGGGCAATGAGACTAATTCTTCTGAAATGACAGAGGGTTCTGAGCTAGCTGCAGCACAGAAGCAGTCGGAAAGCCTCTCCCGAATGTTCTTGGCCACTCATGAAGGCTATCACCCTCTGGCAGAAGAGCAGACAGAGTTCCCCACCTCCAAAGCCCCCTCAGTGGGCTTGCCTCCAAAGTCCTCCCATGGCCTGGCTGCTCGCCCAGCAACTGACCTCCCACCCAAAGTTGTGCCTTCCAAGCAGATCCTTCACTCAGACCACATGGAAATGGAGCCAGAAACCATGGAGACCAAGTCAGTCACTGACTATTTTAGTAAACTTCACATGGGGTCAGTGGCATATTCCTGTACCAGCAAAAGGAAAAGCAAGCTTGCTGAGGGAGAGGGGAAATCCCCCCTGAGTGGGAATGTACCAGGGAAAAAACAGCAAGGAACCAAACTAGCAGAGATGGAGGAGGACACCAAAGGCAAAGTTGGCACTGTGTCTTCAAGAGACAATCCACACCTCAGCACTTTTAACCTGGAGAGAACTGCCTTTCGTAAGGACAGCCAAAGATGGTATGTGGCCTCTGATGGTGGGGTGGTAGAGAAAAGTGGAATGGAAGCATCAGCCATGAAAGCCTTTTCTAGAGGTCCAGGTCTGGGGAACAGAGAGGCTGAAGGGAAAGAAGATGGCACTGTGGAAGGAGAGGCTGATGATGCTTCAGGACTTGGCCAAGGGGACCACTTCCTAACAGATATGACCTGTGTAACCTCAGCCAAAGACTTAGACAACCCTGAAGATACTGACTCTCCCACTTGTGGCCATGCCACTAAGCTTCCTGAGGCTGAAGACAATGTGGCTCGCCTTTGTGACTACCATTTGGCCAAGCGAATGTCATCCCTGCAGAGTGAGGGCCATTTTTCTCTCCAGAGCTCTCAAGGCTCTTCAGTGGACACAGGCTGTGGCCCTGGCAGCAGTACCAGTGCCTGTGCCACTCCTGTGGAATCACCCCTCTGCCCATCCATGGGGAAGCACCTGATTCCAGACGCTTCTGGGAAAGGCGGGAGTTATATGTCACCAGAGGAGAGAGCACCTGGCCATCCCAACCATGGAGCCACCTTCAAGGAACTGCACCCACAGACAGAAGGGATGTGTCCACGCATGACAGTGCCTGCTCTGCACACAGCCATTAATGCCGACCCCCTATTTGGCACTTTGAGAGATGGATGCCATCGACTGCCCAAGATTAAGGAAACCACAGGTACAGCAATGATGGATTTAGTGTTTTATGTACCAGGAGCATGGGGACCTTATTTACAACAAATCTAAAAATACAGAGTAAAAGGTAGAAAGGAAAAAAAAAGACCATGGAGCTGTTTAGTAGTGATCAGTGACCCATTGACAATAAATAGTGGGGTTTGAGTCTGGAACAATGTGGGAAATAGATTTTTCTCATTATAATCTTGCTTTGTTCTTACTTTAGAATTTGATGGAGTCATAAATTTTGTTCTAAATTCTGAGTGCAGAGGCCCCCTATGACACACAGCTACAAGATAGTATTGCATAAGATTACGTAGCACTTTGATTTCCTTCTTGCTGAGATCATTCCTTTCTAGTTTTGCTGTCGTGTTGTGTAGAGAAGGATATAAAGCAGGCAGTGAGGGAGACTGGAGCATTTGGGAAAGAGTATATGTGTCTCAGCAGAGTCATGCCTTCCTGTCTTACCTTTGGGAGACACCTTCCAATGGACTAAAGTAATAGTCCCATGTCTTCAATGGACATCTGTGTCGAAAAGAGTTGGAAGAGTTATGACTCCCTCAAATAAAATCTGTATCAAGAAGATAACACAGTCACCTTTCGTGCTCACCATAACCCACTCCCCAGCAAGCTCCCCTCATCCTGACCTACTTAGCTGATCATCAGATGACCCAAGCAGATGCTATTAAGGCTTCATGTTAGGACAATAGTGTTTTTCCCATAGTGGCCAGAAGAGATTACTGAGATCTCATACAGCTTAATTTCTAGTCCTACCCTTTAAAAATGTCTTGAGTCTTCAAAAGATTGTGATGTTGCCTCCAAACTCACCATTAGCTTTGGTTTCCTACTCTAGGCAAACCATCTGTGAGTGTTATTCAGCTCATTTGGCTTGAAAACAGATTTTGCCTCCGTTACCTCTTGTTCTTTTACATATAATATGTTAGTTTTCCTACAAAAGTTGAGCAACTTGTCTAGTGTCTTGACCTCAAGCCCTATGTCAAACAAACTTTACAACTCATGCTGTCCTCTTAAAACAGGTGGCTGAGTTAATTATCAAGAATCCAATTAGAATGCTTAAAAAATTGTCACCATGCCCCAATTAATCCAATTCCCTTAAAATGAAACTTAAATATCTCAAACCTGTTGGGATAATGTATGCAGTGGGATGCTTATTTACTAACTATAAATCTAACCATTGGAAATTCATGAAATATAATTGTCTCCATACAAATGCTTCAGATTTCAAGACAAATTCAACTGAGTCAGTAGTTCCAGAAGTAATAGACTCCAGGAATTCTTGCCGTCCATTGACATGAATAAGTTATTTGGAAGCAATCGTTGGGAAGCAGGGTAGCCCTGACACATAGCAACTCTTTTTAAATAGACTCCTGGGAAATGACAGGCATCACGTAGAGCAGTAGTGAAAATGTCCACCCAAGAGATGCTTAACGACTCTGTTTTTCTACTACCCCTAGTGTAGCTTTGACAGAGCCTGGGAAGGAGAGACAAGGAGGCATGCCTTCAGCTTGGTCTCCACATCCTGAAGTTGATCCCATCCTGCTACCATCAAATATTCACTTGGAATCAAAGGTGCCAAGCCCAAATCAAGACCCTAATGATTTCTCCCAAGGAAACCAGGCATTCGGAGAGGCTGTGAGCTGGCGGCCAGCAGATCTGAGAGGGGGGAGCCTCAGGACACCCCCCAGCCAGAGGGCTCTCAGACATAGCAGCAGTATCCTCTCAGGACCCGTAGGTTTGGAGACCTTCCAAGAGAGAACCAAGGGTGTAGTCAGCTTGAAGTATCCAGGAATCACAGAAGCACAGGAGGCCCATTCAGAAAGACGAGCAGAACTCCCTCTGGGGAAGAAGCTCACCAAAAGTTTTTCCCAAAGCTCAATGCACTTTATCTCTGAGGGAAAGTTTCACAAAAGGTCCCCCATGTCTCATAAAGACTCAAAGGTGTATAGGACCCTACCCTTAAGGAAGCTGGAAAGCAGCAACTGGAGATGCCGAGGACCCTTCAGCTACTGTTTTCTAAACCAAGGGCAGGATGAAGATGGGGATGAGGATGAAGAGGAAGGAGAGGCCACCCTTCAGGTCTCTTGTCTCTATCGACCACAGATAACCCAAGCCATGCCAGAACCAAGTAACTCATCCTTGGTTGTTGGACTGCAGAAGCAAGGGGAAGAACTGTCCAGAGGGACAGTACTGAAGGTCTGGACAGAAGACCCAGATGGCCCAGATGACTTGGACTTCAGCAGTCTGGCTTTTGATGCCCGGATTGCAAGAATAAATGCCCTAAAGGCAAACACATATGGAATGCCCAATGGGTTTCTTGAAGCCCAGAATGATGCCAATGAGCTGCTCTGCCTTGTGAGGGCAACCAAGGCAAAGAGGGAGGAGTCACGCCCTGAAGCATATGACCTTACACTTTCTCAGTACAAGCAACTGTTATCCATTGAGTCCAGACAGTTGGGAAGTGCCTGTAGGAAAATGGCAATGGCCGAGAAAAGCCCAGAAGAGATGCTCCTAGCTATGAGTTCCAGTTTTCAAGTGCTCTGTTGCCTAACAGAAGCTTGCATGCGGTTAGTGAAAGTTGTGAACTCTGAAACACAGCGGCAAGAAATTGTAGCGAAGATTGATGAAGTGGTCATAAACTATATTTGTCTCCTGAAAGCTGCTGAGGCAGCCACTGGCAAGACCACTGGGGATCCTAGTATTGGACTATCGATGCGACATTCAACCACCATGGCCGCTCTTGTAAGCACACTAACACGTTCTCTCAAGATGCTTTTAAATAAATAAATATGAAAGTCACATCATAATCTATCTTTGCAAAGCCATACATGAACTTTTCTTTACTTTCTGTGTACAATGAACAGATATCTCCTTTCTTCTCTCTGTATATTTTGTTCTTTTATATAAAATAGGAGATAGAAGTTACATTGATGAAATGTTGAAAAGTCTTAATCAGATATATTCTGTTTATATTATACATATATACATGTAGAAGGAATATATGAGAAAATGATGGCATTTGGCTATTTTTCATATAGTCAAAACTCTAAGCATATGATATGGAGTTTTAAATTCTACATTGTTAGAAGAAAACAATGAATCCTATCACCTCTCCTTCCAAATGGATACTTGGAGATCCTATCATTCATATTTAGAAGAAAGGCCAAAAAAAAGTAGAAAAGAAATCAAAGTGTATATAAAACAGTACCTGTGTTTTAAAATTATAATTTTTAAACATTGGAAGTAGCAAAAAATATATTTAAAATTCAAGAAGCTATTATGAATTATTAGAAAATATATATAATAAATTAATGTTTTGCTCATAGTGTTTTGTTATTGGATGCTTTCTTCCAAGAATCCCCACATATTCAATTTTGGTTTATGCTATTTGGGCTACAGATTGACAGGGATGGGCAGATTCCATTGTGTCAGCTTAAATGCTCCTTACAGTATTTTTAGACTTAAAAGGCTTCCCAAATGAAAGAACAGGGGAAATGATGGGCAGGTTCCTAGGCAATAGCTAGAGGTATGGGTTGTCTAATTACATAAAGTAAGTGGAATTAGTAATGCCAAAATTAAATTGTTTGATGAAAAGAGAGATCTGGTTGACTCAATGACAAAAATACGTAAACCAAAGGCATTATTTCCTTCCAACTCAACCATGAAGCTTACGATTTCCTTTAGAGAACACCTAATAACGTATTTGTAGATTTACACAAAAGCAGAAGATTTAATGAGCACAAAAAGTGCAGACCCAGTAATGTAAATCAGAGCGCACCCTAGCACCTGGGAAACACTGCTCAGCCTTCAGCTCCTAGCCCTTAGCTCCATGAAGGGCTTCATGTAGCCCCTCTACTACAGGGGCATGGCTAACAACAAAACATGGAAGGACAGCCTACTACTGGGACAAAATTTCAAATCTAGAATGTTCCAGAAAATAAAGGAGAGATGACTACGCTCAAAATTGAAACCATGATTCAAAAAGTAATATTTGCCTAATGAGTACTTCATTTGGCTGATAGATAGAAATACAAAATCTGAAGAGAAACATGGCAAATCTGACTATTTCAGGTGAAACTAAGGAAATACAAAGATGCATTCTGAACTGTCATCACTCAAATTACACCTTTGGGTCAAAACAAAAGAAGGCAAACTCTTCAATCATAAGTTAAATTGATATGTACATATGTAGTTTCTGGATCACTCTGTAGTCAAGCTCCCCACATTCCTATTTCTGTAAATGGCTTAGAATAAGAGTAGTATAGCAAGAACCAATATTTCTCATTTTGTAGCCTGCCATGCAGGAGACCTAGCAAGGTCTACAGTTGCTATCTCTCTCTGGTCAGCCATTCATTCCACAGAGACTCAGCAAATGCAACACCACAGATTTACAGATTGTAACCAATGAAAGGAGTTCAGACATATGTTATTATAAATAATGTTTGATTAAATAATAAAACATTTCATTACAATTCTAAATATTTGGTGTTTTGCTGTTGAGAGACATTAGTGGTGTTTACTGTGGAAAATCTTAGCAAATATTCTGTGTACTATAATACAAACAACAATAGGATGTGTGCTCTGTGTCAGACAATGTGCTAAACATTATTATCACGTGTATTATCTCATGTAATCATCTCTATGGTCTCTTGGTTTGGACACTATCATTAGTTCCTTCTGGAGGCATTATGGTTTACTAGTTATGAAATGTGGGGCTTAGGGTCAGAAACATCTTGATTTAAATTTTGGTCCTGCCATTCCCTAGCCCTTTCATTGTGGGAAAGCTATCTCTCAGTCTTGATATCCTTATTGTGAAATGGACTTCAGTAATGAAATCTATTTCCATAGGGTTTTCACAAGTTTTAAGTAAAATTGTGTATTGTAAAGTTCTTACCACAATATCTGATGGAGAATAAGTATTCAATGTTAGATATTATAATTATCATAATTGTTGTGTTAAATATATTGCCCAAGATACTGTGTGGAGAATATTTGTTTTCAATGCATATTGTATCCTGACTGTGTGCAGAACACATTATGTGTAGTGCATAATCTGAAAAGAAGCATACAAGGAAATGATGGTCCTTTTTCAAATTGCAAATCTAGCTAGAACAACTTCCTACTCCATTGTGGTTCTTTGAGAAGCCTCAGGGAAATAGCTCTGGGTCCTTCTAGCCAATCTCCCATTTCCTGTGGCTACTCCAGTAAGTTTCTGTTCTCCTAAACAAAGTCTTTACTATTCAAAAATCTCAAAATGCCCCCTCACCGTCATTAAGCATGGGGCTCCTAACTGGAGTTCGTGTCCATTAGAATATAGGAAGAACATACTAGAGTGATACTTGTGTTTATTTTTATCTAGTTTTTTTATGTTTGTGTATGTTTTATAATGGCATAATAGTACAGTGGTACATGTACATAATTTTAAATAAATAAATAAATAAATAAACAAACAAGCATAAGTCTGGTGCATGTATGCAAAATACCATCACAGGTAGAGTGGCAGTCACTAAAGTTTGAAGATCATGGAACTGGCTTTGAAGTTTGTTTCATTCAGAGTCCAGCCTGTTTTCCTAAATGTCTCTCTCGCCATTTTCATTTAGCTATCACTATAAAAGGTACAAAAGCGTGCAAGAATGCATGCAATTATTAAAGGTGCTAACTGGTGACTCCGTGGACATCAACTCCTGATCAGTATTACTTGCTCCCTTTCTACACACCTCCTCCCAGCCTGTGTGATTTAGAAGCAACTCTCTGGTATCACGTCACTTAATCCATGAATATGCCATTAGGAATCTTCTAGGAATAAGAACTTTAAAAAATAACCACAATGCCACTTCACATATAAAAATAGGCAATTCCTCCATATCATTAAACAAACATTACAGAAATAAATGGTAATGAAAGTGAAAGTCCCTTACAAACTGAGCCTCCAGAAACCTTGCCAACAATTACTGCCATCTTTCCCCCACCCATTTATTTTTATTTATTGGTATTTTCATTCATTTCACTCTTCCGAGTTTAACTATGAACTCAGTTGGTGGGAGCACATGAATCTTAATTCATTCACATGTCATGTAAGTGAATTTGTCAGAAGGAACATTGTAGGCATGAGAGAGAGAGATGTCACATGAACAACATTCATAGCATTGGTAAGATCCACTATTTGATACAGTTGCTTCAGTGTCAAACTTAACATGGAATCCACCAATTTTGGGCTCAACGGGAATGAATCTAATCACATAAGGAATAATTTTCTAGAAAATAGAGGCTAAAAATAAGTTTTGAAACCATTAGCTACAATACCACCACAAGTTTGATTAATTTTGCTAAGAACGCCATCTTTTCATGGTAGACAGTCTCCATTTGCTTATATTCCATTTGCATATACTTCCAGTGCCAATTATCAACTGCCTTAGTGCTCTTTCTGAGCCAATCAGAATGATACTTTAATCTCTTCTGCCTGCATTTTGCTTTATTTGGCAATAGGGCGATTTATTCTTTTTTTTTTTTTTACCACTCATTGAGCTACTGATAAATGTGTTTAAAATTGGAAAAAAAGAGGAGAGTGAATCACCTTTTTCAGGCAAGTCCCCATCTTTTCTAAACACTTAGAAATCTTAAAGAGGGCCTTGTGCAAGGCCCTGGGTTCCATCCCCAGCAATTAGGGGAAAGGGAAGATGAGGGAAAAGGAAATAAATGGGGAAATGAAAGGAGAGATAGACACAGAGAGGGGATATTTGTGAGAAATCAAAGTACATGAGTATTACACTGTCTCTAATCTGATTTGGGATATTGATGTGTCTTGATGTGTGTGTGTGTGTGTGTGTGTGTGTGTGTGTGCACGTGTGCGTGCAGGCCTGCCTGCCTGCGGCTTGCCTGCCTGCCTATGAGGCTAGCTTTTCCATTTGGCTTTATAGATTTCAATATTTGTTTCCTCTCTGATAGTACATAAAGTATGAAAGAGACATTTAGATGTAATGTGACTGATTCTTGTTTAAAGGCAGGTTGCAGTAATAGCTACTCGGTTTTAAAATATCAAGGAGCGGGCTGGTGAGATGGCTCAGTGGTTAAGAGCACTGACTGCTCTTCCAGAGGTCATGAGTTCAAATCCCAGCAACCACATGGTGGCTCACAACCATCTGCCATGAGATCTGATGTCCTCTTGTGGGGTGTCTGAAGACAGCTACAGTGTACTTATAATAAATCAATAAAGTTTAAAAAAAACAAAGCAAATAAATCTTTAAAAAAAATTAAAAATATCAAGGAGCAAGGATTCTATCATTTGAATTGTTTATATTCATAACAACTTGACTAGCATCACTAAACCTGATATTCTTAGTTATTCAAATTATTCCTTGGCTACATCTCACTTGAAACATTAAAACTGATCTTTGAGAATTTCGTTTCATATAAATATATACATACATATACATATACGTGAAATATATATTGAAATATCTATCCAAATTTTTCCTCTTCAGAGTGTGCCAACATACCCACCTCCTATCTTCACAATAACTCAGTTAGAGGTAGGCCCGATCTTGTTCAGTTGACCACAACTGCTGTGAGTTCATGAATGGATGACCTATATCATGTCCACAGGACAGCATTTCATAACACTCCTTTCCCCATCCTCAGGTTCTTATAGTCTCCCCACCTTCTCTTGCATGATGTTCCCCTATCTTGGGAGGAGGGTTGATAAATTTCAAATCCCTTACATAGGAGATCCATGGAAAAACATTCTACTAAATGTTGTTGCTGCACAAAATAATGGGATGAAATAAATCTCTACTCTGCTGGAAATTCCTACTGGGCTAGAAAAAAATAGGTAATTATCCCACGAAGCTTATAAAATTAACGCACTGCCTTCAGCTGAGATTCTTCCGATCTTCTTCACCATATTTAAAATTGCATCTCAATTAGCTTACATATTCCTTTTAGAACCTTAGATTTGTTTTCCTTCTTTTTGTTTATTCTCGTTTTATACTTCACAGCCTGAACTGAAAGTCTGTGCCACTTGTGATGGCTTTTTCACAATACATAGTTAAAACTCACTATACTCACAAATATATGTGGTAGTGTACTATTTTCTTATTGTCTGAGAATTTTATAGATGCATATGATGTGTTTTGATCAATCCCAGCCCACTCTTTCTCCTCCAACCCTTCCCTTAACTCCCCATCACATTCTTCTCCATGTGCTCTGTTTTTAAGCCCACAGAGTCTACTTAGTGCTGGCTTTATGTGCATGAATGTAGGACTAGCTACTGGTGCATGGTAGCCTTTCAAAGAAATTATCCCTGAAGAAATACTCCTGCCCAATCAGCTATCAGCTGCCAATGGCTCCTCAGTTAAAGGTATGAGTTCATGAGCCCTGTCCAAATTCATGGGGAGATTTTGCCTACACTGTTCTTGTTTATGTAGTCACAGTCGCTGTAAGTTCATCAGTGGAACAGCTATCTCACATCCAGTAAGACAGTTTCACAGCGAATCACCAATGCTTCCAGCTCTTACAGTCTTTCTGACTCCTCTTCCATTATGCCCCTTGAGTCTTGGAGGTAGGGATATGATACAGGTGTCTTATTTAAAACTGAGCACTCTGTGACATCTTATTTTTTGAATTCTGACCAGTTGTGGATTCCTGTTTTTATAGCCATCCACTACAAAAAGCAGCTTCTCTGATGCGGGTCGACAGATCTATAAACGCAAACATAAGAAATTAGGGAGCAGTTTAATGCTATGTCCATTTGGCAGTATAAAATCATTAGGTTTTTCCTGTGGTTTATGATTATATCCATTCACAGGCTTTTGGCTCAATTTATGGTCCAAGGCATAAGTTCTATGGAGTGGGCCTTAAATCAAATCAGAAAATATTTGGTTACTTCCGTAACATTTGTGGAAGTGGGAATACCTTGTCAGGCCAGTAGTTATCAGGTCACAAGGTTCACAACAGAATAAGATTGTTTATTACTCCCATGCAGTATACAGGAGTATGAGGAGAGAAAACTGACACTACAGATCTTAGAAAAAACTAAATAGAAACCTACTACTATAGAAGCTTCATAAGAGGATCTTAACAGGAGGTTTCTTGGAAACCTCCAAACAATTCATGGTGTTTGCCTTTTCACTGGTGGCTGATATCTTATCTAGCTTGTCCTTTCATCAATGATCCATGACTGTTTTCTCTCACTTAAAAAGGCAGAATGATTCTACTCACTCATTCAACACCTATGAATAACTTCCTAATGTGGGCAAATATTGTGCAGGCACAGTGATCAACGTAACCAATCAACCTCTGTCAAATATGGTGTAACTATTCTAGAATGGACAAGCCTTTATCCTTCTCTGCCAAAAGAGGAGTTCCAAAAGAATGTCATCCTTGCAGCCTTCATTTCCATGATACATCTGGATGAGAACAAGCTGAGACTTGTGTGTAGGTCCATCTTAATGACCAGGGTAACCTACAGCTATGAAAAAAAACCAAAAGCTGTCAAAAGTTGAACACTCTCCATCCTGCTAATTGCATATGTTTGTGGACACTAGAAAATTTAGTGAAACTTCTTTGAGTTTTGCTTGCTTGCTTGTTTTTTTAAGATAGAGTTTCACTAAGTAGTCTAGACTAGCCTGGAACTTGTGTCCCTCTTACCTCAGCCACCTGAGTTCTGAGACTACAGCTAAGAACCACTATGCCTAGCTTTCCATTAGTTTAAATTACTCAATTGCCATGTATGAGCACAATTTGGGTTCTTTAGTGAAACCATTCCTCATAAAATAAAAAATCTAGATTAGCAAATATGATCAAAGTATTCAGATATGCTTGAGAGAAATTGTTTTTGTGAAGCCCATTCACTAAGATCAATGAATATACATACACCAATTAAAAATGCTTTCAAATGCCCAGGCAAAAAGCAAACAACATCAGAAACCAAAGAACTGAAACAAGTCTTTCCAATAAAACCTTATCAAGAATAGTTTGAAAAGTTAAGTGATTCGACAAATTGTCACGTCCTTTTCTAAATTTGGATGAGCTTCCATGAGTTTTTGCATTTGTGTTTTGAGTCTTGTGAAATATTTCCAAGAATTCTTTTAATATGACTTTTTTTGTCACTTGCTCTG
Organism: Grammomys surdaster; assembly: GCF_004785775.1. Classification (NCBI taxonomy): domain Eukaryota; kingdom Metazoa; phylum Chordata; class Mammalia; order Rodentia; family Muridae; genus Grammomys; species Grammomys surdaster. Next base: position 5,595,904 of record NW_021604589.1, on the reverse strand, counting down.
AGACAGCTTCATTCTTCTCTCAAGCACTCTTCTTCATGTCTCTGGCTGCACCCCTCTAGTCCCAAATGAAGACACTGTCAGCTACTACTTCAATTACTCTACCTCCACCACAGCCATTTTCAGTTTCTTTGTGCCACTTGCAGCTTTGCTGGCTAGTTCTTTCCCCCAGTGTTCCCCCTTTTAAAAATGTCTGAGGTCTCATCACTCAGGGAACCAAAGGAGGCTGCACAGTTACAGGCTCTGCTCACTGTGCAGAACTGTTCAGCAGGTCCTCAATGTGTTATTACTATCAGCCTTTGAAAGAAAGGATGTAATTGGCTACTAACCAGCACACACACACGCACACACACACACACACACCTTTTATTTATGTAGTCAATTTTGGATTGGAGAGTTTGCAGCAAAGTTGGTCCTTTAAACAATGACTGTTAACACGCCATAAGGGGAATTCAAACCATGTTGCTAGACACTAGTGATCAACTAATACATAGCAACTGAAAAATCATGTTTATCAAAACTAAGAATATTGAAGACTGCCTTACTTAGGTGTTTACTGATTTTTTTAACATTATATGATTAAAATTAGTTTAAACATACTCAGTATCTACTCACTTCACACAGAAACTGCTGGAAATATTTAATGGTATATTTAATGAAGCCTCCGTCAGATGAAGACTTTTCTTTCTCTTATTGGGTCCAATGTCAATTCACTGTACTCAAATTCCATTCTTTAGCCCTGTGTGAGTCCTAAGTAAAGAAACATCTGGGAAAAGTCTCAAAAACTAGAAACACTTGCATGCAGACACAGATGCATGCACATACACACATACATACATACACACACACACACACACAAACTTCACAGTGCCTTAATCACAGTGCAGTGTGTGAGTTGTACAAATAACTATTCTTCCCCCAGATCTGAACATTTGTAATTTTGCATACAATTGAGTTTTTCAAAAATATTGACAAGGGCCATCCATTCAACACCATTGACAAGTGCCTGCCTGACAGACAACACAGCAGTTTGTATCTTTCCTAACACAACTGGAACCTACACTAGCCCAGATCTAAGAAACTGAGCTTTTCTCTCTCTCCTTAGTCTTAATATTTCTACCTGTTCTTGGATCCAACTTACATCTTAGTTGGGTTTCAAAATGACTCCAAAGTTCATAGAGTTCTTCACCTGAACATGTTCTTCAGGTGTGTGTGTGTGTGTGTGTGTGTGTGTGTGTGTGTGTGTGTGTATGTGTGTGTGTGTATGTGTGTGTGTGTGTAGGCACACGCACACACATGCCCACGCAAAGAAAGACATGTGCTCAGAGTTTTATATATGTCAATTGAAATTTGGTTTTCAATGTTCACTATTTCCACTCTCTCCCTTTCTCCCCTTTTTTCTCCTGTCACATATACAAAATATTAACATGGAGACTAGAAGTGTGGCACGTGTCAAGATAACATGTGCCAGTCTCTCAGTTTGAGTTCCAGTCTTACAAAAAAAAAGGCAGTGACACACAGTAATTATTTTGAAGTCTCTATGGATCAGGAATTTGGACATAGCTGGTCTCACAAAGTTTCAATCAAGGTTATGTATCTGGGAGGAATTTTCATCTGAAGGCATGGTGGACAATGAGTCAGTTTCTGACCTCATGCAAGTTATTGGAAGAATATATTTCCTTACAACCATTTCCCTACAGTCCTGGTATTTTGCTGGCTGTGAAATCTGGAGTCTGCTTACCATTCTGTAGATTACATATTGTGAAGCCCTAAAGAAGTCTTAAAGAGATCTCTAGGACCCTTTTTAAGTGTTTTCATCTGATCATGTCAGTGTTAATCTTCTAAAAACTGGGGTTGAAGAGATAGCTCAGAAGTTAAGAGCATATATTAGTTAGGGTTCTCTAGAGTAACAAAACTTATAGAATGAGCTTATATATATAAAGAAGGGAAATTTATTAGAATGACTTATAGACTGCAGTCCAGCTGATCCAACAATGACTTGCTAAGAACGGGAAGTCCAAGAACCCAATGGTTGTTCAGTTCAAGAGGTGGAATCTCTCATCTGGTCTTTAGGACACAGTGGATTCCCAAAGGAGTCAGCTATATGCCCATGAAAGAATGGATGTGCCAGCAAGATGAGGCCAAGCAGGCAAAAGCAAAAGCTTCCTTCTTCCATGTCCTTAAATAGACATTCAGCAGAAGGTGGGGCCCAGATAACAGGTGTGTCTTCCTACCACAAAAGTTATGGTTTAAAGGTTGACTTCGTAACTCAAAGTTCGAGATTACAAATGGATCTTCCCACTTCAAATTAAACAAAAAACCCTTCACAGGTGTGTCCTCTGTTTTGGGGTTTTAGTTCCATATGTACTCAAGTTGGCAACCAAAAACAGCCATCACAAAGCACTTTTTGACAAGGTCCCCTTCAAATACTGGAGGTCAGGCCTCTATCCCTGCCTTCACAAGTTTAGAATTGCCACAGCCCTTCTATACTTAGAGAAGGGAGGAGATGTCAGGGCAGCCCTGCTTACACACTGAAGGCCTAAAATCACCCATAGGCCTAAAATCAGCAATAGGCCTGTCATACATGTATATTAACACCAAGTCTTGGGTCTCAGTGGAAAAACATTGAAACAGATGGCTATAAGCTAATGTAAACAGGCAGCTTTTGTGGAAATTGACAAGCCTGAGTAGCCATAGACCTTGTAAATAGGTAGCCTTGGCAGACAATACCAACTTAGATAAGGACAATCGAGTCATAGGCAGAGTCATAGTGACTTGTCCCCTGAACCTTCACCCAGCCGATACCCAGTTCTGAAGATATCTGTATTCCCCCTGAACACCCACACTTCAGTGTCATTCCCTTCCCCACATCCTGCCTTTCTGTGTTTATAACCCCTGTATGAGTGAATTACGATTTGAGAAAAATAAATAAATAAATAAATAAATAAATAAGAAAAAAAAACAAAGCACTTTTTGCTCTTGCAAAGGGTACAAGTTCAATTCCCAGAACCCACAACAGACAACTCAAAATGATTATACCTACAGTCCCAGAGCATCCAGTGCTGTCTTCTGACCTCTTTGGACACCTACACTTGCTCTTATAGACTATACACACATACACAGAAACACATACACACACACACACATATACACACACACATACACACACACACACAAATACATACCTGCATTTCTAAAAAAACTAACAGATTTGGAACTTTAAGTCTAGCTCTAAACTTTCCCCTCTACTGTATGCTAACTTAGAAGCACATGATATACAGACCCTCGACATATTGCAGGGGAGAGGGTTGATCAGTGTGGGAACACCAGGGACAGGAATCATGGTATACTATCCAAGGATTTTGCCTCAATTACTGACTCAACAGACCACATATTCTCCTGGTCAGAAGGAGCAATGGAGACATTTCTTCTAGTGCAGAAATACAATCCCTGTGTGAGTCATTAAAGGCCACAGGGGACATTTTTGGCCTTCTTTGTCCTGGCTCAGGCCCATTCTCTAGAAATATTTCTGTGTTAACATGCCAAGTTGCCCCAGGGATGGAAAGTCCAATAATTATGATGTACTGACCTGTGTGGGTCAGGATTTTATTAGTGCTAAATCCACAGGTAAGCTTCTTGTGGCAATGTGACTTTTCTCACTGCATTCATTTTAGAGTCAAGTTATAACGTCAGGATCAGCGTAGATAGAATAATTCAACCTGACAGGTGAATTATTGAAGATGCTGAACTTTATAGTGTAACTACGCCTTTCTCAAGTATTTATAGGGCATGAGGATAAAGTCAGCTCAGGTCACTCACTCCTACGTTATTCATCTGGCAACAAGGCCTGTGCATTCAAGTTCAGTTCCCTGACAGATTCCACTTGGAACTCCCAGACAGAGTACCTTGAGAGAATGCTATTCCCTTCATGTGCCCTCTAGCAAGGACGAGCATGGAGTAAGTTCTCTATACATCCCATGCCTTTTCGAAAACGATTATCAAGCTACACTTGGAAGAATGAGCTGATACAAAGTCTCACCCTATATCCTAGGCTGGTCTAAACTCAGTGGGTAGAACAGTCTGTCATCAAACCCACAGCAACCCTTCTATCACTGCCTTGCAAATGCTGATATCATAGATGTGAGCCACCACACCTGGATGAAGTGAAATTATTGAATCAGATTTAAAGAAGTGGAGCATTCTGTCTCTAATACTCCTCCAATTTATTTACAAAGGCATAGTAATCCAGACACTCACATACACACATTCACTATTATACAAGCACATCACTCAATAATCTACACAGGATCAAATTTGGCTTTTTTTCCCTCCATTTTGCCTATACCTCTTAGTCCTGCTGATCAAGCCGCTGGTCTGTTCTCAGTATGGGTACAATGATATCCATAATAATAGTAGCCAAAACATATTCATTTAGTATGCCAGATCCTGTATTAAGTGATCTTGATGCATAATTATTACATCAGATTCTCAGAACAATCAGAGATAAAACCATCTTCTCAACTTTTAAGAAACAAAATTGAGGCTAGGGACTCCAAAGAACTTACCCCAAATACTACAGGTCAAGGTCAGTGAGACTTGAGATTTGAACTCACCAGGCTCAGATGATTGAGGCAGGGAAACTGCCACAAGTTCAAAGCCACTTGATTTATATAATGAGATACTGCCTTAGAAAAAAAGAATTGCAATTTCCCTTTGTATTTTTAAATCAAGTAAACCACTTACATTTTTTTACTTCTTTTAAGTAAGAGGAATACCAGTATGTAGGTTGTGGTTGTTAGTGGTGGTGGTTTCCGTTAAGTTCGACAATGGGAAGCCAGACAGTGAGATGTTCAGTAGATGGCAGTGCCTGAGTCTAAGCTTGATGAACTGAGTCCCATACCTGGGACTCATAAGGTAGAAGGAGAGAACAGATTTGTGTAAGCTATCCTTTATCCTCCTACACACATGCCATGGACCACTCCTTCCCCACACAAAATAGATAAATTCTGCCAAAGAACTCACAACCCAAAACAGCCATCTTCCATCTCATCAGTCTCAATTCTAAGATAATTCCTGAATTATTCTATTTTCTAGATGTTAGTGTTACTTATTTGCTGATTCTGGCCTTGGAACAAAGGACCTCAGTATGCTAAGCACATGCTCTAGCCTAGCCTGGTGCAGTTTCTGTCTTCAGTTTCTCTTATGTAGTTTGTCATAGAGCTAATCCAACTTCATGGCTTAATGACTTTGGAATAATTTTTGTCAACTACTCTTGAAAAATAATAAATACACTTAATTATATTGCCCCTCACTCTCTCTTTCTTCCCCTCTAACAAAAGTCCCATGGGAGGCATTATTATATTCTAGTCTTGGTTATTTAGCTTTAAATTATATCATTACATTGTTGGTCTTTGTTTAACCTTCTTTAGGTTCTCTGTTTGACTTTTTACCTATGAGAAATGAAGTGCTTTGTGTTGGCCTCATCCATCCCACCATTTAATTATACCTTCTATCTTAAGCCACCATTTCCCCCTATTTATATAATTAGTATTGTCATTAATAATAATATTTTCTGTGGTGAGTAGGGATCATATCTATATAAACCAATGCAGACAAAGAACATGGCCAACTTTCTTTCTTCACAAAACCATAAACATGGACTAGGAAAAAATCTGTTTGGGGACAGCCTGGCAACTTGAGTTTAATCCCCAGAAACCACACTGTAAAAGGTGAGCATGGTGGCATGGGCTTTTAATCTCAGTACTGGGGAGGTGGAGACAAGTAGGATCTCTGAAGCTCACTAGCTGCCCAGCCTAACTTATTAGGCAACCTTCAGGTCAGTGAAAAATATGCTTCCAAAAGATGAACTGGCTAACACTTAATAGACATCAAAGTTGATCTCTCACTTCCACATGTATACACACACACACACACACACACACACACACACACACACACACACCTCACAAGGCTATAATGTGGCCCCTCAAGAAATCTTATCAGCATCATCTAGAAACCTGGAGGAAATGGCAACCATTGGGCTTCACCGAAGGCCTAGGAAATGGCAGTATCTAGACATGTGAATTAGCAAGTCTTCCATATAATTCTAAAGCATATTCAAGTTTGAGACTTGCATGTTGAGTGAAGAATAAATACAATTTAAGATCCAGGATCCTTCATGCCATTATATATTGTCTTGTAAGTTAAATCATTTAAACTATGTTGTAAAAGTTAAATCTACACATAAAGGCTTTGATTAATATTTACAAAAAGAACTTCAGCATTATAAGATGGTAATGAGTTCCAAAAGAGAAATCAAACTACGGTGGTCTATAATGGGTGAGAGAGTGGGGTAGGCATTTACTTATATTGTTCATGCCAAAAAGCAAAGAAACCTCAATATCTGAAAATTACAAAAAAAAAATGGTACAATATCTGCAGAAGAGGTATCTTACAGAATACTTTGAAAATCAAATAAGGCAATAAATTAAAGCTTAATTTTTTCCAACATAAATTTACTGCAAATAGAATTCTTAAACATGGTATGAAAGGATCGGTATCTGCTTAGGACCCTCAAGATCAAGTTCTCAGGAAATTTACTTGCCCCAGAGGAACAAAGGGCAAGGAATAAGAGACAGAGACAGGAAAAGAGAAAAGGGGAAGAGAGCATGGAAGAGGAGGCAGGGTATTTGTCCTAAGATAGGAGGGACAAAGGACTACCTGGAAACAGACATGGCTCATAGGCAAATGGCAGTTTACAAAGGTAAAAGGAGAAACTTTGTGTTAGAATGAGGTGTTTAATTTTGATTGGGCATGTTAATTAGGTGAACCAAAGGGGACTTTTGATTGCCAGATTTCAACACTTTGATAGCAGTTGGCCTCAGGTGGAGAAAGTGGACAAATAAGGAAATAGACCTTGAGGCTAGCTTTAGGAATGTAATTTAATGACTTTTAGCACGGCAGAGAGAATGGGCAGAAGGGCAAGACCTGCCAATGACATATTCACCATGCTGTTCCTAAGCCTGAAAATATGTTGCTATGGCAATATGACTATGTCATGTTGTCATCATCACTGAACTTTAAGGAAGCGAGACTAAACTGTAGAGGAAAAGATTTGGTTCCTGAAGACTGAATACAAATTGAAATTTATTTAACCTATACACACCATAGCAAGACAATTTCCATGCCATGTTACCTGTCTTAGTCAGAGTTTGTATTCCTGCAAAAACATCATGACCAAGAATCAAGTTGAGGAGGAAAGGGTTTATTCAGCTTACACCTCCACATTGCTGTCCATCTCCAAAGGAAGTAAGGACTGGAAATCAAGCAGGTTAGGAAGCAGAAGCCGAGGCCATGGAAAGGTGTTACTTACTGGCATGGTTCTCCTGGCTTGCTCAGCTTGCTTTCTTATAGAACCTCAGACTACCAACCGAGGGATGGCACCACCCACAATGGGCCCTCCTACCTTGTTCACTAATTGAGAGATTGCCTTACAGCTAGATCTCATGGAGGCATTTCCTCAAGGGAGGCTCCTTTCTATATGATAATTCCAGCTTGTGTCAATTCAACACAAAAAACCAGCCAGTACATTACTTAACAAAAGTTCAGTGTGTTTGTTTTATAGAGTTCTCCTCCCAAAGCGAGAGCTTGACCAAAAATACTTTCCTCCTTCATGAGGGAAAAATATCGGTACAGTCACAATCAAAACCAAAATCAAACTCTAATCTTCCAATGTCTAGGATACACTCACAATCTTCTGGGCTCCTCCAAGGGCTTGGATTACTTCTCCAGTTCTTCTCTTTGTAGCACTCATCTTGTCTTCTAGGATCCAGCTGCCTGTACTCCACTGCTGCTGCTGTTTGTGATGGTCATCTCATGGTACTGGCATCTCGAAAACACTGTTTCCTGCTGCAACTAGGCTTCACCAATAGCCTCTCATAGGCCCTCTTCATGTGCCAAGCCTCAACTTGCATGATTCCTTCAGTCCCAGGCATCTACTGCAACTGGGGTTGCACCTTCATTGATGGCCTTCCATGGCCTCTCATAGTGCCAAGCCTCAACTGTTCTTCATGATGCCTTCATGCTTCAAAACCAGTATCACCTGGGTGACTCGTACACATTACCAAGTCTAGCCACAGTACAAGGTACAACTTTGACTATCTCTGGAACACAGCCTCTGTGCTCTCAGAAAACACTTCCCAGAAGATTTTACCTCAGTGATGCTGGTCTCTTCTTAATCACCACTAATTTCTTAGCTCCAGCTAACCAGCAGCAATTGTCCCAGTAATGCAAAGGTTTTGCTTTAGTAGTTCTGGTCTTGTTCATCACAGCTGATCATTCAGCCCCAGCTAACCAAAACCACAGAATCTTCACAATCCAAACAGCAACTGCACTGATAAAAGTCCCTGATAATTTTCCCTATGAAATTTCACAAGACAGGCCTCCATAGTTTACGCTGTTCTCAACATTATCTTCCAAGCTCCTATAGAACAGCCCACAGAGCTCTTAACATCCAATGGCTTTTCTAGCTCAAAGTTCCAGGGTCCTTCCACAATCCTCCTCAAAACATGATCAGGTTGTCATAGGAATACCCCACTACACTGGTACCAATTTGTCTTAGTCAGGGTATTTATTCCTGCACAAAACATAATGACCGAGAAGTAAGTTAGGGAAGAAAGGGTTTATTTGGCTTACACTTCCACATTGCTGTACATCACCAAAGGAAGTCAGGACTGGAAGTCAAGCTGGTCAGAAAGCAGGAGCTGATGCAGAGACTATGGAGGGATGTTACTTACTGGCTTGGTCCCCCTGGTTTGCTCAGCTTGCTTTCTTATAGAACCCTGGACTACCAGCCCGGGTATGGTACCACTCACAGTGAGCCCTCCCATTCTTGATCACTAATTGAGAAAATGCCTTACAGCTGGATCTCATGGAGGCATTTCCTCAAGAGAGGCTCCTTTTTCTATGATAACTCCAGCTTGTATCAATTTGACACACAAAACCAGCCAGTACACTACCTAACGAAAGTTCAGTGTGTTTGCTTTATAGAGTTCACCTAACTGAAGCTCCTTCCAAATCAAGAGCTTGACCATGTGGTGGCCTCCACATTTAGGTAGATAATATTTCTCTGTGCCTGATCAAAGAGAAATCATCTGTGCTTTGATTTAGGTTTCCTTAGCCCATTAATCAACATTTCTGTTGTGATTATCATTGCACTAGAGGAATTCATTTCTACACACTCAATAGCATGATTCCCAGGTAATTTGAAATTATGTTCATTTACTTGAACTATAATTGATGTTCTTTTAATTTGTCTGATCAAAGTATACAAGTTCCTCAAAACCACACCATGTTTTGATTCCTTGATACTTGAATCTATACGTCATAGGTTGCTATTAAAGTTCTCCTGTAGTTTCTGTACATTTTCCCATTTTTTTGTACTGACAAAGTGAAAACACATTGTGCATACCTACTGAATCATTAGAAACTGTGAGACCATCCTGACAAATTCGCCATAACAACCAAGGGAACAGAAAGGGCATTTAGAGACACAACCACCCCGCTGGTCAGGCTGTTCCTGATAGCAGGGAGATATTTAAAAAACAACTCAGAGAAAAACTGCACAATCTACTAATTAGTAACCAGCAGTATCCTTCACAGCCCTGGGTAAACATAGCCCAACAGAAATAATTGCTTGAGTGAGTGTGGCCAATAAGTTTAAAGGCTAAGCAAAGTGTCCAATTAGGTTTAAAGTCTGCCTATACTAAGGTATAAAAGGTGTGTGCTTCAGAAATTTGGGGTCCTTCCTCCTGCGAGAGTGAAATGACCCTGACACATCAGAATAAAAATTCCTCTTGCTGTTTGCATCAATTATCTCCGTGTCTCTGTGCACTGCGTGTCCCAGATTTGAGACTTTCAGGTCCAACAAAACCACCTCAAGGGTCCAGAGACATTGATCAGGTATAGAGCATTTATTTAGCATGTACAGTGCCTTGCATCCAATCCCCCAGCATTGCCAAAATAAAAGCAACAACCAGTGAAGATCAGCCCAATATATGGTAACTTAAAGAACCAGTTTCTGTTAATGCTCCTGGAGGTAGCATTGGGCTCAGCTGGGTGGCTTCCCAGGACTTGAAAACGCCCAAGAACTTGAAATCAGGTGATGATGGAGTCAGAATACACTGGACCTTGACACAGGTCTGTTAATTCTTCTCACATGGAGTCATTAGTCTGAGAAATCATCTGGGTATACCAAGTCTTGTCAAATCTAGGGACATTTCCGTAAGACTCGGCTTTCTCCAAGCACAGCAATCAGGAAAACACCAATACTCTTTACATAGAAAATAGCTCCCAAGGATTTCAGTCTGAGAATCCCAAGATAGCCAGGAAGGAGCTTTAAGGCTTCATCCATCCTAGTCTACATGGCAACTGAGTGACTTTTTGAGTCATCAAATCAAGCCATATTTAAAAAATGGAAGGGGAAGTATTATAAGTATATTTCCACTAAAAACATTTAAAAATAAAAATTTGAAAAGTTATATGGAAGCCCAAAAGAGCTGTGATAGTTAAAATAATTCTAAAGAATAAAACACTGCTGGATGTATCACCAAAAAAAAAAAAAAAAAAAAAAAACGCTGGGTGTCAACAACAACAGAAACAATAGATATCCTACATACTCATAGAAACTAAACGACTCTCTACTCAGTGATCACTGGGTCAGGGAAGAAATTTTTAAAAAATAAATTAAAGACTTTAATTAGTTTGGCTAAGGGCTTGTCTACCTTGTTGATTTTCTCAGTACACTAATCCAGCCATAGAGAGTATACCAGAAGACAAACTCCAACACAATGAGGGTAACTACACCCAAGAAAATACGAGAAATAGATAATCCCACACCATCAAATCCAAAAGAATAGAATCACACACACATACACAATACTACCACAAACATCAAAATAACAGGAACTAACAATCATTGGTCATTAATATCTCTCATCATCAATGGTCTCAATTCCCTGAATAAATAGACACAGGCTAAGAGAATGGATGTGTAAACAGGATCCATCATTCTATTACATATAAGAAAAACACCTCAGCAACAAATATAGACATTACCTCAGAGTAAAAAGCTGGTAAAAGGTTTTCCAAGCAAATGGATCCCCCCCCAAAAAAAAAATCAAACTGGAGTAGCCATTCTAATATCTAATAAGATAGACTTTCTACCAAAAGTAATCAAAATACATATGGAAGGATACTTCACACTGATCAATGGAGAAATACACCAAGATGATGTCTCAATTCTGAACAGCTATGCCCCAAATGCAAATGCATCCACATTTGTAAAAGAAACATTGCTAAATCACACATTGAATCCTACACATCAATAGTGGGAGACTTCAACACTGCATTCTCCCCAACTGACATGTCACCTAGACAGAAACTAAACAGAGAAATATTGAAACTAACAAAGGATATAAATAAAATAGACCTAACAGATATCAATAAAAACTTTCACCCCAACACAAAAGATTATATCTTCTCCTTAGCACCTCATGAAATCTTATCCAAAATTGACGACATACTCACTCACAAAGCAAGCATCAACAGAATCAAAAAAAATGAATCCTATCAGACTACCATGGATTAAAGCTGGAATTCAATTTAACTTAGTATGTATGAATGTTTCGCCTGCACACATAGCTGGGAACCACATTCATGGCTAGTGTATAGAGGCAAGAAGATGGCATCAGATACCTTGGAGCTTCAGTTATGAATGGATATGAGCTACTCTGTGGGTGCTGGTAACTGAAAGTGGGTCCTTTAAAAATGTAGACAATGCTCTTAATCACTGAGCCATCTCTTCAGCCTCCTAACTCCTATTTTTATGAGAAATAGTTTTTCCACAACAGCATGACTAGAACATAGAAAAACATTTGCAGTTGGATTTTACTAACATTCATAGACACAACTGGCTAAATCAAATGGACAAAGTTATGAAAGAGGGGAAGAAAGCGGGAAAGAAACTGATAAAATCAGCAGGCACATCATCTAATAGAATCTTGGAAAAAGCATAGTGACATTTAGTGTGTGTATAATAACTTAAGAATGAATCTCATTTCAACTATTATAATTTTTATGTCTACTGTGTTATTACTGAAAATGTATGTCCCATGTTGTTCTATAAACTCCCTGGTAGACTCCTAGTTTGCATTTACTGTATATTTCATCATTTACATCTGCTTTCATCACTATTTTCCCAATGATGGACTTTTAACTTCCTTCTTTAACCAAAACTAGAGTGAGAACCCTCAATTTAGCCCCATTGTATCAATACAGACAAGTATACACATACACACACACACACACGAGTTGATCAAGATGGCTTTACCTTATCTACATTCTCATAGAGAATTACTTCATATTAGTCCACCAACAGTTTAATATTACTCATCATCCAGATTCATCATTGCTTTGCCTACTTGATGGGTTTCTATTTTTTATTATTTTTCATTGATAACCTCTGAATTCCAATGATTATAAGTATCTTTCTTTTTATGTTTGTTGAATGCTTCCTTGTCTATTAATTTCCTTATTTCCTTTCATCTTTGGACTGATATTTTCTTTGTTTACTGTTTGCTTGTTTGTTTGTTTGGAGATAGAGGATTTTCAGAACTTTCATTCCCACCACCTTCTCCTATCCCTCTCCTTCTTCTGCTAAAACATTTCTTCACAAGAAGGCCCATTCCAATCTTCATGTCTGTGTATACCCAGGGGTTTAATTGGAATTGATTGTATGATCATGAGTGAGACACTCAGCTACTTTTCAGTGGTGATACCACTACAGAAAATGATACTCTTTGCCCCAGCTACTGTTAAATGCCAACTGTCCCTCAGGGAGGTGAGACCACGTGAGCTCCTCCCCTATCTCTGGTGAAATGCTATTTTCGATGGACTTTTCTACTTTTGTTGCTGTTGTTGTTAACTTCAAGTATTTTATTGTGGAGACAGAAGGTCATCACTGAAGCATTGTAAATATCTTCTTCCAGTACATTAGTTGTAAACTTTGTCCATTGTTTCATTAGTAACACAGAAAGTTTCATAATATAAGGGTAAAGATTTACACAGTTATATTTGTACTAAGACTTGTTTTTGAAAGTCATTTTACAATGCTTTATGAGGAATATATTCTCTCACAGTCTGTTCTATTTAATGTAAAGTTTCACCATTCCCACGTAGCCCTTTAATCTATCTAAATTATAATTTATAGCATATAGTCAGAGTTTCCTTTTATTTTTCTCCATAGAAAAAGGCATGATTTTCTCATCACATCTCTGAGCAGACCCTGGAGGACAAGAAATATATGTTGAGGTTTAAGATGGCTGAGGCTGGCATAGTTTGGGAATAACAATTAGTATTACTTCCAAGTTATGCACATGTTGCTTTTGGTCCACTTGGGGTTCTCTGGGGGCAATGCTCTTAGTTGTCACATAAATTACATTGTGATATTAACATGAGAAAAAGGCTGAGAACCTCTCCACCTTACAGTATGAAGTTCACAATAAGGGTGAACTGAGGTAGAACTAGGTAGTCACATACTCTGGGCAAAGCTGTAGGAGAATTCACATGGAATAGGACCAGACATTCCTGAGAAAGAAACTTTGACATTAATGGAAAACAAAAGTCTCAGTACTTACCAGACACCACAGCAGCCAAGGCATGGTTAATTGTTGACTTGAGCTGTTCTATAACTGTTAGCCACTGTTAGCTTTTATTGTCAACTTGACACAACCTAGACTCACCCAGGAAAGAGAAACTTCAATTTAGGAATTGCTCTATTAATTGCTTGTTGATGTAGGAAGGTCCATCCCACTGTAGGCCACATCTCTTCCTGAATAAGTGGCCCTACATGTATAAAAAAAGCTATGAATGAGGCTGTGAATGTGGTTACTGCCTCAGGTCCCTGCCTGGCCTTCCCTACATGGTAGGTTGTAACATGGAAGTATACGCCAAATAAACCCTTTCCTCTTCAAGTTACTTTTGGTTAAAATGTTTTATCGCAGCAACAGAATGAAACTGGAGCAGAACATGGCTCCAAGAGAAGTGGGACATTGCTGTGTTGGATATGACCATCTTACTTTATGGAAAGATGGCATACATGTTTGGAACTTTAAGCTAGAAAAGATATTGAGTGGTCCAAGTGTCGTAGTGTATTCTACTGGAAGCTTGGAAGACAGTAATAGCAAGATAAAAGTGGACTGTGGAGTCCTGACTCGAAGTTGAAACAAGAACTTAAATAAAAACATAAATATGGAATGTTTGGGTGGCATTTTGAATTGGGAATCTCTGTTTGCTAATCAACTAGGATTGAAAAATCATCTGTGATTAATAAAAGATCACTTCCATTCAGTGAAAATTTCTGTGCTTTATTAGAACTTTTTTGGTCTTATTGATTTTTGAAATATTATTTTAATTACAATTTGTTCCCTTCCCTTTCTCCCTCAAAAGCCTCTCATGTATCACTCTGTGCCCTCCTTCAGATTAATGGCCTCTTTTTTCATCAATTTTTACTGCATTCATTTTATGTATATGTTGTATATACATCAGTATTCCCAACTATAACCTTTTCAAAGAGAAGTTTCCTTAATGAGGGCTGAAGACTAATCCTATCTATGGATATTAGGATAAATTTTTATAGATTGCTGTTAGGGATTATGCTGGTTTAGTATATTATTAGTTATAGACTATCTCTCTCCCAGTATCCATGACTTCACTAGTACTGAGTAGTTAGATAGGTTTCTAGGCCCAGGCATGGTACTCTTCTTGTTGAGTGGGTCTTAAGTCCAACTAGAGAGCCACTGTTTATTGCCAAGATATTTTTGTTACTGCACCTATAAGATTATTCTACCATGCTTGTCACTGATGTTGTTTCTTGGCTGATTTTATTTCAATTTGACACAATCTAAAGTCATCAAAGGTGGGGGTTCTCAATGGAGAAAATGCCTCCATAAGATCAGGCTGCAGGTAAACTTGTAGAGAATTTTTTAAATAAGTGATTTATGGGGGAGTGCCCAGTGCATTGTGGGCGAGGCCATACCTGGGCTCTTGGTCCTGGGTTCTATAAGAAAGCAGACTGAGCAAACAATAAGAAGAAAACCAGTGTCAGGCTGTGAAAGGATAGCTTAGTTCTTTGCTGGGCATGGGCCTTGAACCCTGACTCCAATGGGAACCGGCAGGTCTTCGGCCATGCACCCAAATCCAGGCTCCTGACCCTCAGTCTAGATCTCCATTTAACTTGCGCCTTGCAGTCACATTTGGCTATGCAGCCCCTCCCAAAGGAGTGGGTGTCACCTAACACAATGAGAGGGCATGACTACAGGTTTCAGCCTTGAGAGATTTCCATATTAATGAGATACCTAAAGGCCAGAGGGCATAGCTAATTAAGTGGCCCTCCTCTATTCCCCCTCCCTATTTAAGCCAGCTGCCCCCTGGCTTAAACGGGGGGTGTGTGGGGGGGTGTGCATTCAGACCATCTATCATCCAACATGCTAATAAAGCTCTTTGAACCCCGGACTCCACGTGTCTTTTGGGGCCCTTCTCTGGGTTCCAACCACAGGGACCCACAAACCAGTAAGCAGAACTCCTCTATGGCTTCTGCATCAGCTCCTACCTCCAGGTTTCTGCCCTGTGTGACTTCCTCTCCTGACGTCCTTCAATGATGAACAATGATGTGAAAGTGTAAGACAAATAAATCCTTTCCTCCCCAGCTTGCCTTTTGGTCATAGTGTTTCATCAACATTATTTCTAGCAATAGAAACCTTAACCAGGACATATGTTGGTATCTGGAGTAACAGACCTAGCCATGTTGCTTGAGGGAGGATGGTGAAAAGATTTTGGAACTTTGTGCTATAAAAGCTATTAAATGTTCAAATCTTGGTAAGATGTTGTGTATGAGTCTGGAAGATAAAACTGTTAAGGGCTTTAGAAGTTTCAAAGGAAAATTTATGGACTTTATCAGGCTATTTGTTATTTCAAACTGAGATGCTGTGGTTCTGGTTAGCTAGGGCTGAAGAATCAGCTGTGATTAAAAAGATACTAGAACAGCTAATGTTAAACTTTTGTTTTTCTGGGATACTCAATGCTGGTTGGCTCACGCTGAGAAACTGGTGATTAGGAAGAGACCAGTATCATTAAGGTGAAATCTTCTAAAAAGTGTTTTTAGAGGGTCAACACACAGAAGCTGTGCTCCAGATATGGCTAAGGTTTTACCTCCTGCTGCAGCTGAACTTGGTATTATAAGAGTCACCCAGGTGGTACTGGTTTTGAAAGCACTGGGGGTTGTAGAGAGCAGCTGAGGCCTGTCACTGTGAGAAGGCAGGGGAGGTCATTGGTGAAGATGCAGCCTCAGTGGCAGTTGGTGACCCCGGACTTAGGGGTCATGAAGGAATGTTAAGGGTTGGCACCATGAAGAGAGCCTAGGATAGTACACCATGAAGTAAAGCCCAATTACAGCTGAAGACACTAGCATTTTGGAGCTATCAGTACCATGGGACAACCACCAAGAACAGCAGCAGTAATGGAGTGAGTGGAGCCTGCCAGAGCTTAGAATTCAGACAAGCTGTGTGTGCTGCAGAGGACAGAGCCAAATAAGTAACCTAAGCTCTTTAGAGAAACCCACAAGATCATGAATGAATCCCAGACATTGCACATTGAGTTATTTTTATAGCTTGACTTCCATTTTGCTTTGTTCAGACTATGACTGTGCCCTGATTCTTCCCTCTTGAAATGAGAAGTTATTTCATTTAATTTTGTTTTTTACAGGAGCCTACAGAGGAATGACTTTGCACTTTTAAAGGAGATTGTGGGAGACTATATAAAGAGACTGGAGTTTTAATGTGTTTGAATTTGTAAGAATTGGGGAACTTTTAACATTTCTATTTTATATTGTAATATGAATATTAACATGCCATCTTGGGAATAAATGAGAAAGGAAAAAGTTCTGAGAAGCGATATGTTTGTGTGTCAGGTGAAACAAGATGTCAGTTTTACTAATTTTATGTCAACAAAACAAGCCAAAATCATGAGAGAGTAGGGAGTCTCAATTGAGAAAATTACCCCATAAGATCAGGCTGTAGTCAAGCCTTTAGATCACTTTCTTAATTAAGGATTGATGTGAAAGTGTTGAGCCCATTGTCGGTGGAGGCACCCCTGACTTGATTCCTAGGTGTTGTAGCTGGATGGGACTGTTAGTTGCCTCTCTTCTTTGGAAGCCTGTATGGCAATTTCTGATGCCATGAAAGCTAGTCCTAAGGATGAGTAAATTAGGTCAGTTCCACCTAATGGGCCTCTGGAACCAGTTTCTGAAGTGTGTATTGTCTTCAGCAATAGAAACTTACCTTCTTCTTAACCAAGGACAACAGCATTAGGCTACATTTTGTTGAGGCAGCCCTAACCAAGGATTCAAAGATGGCTTCCCATAACTGGTATTGGGGTTTTTGTTGGGTAGTCTTTGACTCTTTGAGGAAGCACTATCAGCTCAGATGAGAACAGTTCATTAGAACTATGTGTGTATATTTATATACTTAAGTACCTGTGTTATAGGGATTTTTAGGTAAATAATTAATAGTATGATTTCTTCTATCTTTTTCAGTCATCTATGTTGTTTTATCTTCTCTTCTCTTCTTCTATTTACCTCCCTTTCCTAATGAGCCTGCACTTTACCAGATCACTTGTATCCTGCTATTTCCTTTTGCCCTCCTCCTTTCTTCTTCTGTATTTACCTCCCTCTCCATAAGAAGCCCCCTCCCATTTTCTCTATCATAGCGGTGTATCCTGTATCCTAACATCCTCTTTTCCTTCTTTCCACTTTCTTTTGTATTCCCTCCCATTCACTAAGGACTCCCCCCTTTCCCATGTCTGTAATCAGATTATTTATACATTGCTGTTCCCCTCTTTATTGCTCTGCAAGCCCCCTATCCTGGCTATGGTTCCCTTTTGCTTTCCTGGTTTCTAGAGTTACTACAGGCTATGTACTCACATCTGAACATTTCGAGCTAGGAGCTCTCCCTCCAATCATAGAACATGGGACATCTAAAGGATAATTTTTAAACACACAATTTTAACAGTTACAATAGGGTGAAACTACAAGTCGTTTTTGATTCATTGTTTACGAATTCTTTTAGGACTAAATTACAGTTTGAAATAAGAAATTTTAAACTCCCCTTAAATAAAACAATGATGGTTTATTGGAACTAGAATACCAGAAGCTAATGTGGGAACACTCATGTCTTCCAACAAAATGTCCAGTCTCAAAACTGCTATCATCCTTGTCAGGCTGTAAAGATTACTTAATATTTTTAACATTTTTACCCACATTGATATTAGGGTCCTATGGTTAGGTTGCTGTGGTCATAATCTGCTTGATGATGGACAGTTGTTCTCAAATTAGTCCTTAACACATGAAGATTTTGACTTTTGATTGCTTCATCTTCTGGTACTCAGAAAACCATACATGTCTTTATATATTTGTATATATAAAGTCCCTTTTCTTCCCTAAGCTCTTCAGTTGTCTTTGGAGCTTGAGTATGTTCACACTGGACTTGCTGGTTTGAGTGGTTTGTCTAACTCTTCGGTACCACATGAGCATGTTGATGGATGGTAGTTTAACTTTTAAACGTCCATTCAGCTTTCAAGCAGAAATGTTCTTCCTTGTTCTGTCTCTTTGGCCCCGCTTGTGAAGAGAAAGGAAGGAGGGGAACTTCTAGGCAATTATAGCTTGACAGAAGGGCAAAATATCTAATATGAGGTTACAGTTTGACTTATATGAACAGGAATTTGTAAGAACCAGTACATACCATAAAATATTGTGTGAAGTACTGGGATCAGATAGAAGCCCTTCACTGGGAGTGTTGCAAGGTAAAGGTGCACTTTTTGTATATCGCATACAGCAGAAGAATCGAGCGTAGCATTTGTTTGCACATGGCCATTGTCATCTCAATCTGTGGCTCCTTGAGTCCAGTGGGCCACTGTTGGTCTTTGCTGACAATCTTGCTGAAGGCTGAGTTTTCAGAAACTCTGAAGATTCCAGTCCACTTGGGTGGCTGGATGGTAATAACCCTGCCAAAGACTGAATCCAATCCAACAAGACGGATGGGCTGGGGCTTCCTAATCTTCCTGGCTATTACTCCTTTCTGGGGCCCAGGTGGATGGCCAGATGACTGTGAGCTCTTTACAGCTTCCACCCTTGGGCTCTCCACGACTATAGCAACTTCATTAAAGCACTGATGTACTTGAAGATCAGAAGGGCTCTTTGGGAAGAAAGGTGAAATCCTAAAAGGATGTTTGGAGGCAAAGGTAGGTGTTGTGTGCCGCAGCCATTGCAGATTCTCATCTAGGGGGGTCCATGGTGACCAGAGCTGATATCCTGCCATTGGTAGTCTGACTGCAGTCCCCCACGCAATACAGACTCTAGAGTAGCAGCTGAGGCTTTTCTCTACCTGGCGCTTAGCAACAGCCTTTGTGACCTAAGGCCACTAGAACCTAACCCACAGGAGGGCTGGAGGCTAGAGGTACCCCTCTGTGAGGTGTCAGAGCCTGCCTACTGCCCAGTCCTCAGAAAGCCAGATATGGGACTCTGGAGGCCAAGACAATTTTTTGTTCTATAATCACATTATGAGTGAAGGATGATAGTTTAGAATTATTTTGTTATGTAATAAAAGCAAATAGGAAATAAGATGTTATAGTTATACCAATAAACATATAAAACCATCAGTAAGTCACCTGTAACAATATCTTAAATAAAATAACAAGTAATGAGCAAATCTAAAAGGACATTTTCACCATCTCTTGTTCTTCATCTATCTTCTTTGTGGTTCTCTTCTCATTGGATGCTTCCATTCAGAAAAACTGCAGTTGTGATGTTGAAATATGTTATATTTATCTTGCTCTATATCAGTGTTTGGTTGTTTGGTTGGTTTTGATTGTTTCTTCAAGATAGAGTCTGTGTGCTGAGTTTGTAACATACTGTTAGAGAACATGTCTAGCATGTATGGGGCTCTGAGTTCATTCTCCAATGCTGAGGAAAAAAATCAAAGGATAATCCCTTGATAAATGTGGTGATTTGAATAGGTGTAGCCCACATAGACTCAGGTGGTTGACTGCTTGGCCCATAGGGAGTGTCACTATTAAGAAATACAGCTTTATTGGAAGAAGTGTCTCACTGTGGGGGTGTCCTTTGAGGTCTCCTGTGTTCAAGCTATACACAGTCTTTTTTTTTTTTTACTACCTTTGGATTAAGATATAGAACTCTCAGCTCCTTCTTCAGCACCATGCCTGCCTGTACTCTGCCATGTTTCCTGTAGTGACAATAATGGACTAAAAGTCTTAAACTATAAGTCAATGCCATGTTTTCTTTCATAAGAGTTGCTGTGGTCATGGTGTTTCTTCACAGCAAAACAAAACAAAACAAACACCCTAACTAAGATACTAAGTAGCCCAGGCTAGTCTTAAACTTTCTATGTATCCCAGACTGGCCTTGAATTTGCTTTGTATCCCTAGGTACCCTGGTATACACACTATGTAACTCAAGTTAGCCCCAAACATATGGTCATCCTGCCTCAGTTCCCCAAGTGTGGGGACTACAGTTCCATACTACCATGTCTGTGCTTGTTCTCTGTTTTGTTTTGCTTTGATCTATCTTTGAAAATAGGCATTCACTAGTGTGAAACAATGTCATTGACATTGAAGAACACAACTCCATGTGGGTAGAAAAAATGGGGGGACATTTTCTCAGAGCCACAGGGATCTCTGTTCACATTTGGGATTCAAAGTGAAACAAAATCAGTGAGGATTTCAATAAGGGGAACAGTCAACTGTAGACTTCTAGTGAGAAACAGATGCCTAAGTTTTTAAGTATAAGCTATAGAAGGAATCTTGGGGCTTTGGAGTACATTATTTGAAGTAGTTAATCTTAAATAAAATTGAGGGGGGGAGAACAAAAATATCTTGGTGTACTCACTTCCTTATGAAACAAAGTTTTATGAATTAAATTATAAGATTATTTATGAAAGCACTTGGCAGCCATGAGAAAGAAACCCAATTAAGACAGAAATATAAAAAAATAAAAATACCAGTGTAAGTTTGCTATATAGAGACCACACAAAGCTATTAAAATAGATATTTAGAAAAGATAATAAGTATGGTTCACTGGCTATCTTAATAATGGTACCTGTGATATTTCAGGAAAAAGTGTGATTTCTGTGTACAGTGTCCATGTAGGCAAATCTCCTGTCAACTACGCTGAAGTACTTGACATAGTAAGAAAAATACTGGAGACATAAACATTAGGTTAGATCTGAGAAGGATGATGGCAAGGGAGGAAGAACTCTTTCTCTTTCTTGTACCCCTCAAATCTTTTCCTATATTTAAATACTGCTTCAGCAACACACAACTCACTACAAGTTAAAATTATCATCGCAAGTGATATTTTTGATCAATAAATCCATTTTTAATCAGGATTTTAGTGCTCATTTGCCAGGAAGCTCGCTAAGGTCTTCAGAAAGTGTTTTGTGTCACTTGCTGTATACAGCTGTATTAGTTATGTTTTTATTGCTATGATAAAATGCTATGACCAAGTCAACTCATAAAAGAAAGCATTTCATTGGACTTAACGTTTCAGCAGGTAAGAGTCTATGATGGCAGAGCAAAAGCATGGTAGCATGGACATTAGAGAGCTCACATCTAGAATTGCAAGCAGGAGGCAAAGAGAAGTAGCTTGAAATGGTGAAATAGTACAAGTCTTTTGAAACCTCAAAACCTTCCCTGTGACATACTCCTCCAACAAGGCCACATCTCCTAATTCTTCCTAAATAATTCCACCAACTAGAGTCCAAGTATTGAAACAATAAGCATCCAGGGGACAGTCTCATTCAAATTACTACAACAGAATACATTCAGGTCAGAATATATTGTTATACCATTAGTAACTTATAATCCTATGAGTCTTTTTTTTTATTAAGCACATTGGCTAAATATAAAAAGTATCAGAGAAGAGCCAAGTTAATCACACAAACTCCCATATCTTTCAACCAAAGTTAGTTTTAATGTATCTTATAAAACTAAATATAAATAAAATAAACAATCCAGAAAGTTCAAAACATTATAGTATATAATTTAAGGTATAGTTCTACCACCACAAATAATAATGAATTTGACATGAACAAAATAATTCCTCTATATTATCTCATATGTATGTATGAATATTTTTATTCAAAACCATGGAGTGGCTCCAAGTTAGTTTGTGGTATAGGAAATTTTCAGTTTATTCATTTCCTTTTTTAATTTATTTTTATAGGATATTTTATTTACATTTCAGATGTTCTCCCCTTACACCATTCCTCCCTCCCGCCCAGGAACCCCCTATCCCATCCCCCATCCTGCTTCTATATTCATTTCCTTTTGAATGTTTAGTCATTTTCATCTATGAAATAAATGTATACTAGACAGAAAACAGTAAGAGTATACAAATTATATTACACCTCTAAGTCATGCAAGTACTAAATTCTCAAAGGTCAAAATAATTGTTCTACTTTTTCTTGTGGTACTCAGAGCCATATCCAGGGCCTCAACTTCCCAGGGAAGAGCTCTGTACTGAGCCATACACTCAGATCAAGTTGACTATCATGTAGACCTTGTTCTTCTGGGATAAAGAAAAGTAACATAGCTTGTAAGTAGCATCTACCTGTGGCCACCTCCATCTGAATAGATGTCAAACTCCCAATCTCTTCTTCCTGTGGGAAGTTTCACTTAGGCAGGAAATGAGGAAAGTAGAGAAGAAAAGCTCACATCTACATTCACTGGTGGTTTTTTTTTAACTAATGTAGAGATAGATGCACATTTATTTTTACAAAAGCACAACTTTTAGAATCATCCCAAATCTGCAGATATCTATACCTTTTTTGAATCAACACTAAATATGCCAAAGAAACACATTTGTAGTAAAATAGTTTACCTTCTCACAGATGATACAGTCCAAATTCTTTTATATTTCCACTTTCTGGCCCCCAGTGTCTTTTCTAAATGTCTCTTTTAGTTGTCTATGGAGAATCCTACTCAGACTGGTAAACTGTCTAGCCATTTACACAGATGTTGTGAACATCTATATACTATGACATGGTTGGAGACTAGAGGGTCATGTAAGCTGGGCAGAAGAAGGATTGAGCAAGGAATGGCTACTAAAAGAAGCAGCCGAGTATACATACTGATACTCTGCAAAAAATCCTTTCTGACTGTGGCCTTAATTAGATTAGAGTTAAGAAGCCTATTGCCAGATAATCCTTCCCATTGACTAGGTCTATCAGTGTCCTTTCCAGACTTGTAGAACTTGATGGTATAATTATTAATCATCATCACCTACCTAATTGGCTTTATAATAACTAAGGAAATATGCCTCTGTGAATTTCTGTAAATGAGTGTCTAGATTAAGTTAACTAAGGTGGAAAGCTCTACCCTGAATTTGGGTGGAACCATCTCATGGCCTGGGGTACTAACTTGAATAAAAAAGAGACAGTGAGCTGAGCAACAGTGGCCATTACTCTCTGCTTCCTGATTGAGAATGTGATTAATGCACCAAGCTTGATGCAGGAGCGTAATCCTATTCCTGCTGATGGGCCTTTCCTGCCAGAAAGGTATGTGCCTTCAAATAGTGAAGCAAAATATTCCTTCTCATTTTGTCACAGCAGTGAGAGAAGTAACTAGTAGATTCATCTTGTTAAATATATGATAGAATAGAAAAGATAATAAGGGAAATACATGTGCATGTTCACTATTTATGATGAGAACATTTACAGGAAAACTCCCTCAAGACAGGTAAATACTATAAGCATGAGTCATAAGATGATAATTTCTAATCTGTTGCTACAATGCCTCTGTTTTGGTCCATAATCTTCTTGCTTTATACTCTTTAATTTTCTCTCCATGGCTTAATGAACCTCATTTGTACAGCATCACGAGTAAGATCACAGAAAGTGTGATAAATTTTCAAATTGGTGAAAACTTTTATCAAGTTTATTTCCTAAGTAAGCTATGACTCTTGAAGGCATTTGGAATTTCTTGTGGAGTAGATATACTTCTGTGTGTGTGTGTGTGTGTGTGTGTGTGTGTGTGTGTGTGTGTGTGTTTTGACAATACTCATTGACAGGCTAGTTTGTTTGTCTTATAGTATAGTATACATTTTACTGCTTACTTGAGAAAATCTCATATCAAAACATGGAGAAATAAATTCTTAAGTTTATTTCTGACAGGAGAGACCTTATATTTAAGTAGCTGAAAATAAAAATTAAACCTTCTGCTTATAATTTTATACATTTGGATACTTAGAAGTGTTTTCCCCCACAGGCTAACTTCTGACCTCAGACATTTCTAGTTGTATTTCTCTTTGCTATTTTAAATCTTAAGTACTGTGTGCATATCTGCACTAAGATAGAACCTTGACCTTGCTACCAAGTGAGTCAAGTCAGCAGGAGAGAGAAATATTCTTAGATGTGCTTCCTACACCAAGCCAGTAAGCACTAACTCAAGTGCACACAGAAGCAACCATGAATCCTGTAACTACAGCTTATGTGCACAGGCAAAATATATTCATTTCACTTCTACTCACTGCTGTCCTTCCGCTATAGAAAATGAGAGCAGGAGAAACAGAAGGGATATCAGGCTGTAGAGAGACAGCACTGTTAACTAATGTATGCATTATTTGAAATAATTTTTGTATAAACATCTATAATCATTAAAATATATTGCTAAGGCCTTTGCAATGGGTTTGGGAGAGACCCATGGAAGTCAGGGTACCTGAGGCATGAATTTGCATAGTTGAACAAGGGAAAAAGTAGCTTCATCTTTGGGCTACTGTTATGATTTACAGGTTTCCCCTGGAATGTATGTATTACAAACCTGAGTAAGGGCTTCAAAGAGGAGTTTGTGTCATAAAAGTAGTGCCCTCATGTGTGGATTAATGTTGGTATCAACGTTAAATGTGTTGCTTCAGTAGTAAGATTTTTATAGAAATTATTCTGCCCATCTCTATCTCCTATTCCTTTTGTTGCATTCCATGTGATATTGCAGCAAGAAAACTCTTGCTAAATAATGGTGCCTCAACCTTAGACGTCTTGGCCTTCAGACCTTCAGAAGTAAGTTGATATTTATCATAAATTACTTATTCTTGGGTCTTTTGTCCCAGCAGGACAAAACACTAAGACATGTCACATCTTGAAAGCCATGTATTACGACTTCAACTGCATTCTGTCAGTTACTTGTACAGATTGTAGTACAATGTTATACAAGTTATACAAAGGCGTGATTTGTAAGAGGCAAAGATCATTAGAGGCCATGTTGGAAGCTGAGTACCATACTGGCTAATCTAAACCTCATGGAATTGTGAATGCTTTATGGTTGTTACTAGTACCTAAAATGTATCTTTTAAAATCAATTGTTTTCTAAACTTAGAGATAATTGAACTAGAATTCCCCTGAAACAAATTCTCTGAGGGATACGCTATATAAAATTAAAGAATAAGCAAAATAATTAAGGCTAACTTTAATAAACATTGCTACACAAGCAAAACTGAAGGGCAATGATGCACTCATTTGTAGTAAAGCTTTGAAGCAAGGCTGAGACATGATACTAATGAAGCTAGGAGAGCAGTTATCTCTCCAAGGGAGGAAAGATGTAGTTGAAAAGTGATGGGAAAAGCTCTGTGCTATGAAACATGGCCTAATTCATGTCCTTGTTGATTACTGCACAGGTATTTGCTCTATCAAAAGTCATCGTTTTAGACATAGCTAATTGAGTCACTTTCGTGTGTGCAAGTTACAGAGATCATAATTTAAAATTTAAAGTTAAATATGCTGGAAAAGGGCTCATAGGCAGTTCAGTGAAGTGTTCTGGCTCTCCAAGGTTATACCTTTTCCTCACAGCAGAATGCTGAAGCAGAGTATTTTCTGAAACATTTCAAAATGGCCACCAAGAGCTCCTTAGGAGCAACTGAGCTTCCTGTTGTGAGGGAGGTAGTATGCAGAGGTCACTAGCTGACAGAACCACATGAGAAATGAGCTTTCCAAAATGGGTCAGTGATGTGATCATCAAAAGGGGAACTGCACTATTTCACAAAGTGGTCACCCTATTAATACATTTCCATACAGACAAGTAAAGGAATATCTCAGATGGGCAGTCTGATAACAGAGACCATGCACTCTGAGCCCCATGTCAAGTGGATTTCAGCATGTTTTAACTTCTCTGCTGCTTCATTAAGTTGAATGACATCCTTCTGGTACAAGAAGCCTCCATGTAAAATTTTCTCAACACCCTTTCCCATGCACCCAACACATACACATAGGCTTTCTCATAGACATCAGTACACATGGCCAGTCCTTAGCCAAAAGAAAGAGATTCTACAGAGGCTAGAGAGACAGCTCAGTCAGTAAAGTACTTGCTATATAAGAATGTAGACCTAAGTTCTGTTCTTGAAACTCTTATATAAAACTCAGAAATGATGATGGCATATTTGTAATCCCAGTGCTGGGAGCAGGGTGGGGAGGACAATGGATCCCTAGGGCTCCATAGCCAGCCATCTTAGCAGAATCAGTAAGCTTTGGTGGGTCTCTCTCTCTCTCTCTCTCTCTCTCTCTCTCTCTCAAAAACCAAGTAAACAATGCTTTAAGAATGACATCTGAAGGTGACCTCTAATCTCATCCCCTCATCTGTTATACAGACAGAGAGAGGAAGGGAAGAGAGATGGAGGGGGGGGAGAGAGAGAGAGAGAGAGAGAGAGAGAGAGAGAGAGAGATTCTACTATATAAAGCCAGAGTTTAGGAGTCTGTGGTTGTTCTGCCAAGAGAGAGGAAACTAAGGATATGCCATATAGTACTTATGAAATGACTTATTTTTATTTTGGAGAGGTATGATCTAAACAAACATTTGACTCAACTCGTTGTTTGACTTGACTCCATCCATTCCACTCTTCTCCTCAAGTCTTCCATGTCATCTTGTAATTCATTTCCAATTGCACCCTAATCATTCAAGAAGCAGTCTTCCCCTTTGATTTAGCAAATTTAGTTGATTTAGTAGGCCGATGTAGCAAAGAGTGCTATTTCAGATTAGGAAATCCTTAGCCCAGAGGGTCTGTCAGCTAGAGAAAATTCCTTGCCATGAGCAATGTTGGAACTGTCTAGAGATGTTTCTTATTTTCATATACAGTAATATATGAAAAAATACTAGTGGGTAGGGACCAGGAATGCTGCTCAAAAATCTTACATACAGGCTGTGGAGTTGGCTCAGAAGGATAATGTACTTATTGTGCAAGCATGAGGATATCTCTGGCATCCATGTATGATAGTACACATCTGTAATCTGAGCAGTGGAAAATGACAGGTAAAATCCCAGGGCTTAGTGACCAACCAATCAAGCCAAACTGGTGAGCTCTAGGTTAAGTGAGAGACTTCTCAAAAAAAGTAGAAATTGGTAAAGGAAGATACCAACATTAACCTCTGGCTTCCACATGTATATGAATGGGCAAATGCAGCACACACACATACACACCACAAACACATACACAACGAAAATATCTTGCAATCCTTAAGATGCCCCTCACACACCAACAAAAAATATCAGATCCAAAATATCAGAAGTTCTTAGGTTGAGAAGCCCATTACTCCAATTTCTCTATAAACCTAAAACACCTTTAGCACTAATCTCAAAGTTTTGGCTACACTTTGTCATGTATACAACTAATAACAAGAAACCAAGACTCTCTAATGAGCTCCAGACATGCCAAGATTTCCACAGAAAACAATTTATGCCAATTATACATGCTTTTTAAAATTTACATAGATACACATATTTTGTAGGCATCAAATATTCTGTGAGAATCCCCTCTCAAAACTGCACCTGCTCCCTGTTTTAATGATGCAATTAAGAAGCCCAGGGAGAGTTGCTCACAATCATGCTACAAATGAGATAACATTTATGGCTGGCTAACTGTTGCTGATCATTTTTGCCCTGGAGTATACTAAAACAAGTGACTTGTTTTATAAGGAGCAGGTCTAAAGCTTTTTGCAGAGCCTTCTCAAACTTTCAGAAAAATAAGGATCCCACCATTTAGAAGGCAGAGACAAGCAGACCTCTGTGAGTTCAAGGCCAGCCTCATCTACAAATCTAGTTCCAGGCTACCCAGAGATACACAGTAAGACATTGTCTCTGAAAACAAACAAATAAAATATATTACAGAAAATAATTATTTAACATAGATTTCGTTAATAGATATATGAATGTTCTCTTCAATATCTTTGAACAGATTCATTGGAGCTACTTTGAAGTCCTTGTTTTGTGCTTTAGCTATATTACAACCTACTATAGTTAGGTTATTAGTTCTAGTGGAAGACATTATCATGGCTGTTGATGATTTTATGCTGGTGTCTAGGCATCTGTGTTTGGAAGGATTATAATTTTAAGTGTTGGTATCTGGTCTTCTCTGTTAGGTGGTTGTTCTGTTCTTTTGATTATGTTGCCTTCTTGGTTCTTAGGAGAATGTCATGGCTATGAGAACACTTCTGAGTCTCCACCAGGTGTGACCACTGGGGGTCCTGGGTTGACCATGTTTCAAGTATTGGGAGCTGACACTAAAAGAATGGGGCTGGGCTGGGGATGGAGAAATTGAGAGAGTCTATGGAAGGCAAGAATGCTAGGCCTGCCCTGAGGATCTGTGTGAGTGTAGAGGGAAGGAATGGAGGAAGAGAAGAAAGACAGGCCCCTGTAGGGGCCTGCTAAAGTGATAAAAATGAAACAGGGGAATTGGAAATGGAAAACAGGTCCCAGGGACCCAAAGGTTTCCAGGATACTACAGGGAAGACATTAGCTGAAATACCCAACAAAGGGGAGAGAGAACCTGTAGAGACCATATCCAGTGGATAGGCATGGCCCCTGGTTGAGGGATGGGGCAAGCCATCCACTTCAAAAATATTAATCCAGAATTTCTCCTGTCAAAAGGAAATGCAGGGACAAAGAATGGAGCAGAAACAGAAGGAAAGACCATCCAGAAACTGCCCCACCTAGGGATCCATCCCATCTGCTGACATCAAACCCAGACACTATTGTTGATGCCAAGAAGTGCTTACTTACAGGACCCTGGTGTAGCTGTCCCCTGAGAGGTTCTGCTAGAGCCAGACCAATACAGATGCGGATATACACAACCAAACATTGGACCGAGTGCAGGGACCCCAATGGAGAAGCTAGGGCAAGGACTGTAGGAGCTGAAGGAGTTTGCAACTTCATAGGAAGAACGAGACTATCAACCAACCAGAACCCCCCCACACACACAGCTCCCAGAAACTAAACCACCAACCAAAGAGTACATAAGGGGTACCTATGGCTCCAGCTGCATGTATAGCAGAGGATTATCTTATCCAGCATCATTGGGAAGGGAGGCACTTGGTCCTGTGGATGCTCGATGACTCAGGATAGGGGAACGCTAGGCCGCTGAGGCAGGAGTGGGTGGGCAGATGGGGAAGCACTCATGTAGAGGCAGGGGAAGATAGGAGGGGATAGGGGGCTTGTGGAGGGAAACTGGGAAGAGAGATAACATTTGAAATGTAAATAAATAAAATAACCAATAAAAAATGAAAAAGAAATGGAAAACAGGAAGGATAGTAAAGATCACCTTCCTGATTCCCAGGCTGGCATGGCCTGCAAGAACTTAGGTAGAGAGTACCTATAAGTGTTATCTGAAAACATAGCAAAATTACCCATGACCTGGGGTTATCTTAGCTAGGGTTTCCATTTCTGGGAATAAACACCATGACCAAGGCTACTCTTACAAAGAAACATTACTTGGGGGTGTCTTACAGTTTCAGAGGTTTAGTTCATTTTCAATATGGTATGATACATGGTGGTATCCAGGCAGACATGGTGCTGGAAAAGAAGCTGAGAGTTGTAAATCTTGGTCCCAAGGTGGAAGAAGGAAACTAGACTCCCTACTGGTTAGAGCTTGAACATAGGATACCTCAAAGCCCAACCCCCACAGTGACACACTTTCTCCAATAAGGGCACACCTACTCCAACAAGGCCACATATCCTAAGAGTGCCACTCCCCATGAGTCAAGGATGAGTCTATGGAAGCCATACCTATTCAAACCACCACAGAAGGAAAACTATTTTTACATGCATGCTCTTACCCAGTATTGGTATTCTTATACCCACTCCAATTTGACTCTGTACGTTAGAAAGGTAAATGTAAATACCAGGGTATATTAGGAAATCCTACTCCTATGTGTCTGCTGGTACTGGGACTATAAACATTTAGAATCAAACTCTACCACTCTCTTCTCAGTGCTTTCACATGACTTCAAATACAGAGACCATATCCTGGTGACTCCTCAAATGATTAACCATAGTTATTATATGACTTAGTAATTCCACTTGTACATAAACTCAAGAGAAACAAATACACATAATCATACAAATTTTGAACATAAATGTTCATAGAAACATTAATTATAGTAATAAAAAAGTGGGACAAACTGATGAAGGAATTTTTTAATGTGGTTGTATTAGTGAAACTTCCACTACAATTTAATACACTAGATAATGAATTTTAAAAGAAGAAAGGTTTGGCTCATAATGTTGATGGTTTCAATCTGTAGTTGGCTGCCCTCATTGCTTTTCAGCTGCCTTATATTTTTTTAAATCTATTTTTGTTTGGTAGAGTATCTGCCACTTATACACATGTATTATTGGTATTGACAGCAATATGTAGCTCATGACAAGCAACAAAACAATTGTCACTAAAAAAAACAGACAATAAACAAAAAACAGAAAAGAACTGCTTGAAATTCTATGGCTGTCTTTATAAAACACTGATGAAACTGAAGTACCCTATACACACATACACACACACACACACACACACACACACACACACACACACACACACACACACACACATATATATACATATATATATATATATATATATATATATATATATATATGTAAATTTCAGGCTTGCCTGACATACATGCTAACCACCCCTACTCTCTCTCTGTATAGATAGATGATAGATAGATAGATAGATAGAGATCAGGTTGATCTGAAACACATACACACACACACACACACACACACAAACACACACACACATATATACATATACATATACATATATATATATATATATATATATATGACATAAGAGATAATAGATAGTACTATTATACAGACTATATGGTATTGCTATATTCTCTATGTTATAAGTCATATGTTATATGTTATAAGTTTTATAGGTTTCATGTTTTATGTTACAAGTTGTATATCTCATGTTGTATGTTACATGTTGCATTTTACATGTTGTGTTATATGTTATATATTATACATTATATTAAATACATAAACACTGTATATAATACATTGTATATTATATGTTGTATTTTGTGTATTATATATTATACAGTATACATTTTATTATATAGCATATATTGTAAACCATGTATAATATTTTATACTTAATATTTTATAGATTACTGATCATATATATCATATATCATGTTTAGTATATTATATGTTACAGTTTAAAGAAAATATGACATGTGTCACATGTCACATGTCACTTGTAATATGACACATATTGTATATTATACATCATATATTATATATTAGCACCTAATATATATTATATATCATATATTTTATATTATATATTACATATTCTATATTGGTTTGTGTATAAATTTATATTTGTATTTATATATAATGTATGTTTATGTACATACTACATAATACATAGTGTATAGAATATAGTATATTTTCTGAATTGTATATTATATATTTTATATCATATGTTATATATTTTATATCATATGTTATATATACTATTTCATATATTTTATATTATGTCTTATATTGTATATATTACAGATTACATATCACATTTTATATCATATTTTATGTTTTATATATTATATATTGCATGTTACATGTTACATGTCACATATCACATGCCACATATATTATATCATATATCATATATTGTATGTTATATATCATATATAGTTCACAGTCTATATTGTATATTATATTTGTTTTTCTATTTATAGTTATAATATATGTCATTCATTAGATTACATATTATATACTATATTTATATGCTATAAAGTACTTAGTAAACAGTATTTTTTATATTGTGTATTATATAACATATATCATAGTTTATAGTTTATATTGTATATTTTATAGAGTACAGATTACAAAGTACATATCATATACCATATATCATATGTTTTAGATATTGTATAACATGTTACATGTTACATACCACATATCATGTGTTACATGTCACACATTATATATCCTATATCATATATTGTATATTCTAATCATATGTCTTATATTGTATATTGCATTTTGCATATTTTATACTATGGTTAAGTTTATATTAATATTATTTATATATTTCATATAGTATATATCAAATATATCACATGTCATTTCATATAGCATATATTCATATAGTATATATTATATTTTATATGGTATATATAATATATTTTATGTTGCATATCAATATTATGTGTCATATATCATACTTATATATCATGTATCATATATCATAAATTATATGCTATGTATTTTATATTATATACTATGTATTATATTTTACATTTAATATAGTATATATTGCATTTATTATACATCATATATTATGGATTTCATATTATTTATTTTATATATTCAATGTATTATGTTATATACATTGCATATTATATTATATATTATATTATAGGTATTATATAGCATATCATTATTATTATATGCCTTATATTATACATTATAATCTTATAATATATATCATATAATACATATCATAATACATATAATTATACAATGTATATATGTGTATATCATGTTTTATATGTAGTCTATAGCTCATATATTATATATATTATAATAATATATCATATATGCATATTATATAATTATAATATGGGACTCTCATATAACTCAGGCTGACCTGAATCTTACAGTAGAGTAAAGGCTTACTATGAATCCCTGATCCTCTGGCCTCTACCTAATAAGACATGGGTACCAAGTCTGTTAACTAAAGTATATCTTCAGCCTAATATACATATATTTATATTATATGTGTATACATTATATATAATTATTAATATAATTCTGTCTGTCTGTCATAGAAATATACAACTTGCACTTTGGTATCTGTCAATTTTCCTAAACCTACATGCCTCCATCTGATTTACTGAGGAGATATGGAAAGGCATGAGAGTAGTGTCCTAGCCCATATTTACTGATGCAGGAGAATCTTTATCTCTGGAAAGTTCCCCCATGTGAGTTTGCTGTTGTTGAACCTTCTCTTGGACCCACTACTCTAGGAGTTACTCCCAATCCCCCATAATCTATGAACATTTCATAAATGTCACAGTCTAACCACTTGTATATGGGACATCAGGTAAACATGTTAGACTACCATAGAATCATCTGTCATGCAAGAGTGCCCCATTGTACTAAAAGGCCTTTCCTCACATTATAAGGAGAAAGGGGTCCTAAGTCCCCTACATGAAGCCTTGACTTCTAACTCTCAATCTTGAGATTGATACTTGTGAGGAAATTACTAAAACTTCTCTGTTCTCAATTATCTTTTTAGAAAACATTTGTCCTTCTGAGCCTCAGCAGGCCTTGTTCTGTACCCCAAGTGCTTTCCCAGGCTGTTGTGAGCACCAACCTCATTGGAACCTAGTTCTTGAGTAACACATTCCACAGAGCCAGCCAGACATGTGCTTTAATCATGTACTTATTACATGTATAATACCTATATATGTGCATATATGCACATATATACATGTGTACACACACACACACATATATATACATATACATATATATACGTATATATGTATATATACACACACATAAGCAACTAGAAGTACTCTTAGTAAACAGCAAATAACACACAATAAATGTTTACTGTTGAATGAATAAAGGTAATAAACCTTGAGCTCCAATAGCCCTTTAGGACCTGACTTTATGTAAATTTGTTCATTTTAGCTGCCTTAAAGTATTATTAGGCTAGAATGCCCCCACCAAGTAGTGCTGGGATTGAAGGATGCATAATTCATTGCTTACCATGACTCTCCAGAGAGAAATAGATTTTTAGGCAGCTGAGCACTGAATGTTTTCTGGTTTTGTTTTTTATTTTTTTTAATTTCAGATTTAATGATGCATAGAATTATTTTTGAAGGTAAGTATTTTTACTGATGCTCTTTAGTGTGAGCTTTATTAAGAAGTGTTCCTAATGAGCCTTGCTTTTATGAATAAACTGAACCTTTTGTTTTTATAAGAATTCTTACTAATAAAACAACATTCAGTAGTTAGGTGTTTGGTTTTTAGATTGTACATCATGTTGTACTTAGACTCACCTTTCTGCTGGTGAAATCATGAGTTCAAAGTTACAAAGCTGTCTCTCTGAGTTTTTGTTGATATTGCTGTTTTGGTGAGACATCTCATGTACGTGTGCAAGAAAAGAATTCCTATTTTACAAGTTTTGCATAGTATACATTAATTAAGAGATGTTTTTAAAAACTATCTGTTATATAATAAGCTCTAGCAAATAAAAATGCTCTATGGTTGAGTAAAATGAACAATTTGCTAGAGACTGTGATCTGTGATGTCTATTTATCACTTAAAAAAAAGGACAGTTTGCTCTTCAAGACTGGTGAGAATTTGATGAGTTCATGTATGGTGGTTTGAATGAGAATGGTCCCCATAGGCTCATACATTTCAATACTAGGTCCAGAGTTAGTGGCACGTGTGACCTTGTTGGAAGAAGTGTGTCTCTGGAGGTAAGCTTTGGGGTTTCATGCCAGACCCAAATCCATATGTTCTCTCTCTCAATCTCAATCTCTCTCTCTCTCTCTCTCTCTCTCTCTCTCTCTCTCTCTCTCTCTCCCTCCCTCCCTCCCTCCCTCCCTCTCCCCCATCTCTCTCTCCCACTCTCTTCCTCCCTCCTTCCCTCCCTCCCTCACACCCTTTCTTTGCCTGAAACTTGCTGCTCAGCTGTGAACTCTGTGCTAGTTATATAGCACAATCCTTTCCTATCTGCCGCCACACTCCCCACCATGATGAGAATGGACTGACCCTCTGAAAGTGTACGCCAGTCCCAGTAAAAACCTTCTTTTTAATAAGTTGCTTTTGTTATGCTGTCACCTCACAGCAATAGTAACCCTAATTAAGACAACATAGAAAGAGGAGTTCCCTTCACTCCAGGTAATTCAGAAGGTGATTCAGGCTGAGTGTGATGATATACACCATTAATTCCAATACAAGAGACACAGAGGCAGGTATATCTCTGTGAATTTGAGGCTAGCTCAGTCTACATAGCAAGTTCCAAGCTAGCCAGGGCTACATAGTAAGACCTTATCTCAACACCCCCCCCCGGAAAAAAACTGCAATTTTTGGAAAACAAAGCAATAACAAAACAGCTTGGAGATGTTTTATTTTGTTCTTTACAGCAGCTTGTCTTAAAAATAATTCCCAAGTTTACAGTGTTGTTATTAAAACTATGTTCCTTAAATCCTCCAAGGAATTCAGTGGTTCTGTCAACTCCCCATGTGGAAGAAATGAGCTGGCCTTTGAAAGATTATCAGGGAAGAAGCATGACTCTGGTATTTGATTTCATGTTATAGTGAAACTTAGAACGTATGTATAAATACGGGTTGGGAATTCATCTTTTTCCAATAGAAAATTCAAGTTTTGATTAATGCCCTTCATTTGAATGTACCAAAATTCTCTCTGCTACCTTTCTTGCTCACTGGTGGGGACTGACAACTGTGCCCAGAGCTTTCTATGGAAAGGAATAAGAAAAGAAAGTCCAATGCCGGGCGGTGGTGGCGCACGCCTTTAGTCCCAGCACTTGGGAGGCAGAGGCAGGCGGATTTCTGAGTTCGAGGCCAGCCTGGTCTACCGAGTGAGTTCCAGGACAGCCAGGGCTACACAGAGAAACCCTGTCTTGAAAAATCAAAAAAAGAAGAAGAAGAAGAAGAAGAAGAAGAAGAAGAAGAAGAAGAAGAAGAAGAGGAGGAGAAAGTCCAATGCTAAGCAAAAATGAGAAGTTAAGGAAACATGTTCAGTAACTCTCAGCATTACAATGAGCCCCTGGAATTTAGGAGTAACAGTAGTAGATGGTCTGGCTACTGGCTGGTTGAGATTGAACTACAATATGCAAATATGGCATTTACTTTTGCCATTATAAACTTTGAGGTATTGAGTGACTTAAGGCTAGGCAGAACTGCCCAAAGGCACAAAGGTAGACAAAAGATAGAAAACCAGCTAGAAGCACAGATTACCTGAATATTACATAATTAATAAGTTACTCTTGCTTCTCATGTTGAGGGAGCTGCCATATGGGTGAGTGAAATAATAAACGAAAAATTATTCTAATGGTCTAACAGTGCTGGAGGCCCAGGAAAGAACTCTGATTATTAGAGAAGGCTGTCCTGTAGGTTTCATAGTTAGGCTTGGGTAATTTCAGACAAGTCTGCTAGAGGAAGACAAATATAAAAATTAAGTTGCGTTTGATACCTTGTCTGATACCAAGCCAAGCTTCTAGAAACAGAATGATATAGATTACCTACAATAGGAGAGCTTAAAGGCAGCCAGAATAACACAGGCAAACTCAGCCTATACTGATGAGTAGGTGAACCATCTCCAGCTATTGGTGTTATATGAAGTTTTGTGTTGGAGGGTGTTTGTTACATGACAATAGATAACAGATACAGGGAATAATGATGGTGCTTCATATGTAGACTCTGTATTGTATGTTCTCAAGGCATTGTTACTTTTCTTAAGTAAAATAATGTTATAGATATTATGTAAAACTGTGTCCTTCAGTGCTGCTCCCAGAAGACAAGGATTATTAAAGAAAAATATCGGTCCTAACACAAGATAGTTCCCTACAAGTTATTGGTCATGGAGGGCTTAGAGGTACCCAATGCAACAAAGGCTATTATTTGCCTCTGATCATGGTTGCCCATCATAACTAGATGGAATACTCTGTTGCTGAAGACACCACACAATTTGGTTATAGTACATAAATAAATCTCAAGCTTCCTGGGAAACTTAGCCATGATGGTTAGCTTTCGTAGTGCCAGAAGGCACTACACAGACTACTGGAGGAGAAAAGACA
Organism: Grammomys surdaster; assembly: GCF_004785775.1. Classification (NCBI taxonomy): domain Eukaryota; kingdom Metazoa; phylum Chordata; class Mammalia; order Rodentia; family Muridae; genus Grammomys; species Grammomys surdaster. Next base: position 5,558,673 of record NW_021604589.1, on the reverse strand, counting down.
TCAATGTCCTTGCCTGACGTTGGACCTCAAATGTTACAATACTGACCTGTCAGTCAAGATATAACCACTGATTTAATATAACTCCAACATTGATGGAGGAGAGGATCCTGAGGCCCTCCACTTAGTCAAAGACGTATTGGCAGTTGTTGACAGTGACTGAGGAAGAAAATCTTTTTTTTTCCTGGAACTGTGGCCTTAGTTGAGTTGTTCATTCTCCAGTGAATAGTCCCATACCAGTGTGCATATAAACAGACAAAATGGACTCAGTGTGTCAATAAAAAACGAAGGGACATGAAGTTGGGAGAGAGATTTGTTGGGGGCTAATTAGAAGGAGATGGGGGCAGGGACAGGGAGGGGTAGCTATGATCAAAGTACATTTTATCATTATTAAATTTTCAAAGAATAAATTAGAACATCATTTTAAATGCCCTAATCTTGGAAGATGAGTAATATGTTAGAATCACTGCAACTTTCAAGCCTTGACAAAAATTATGTATAAGTGCCTAAAAAGTAAAGCAAATTATGACAAATGTTGCCAATTGTTCAATCTAGGTGATCAGCATATGTGGGGATCACTTCATTTTTCTTCCAAAATTTCTATGTAAAAAGTTGGAAAGTAAATTTTAAAAGTCACTTGTTTCTCATATTAAGCAAACATTCTCATACTAAAGGAAATGTTTTTGTAATTTACCTTTGGAACTATCATTGTGAATAATCATCCAATTAACATTTGACCATAATTTCCTGGCTCTTCTCATCAACACTCAGGTACTCAATAAAGTACAAACTCCAATTTCAAAATCATGTTCAAAATACACAGAAATTTCCATCTAATTTATGAATTTCTGATCACATTTATCCTTACCAAATCTGACAATGCATAAAGTTAACATATTAAATCTCAAAGCCATTTTAATTGAATATGTTCATTAAATTTGATGTACCTGTTTTATTTTTACTTTTAGGAACCAAAATTCCCTGCCCTCAGCCCTGCATATTCTCATCTGCTGTGGATAAACAATAGTTAATAGATAGTTAATTGGTAAAAGGCCAGGTTTATTTTAGAGGTAGAGTGTTCAGGTCTGTTCCTTAATAAACTAAGAAAGCTCACAGTTCAGTTGACAGAAACAATAGTCAGAGCTCTTTCAGGATCTAGGATGTCGGAAGCTATAGAGAACAGGAATCAAATCTCAGTTATGCTACTTTATTCTTTTGCTTTTTAATATTTGTGTGTATGAATATTCTCCTGCATTATATGCATGCTTATTAGCTGAGCAGGCCAGAAGAGGAAGTCTGATTTCCTGTTTTAATATTTTATTGTGCCTGTATGAGTATTTTGCCTGCACATACACATGGTTGGTATCTAAGCAGGAGAAAACTGGAGTTACTGACAGTTGTGAGCCACCATGAGGGTGCTGGTATCAAACCTAAGTCCTCTGGAGAGTAGACAGTGTTTTTCAACAATGAGAAAACTCTACAGCCCCTATTTTATTCTTTTAGTTAATGATTTAAAAAAAAATAAAATGTGTGTGTTCATGTTGGGGGATACCTGTTGATAATCTCAGGCTCAGTACCACCCACCTCTTTTATTTTTGAGACAGCAACTGTCACTGGCTAGTATTCATCAAGTAGTCTATGCTGACTGGCCAATTTAACCCAGGGATCCACCTGTCTCTGTCTCCAAAGTGCTGGAAGTACAAGTGGGCACCACCACACCTGGCATTTTGGCTTGTTCAATTTACATAGGTTCTGGGGATGGAATGCTAGGCCTCATGATTGAATGCAAGTGATTTACCAACTGTGCTATAACCCCAGGCCCCAAGCTTTAATATTTTTCAAATCTACTTACCACTCTGCCCCTCAGCTCCCTATGTTGTAAGGCAGAGAGTAAGACGACCATGTGATGACTACATTGTCATCCTGATAAAATTACTATGTGACTGGACAGACATAATGACAAAGTAGAAATCAAGTGCCAAGCATACCCTACACATAGTGTCTTATGACTTTGATGTCCTTGAGGCTGAATCTCTGCAAAAGAGGAAGAGCAGGAAAACATCTGCCAGCTGCAGCTCAGCCCCAGGCAGGTCTCAGCAAGTTTGCAGTGGGCTACCTCATGGGCTGCAAACACCCCAGAAATCCTGCAAGACAATTAACTGGAGTAAAGGAGGAAAACTGTAGTTGTTTTTTTTTTCATCCTTGTATCACATATTTATTATATTAACAAAGGGTTCCATTTATTTAATTATAAGTAAATATATGCTAATTTATCAAAGAGTGTTGTGTGGATAAAATTTATAAGTAAACTCATACCTTCCTTCAACTGAGAGGGATGTTTAACCCATAAAAATGAATTCTTTTTTAAAAGCATTTATTAATTTTTATTTCATGTATGTGAGTGCTTGAAGCACATATGTATATGTACCATATGTGTGCCTGGTGCTGTCAGAGGCCAAAAGAGGGCCTCAGATGCCTTGGAAGTATAGTTGCATACAACTGTGAGCTGTCATTGGGATTCTGGGCCATCTCTCCAACTTGGGCACAGGACTCTCCCCTGACCACAGCCCCCATAATGAACAATGAAACAGAAGATGGAGCTACACAGCTGAAAGTCAACTCTCCAGATATCTGTAGAGATTTCCCCTGGAAAGTATGTTATCTGCCCAAGTATCTTAGGAAAGCCCTCTGGCTTTTTTTCTTCAAAAAGACCAGTGAGTGATACCTACTCTCGTGGGACAGGTTTTTTCTGTCTCTGAGATAAGAAAAACAAGGAAACAATAATCCAAAGATCTTTAAAACTACAACTATGGATACTTTGGCAGAGAAATGCTATCTCCCCACCAGCCTACATGAGGGCTACCTCTACCACCTAAGAATGGAAAGTACATTTTGCCATACCTCTATCAACACCCCCAGTTTCCTTGCTTATAGAAGACCAGCTCTCAATGAATGGACCCCAATACTCAGAGAGAATTAAGTCAGAAACCCTAAAATAGGGAACAAGATTAGATATGTGTTCATTATTTATTGTAATTTCACATCTCACCTCTGACCAAAGAAGATACTTCAACAAATTCAATCTTAACACTAGGAGAAGACTCCCTTGTGGATGAGTGTGTGCATGTGTTCACACATATTGGGATGCATATACATGTGCTTACATGTGTGTGCGCCGGTGTAGATATGCACATGTGCACATGTGTGTGTAGAGATATCAGGAACAACCTTGAATATCATTCCTCGAATGCCATATGTTAGCTTTTCATTGACATGTAACTTCACCAAGTTGGTTACACTAGCTGATTTCATTTCCAAACCATCCAGCCTGCCCTAGGGAAAGATTTTCTGGAACTAAAAACAAATTATTTTCAGGTTTTAAAAGAGTTCATTGATTCTGTTCACTCCTTTTAGCCCTTGTTCACTACAGAGTATGTACACACATGCTCAATGATTAAATATATAAGATTCAGTGGGTAAGAGTGCAGTGACAATGAGACCAGAAGTACTTTCCCTCAATGGCTGGGGATGTGTTACAATTAATAGAGTGGTTTCCTAACATACACAAAGCCCTGGGTTCAATCTTCAGCAACACACAAACCAGGTGTGATAGCACAACTCTGTAATCCCAGCACTTAGGAAGTGGAGAAAGAAGGATCAGGTTTTAAGGTTATCCTTAGTTACATCCTTCAACCCACTGTGGGGTACATGAAAACTTGTCTAAAAAAATGTATTTACCTCGGAGCAGCTAGACCAAAGATACCATACAATTAAGAAAATTCAATACTACAGGTGATCCCACATCGGTTAATATGGCTATTATGTAAAACTACAAACCATACTTTTAAAAAAAATCCCAGAAAACAGCTGGTGCCCTTAAGAATGTGTAGAAATTGAATTCTTAGCATCACTAGTGAGAATCTGAAATTGCAGCCATTGTGCAAAATAGTTCGGCAGTTCCTAAAATATTAAATGTGGAATTATGTTGTTGTGCAAGCATCCCACTTCTGGCACACACCCAGACCACTGAAGTCTGAGGCATAAACAGATAAACAGACATCAGTATATCAGCAGCACTGTTTATAATAAGTTATAGGTTGGCAGAATCCAAATGTCCATGGACTGATCAAAGGCTAATACTGATATGAAATATGCAGACAATGAGGTGTTATTTAGCCTTTAAGAAGACTAAAGTTAGGACCACGCTACAGCATGAATGAACTTAGAAGACATAAAGGGATAGGCACTGTATGGTTCCATGTATATGAGGTGCAGATATTCGCGGTGACAGAAAATAGGAAGATAGTTTTCAGAATCTGAGGAAGAAGAGGGAATTACTCAAAAAATACACCAATTCAGGTTTGAAAGATGAAAAAGTTCTGGAGAAGAGAACCCAAACAGAAGTGAAGGAGTAAGATGAAACACCCAAAGACTAACTGGGGAAATGCAGTATGTAGGTAATGAGGCTCCTGGAAAGAAAAGGGGGCCTGGAGGAACTAAAGAAATGACAAAAGGAAGATTTTTCTTTTCTGAGATGAAGAAAAATAGGTCTGCACACTGAGTGGGCTCAATGAAGTCCAGATAATCTGAGAGATTTGTGTAGCAGCAATTGGATAATATTCTTGAGCTCTGGAAGCACAGAGGGAAGCTTATAGGCATTATTCAGACTGCAATAAAACACAGTAGATATCCAACAGCAGGAGGGACAGAATAGTAAAATGTAACACACACATCCAAAGCATACATTTCTGCCATATTGAAGAACCAAGTTGTGACTTACACAGGACAGTGGATGCAACTGGAAATCAACATATTTAATAAATTAAGTGAATCTTAGAAAGGTACATGGCATGAATTGTCTCTCATTTCTGGTTCCTGAGTTGTATATGACTACATAAAGTCACATACATATATGTTATAAAAAACCTATAAGATATTTATATCACATGGAAGCAGAAGTAAACCTGCCTTCAAGACAAAGGGAACTACAGGAGGGTAATAGGAAGCAAGAAGGGAGGGAGGGTATCATGATAGGGGTATGCTCAACACACAATATAAACAAATAGTAAAGCTTAAAATGTGACAAAAATGTTACTTATAAAGACAGAATTTGCATCAGAAATTTTATAAACAACTCTAAATGTTACAATATAAAAAGAAGTGTGACCAATTTCCATAATGGCTATCATATTTGCCTCATGCAATTAAGAAAGTGAAATAACATCCGTAAGTTGTGAAGAGAAAAGAATTACAGATAAAATAAAAAAAACCCAGTATCTGGCCACGATAGCAATAAAGAATCAGGGCAAAATATAGTTGTCACAGGAATATATTAATCATTTGCTATGTTACAGAATCCCTGCCATGGCAGTATAAATCGTATTCATTTCTGCCTCCCACCAATCACATTAGGTCACTACTTTATTGTAACCCCAATGTAACAGCTGCAGGAGATGTGACACAGAGAAATTCAATTGCTCAAGAATTGAACTAACTTCACCATTCAGATCTAGGAAAGCCAAAGTTTTAATTCTTGCATTTACATTCTTATGCCATCTTCCTATTTCCAGAATCAGCAGCCTTTAGAGTGGAAGAGAGAAGGATGGCTTTCAAAATGTAGGGGATTGGGAATAGAAGGTGGTGGTTTGAAGAGAGTGCATTGTATAACATACGGAGGAAATATAAAATATGAAAATTGAATGTATATAGTGATAAAAGCTCAAAGATAATAGGACATCTGAAAGCCTAAATATGATCTTGATAAACCTCCAGACAATTTTATAACATTTATATATCATTTATCTGCATACATTATGCATAATCAAGACGGCAGAATCAGAGCATCTGAACCCTACAGTCAGCCTACCTGGCTTCCATTCTCCTAGTTGTTTAGCACCTGAGGGCTGACGGTGGGCTCTGGTGTGTGTATTTCCTCTTTAGATAGGTTCTACTCTGTGAGAAAGAAGCCAGACCTTCTTCCTCCTGCCCCATCAATATGCACCACAGCTGTTCAAAAAAAAATAGAAGTTGTCATGGATCATATGGTCTTGCTGCTATTGTTCCAGAACTATATGGGACCAACAGCAGACCTTCAGTGAAGGTGATTGGTACTCAAAATCAGAAGCAACGTGCACCCAAATTGGGGGGAAAGCCTTCAGAACCCATAAAATATAGGCTCCAGTTTTGGGGAGAACATTACGGTGTCTTTATGATTTTTTCCACTTATTATTTTTCCAAGTAACTAACAAGATACTTAAAGGAGGAAGGATGTAGTTTGTCTTGCAGTTTGACGGTACAATCTGTTACTTGGGAAGAATGTATTGACAGGAGCAGGAGGCGGCTGGTGCACACTGTAGCCACAGTGAAGAAGCAGAAAGGTGAGTGCTGGTACTCATTTCACTTCATCTTTGTTGCTGTTGTTGTTGCTGCTGCTGCTGCTGTTGTTGTTGTTGTTGTTGTTGTTGTTGTTACAACAGGACCCAAGGCCATGGAATGTCCAGATTAGAGTTACCTCATATGTAGCTCCCTGTCTACAAGTGTTTTAAAGGTAGTCTTGTTAGAAGTAATCTTTATTAAAAATTAGTCTGTCAAAATTAGCTGCAGTAGAAGCAAGAGTATAAGAAAAGACAATAGGACAGGTGAGATGGTTCAGCATGTAACGGAGCTTGTTCTCAAGCCACCCCCTTTATGTGTGTGTGTGTGTGTGTGTGTGTGTGTGTGTGTGTGTATGTGTGTGTGTATGTGTATGTGTGTGTGTGTCTGGGTGTGTGTGTCTGGGAGTGTGTGTCTGGGTGTGTGTCTGGGTGTGTGTCTGGGTGTCTTTCTGGGTATTGGCGTGTGTGGAATGTATGTAATGCCATTAATTAGTATTTTAAAAATAAAGGAGAACAGTGACTATGTCCCTCAAGGTGGATGGAAGCAGCTGTTACTACCCTAGGGCCCTGTTCTTAATCTTATATATCTTGGTTGTCTTACACTCATCTAAAAGACCTCTTATCTTCCTCCTGCTCCTGCTGCTGCTGCTGCTCCTGCTGCTGCTGCTGCTCCTGCTGCTGCTGCTGCTGCTGCTTGTTGATGATTGCTGGTTTCTGGTTGCTAGTTGGAGATATTCTGACAATAAAGATCAAACTTACCCCAAGGAACTTAACCCCCCTTATCAGCAGGGAGTAGTTTAATGATATTGAAGTCTCTTTCCCCGCTCTATTCTTTTTCTCCTACCTAGTGTTGGGGGGTAGGAAGGTGGAGAAAGATAGTAGGTAAAAACAAAACAAAACAAAAAAAAACAATAAAGTAGCAAAAGTCCACCTACAATAGGAAACCAAGCTATCTAATCTAGGGGACTGGCAGGAGAAAGAAAGGAGCCACAGAATACAGACAAGAATGTGACATTATGAGACTTAAGGGTCACATATGGTCAACTCCTGTCTGAAGCTAATATGGCTTAAAATGATGTTCTTTTATTATGGTAGATTGAATGAAAATGGCCCCATCCGCCTATAAGAAGTGATATTATTAGATGATGTGGCCTTGTTGGAGTAGGTATAACCTTGTGGGAGGAAGTGTGTCACTATGGGTGGGCTTTGAGGTCTCAGATGCTCAAGCCATGCACATTATGGCATTCTCTTCCTGCTTCTTGTGGATCCAGATGTAGAACTCTCAGTTCCTTCTCCAGCATCATGTCTGCCTTCATACCACCATGCTTTCCACCATGAAGAAAATGGACTGAACCTTTGAAACTGTAAGTCAGCTCCTATTAAATGTTTTCTTTTATAAGAGTTGCCATGGTTATGGTGTGTCTTCGCAGCAATGCAAACCTTAACTAAGACACCTAGCATGCACAAGGTCCAGGGTTCAATCCTCAGCTCTACATAAACTAGATATGGTAGCACATGACTGTGATTTCAGGACTTGGAAAGCTAAGCAAGAAGTCCACAAGTTCAAGACCCCAGATCAGGATACACAGAATCTTTTCAGAAGCTGGTGGTTGTGATTTGTCCAGGTTTGTTGTTGGTTAGTTAGTTGGTTGGTTAGTTCTCTATTCTGTATCATGTGCTCTCATCTCAGCAAGTATTCTGAAGCTCTGCCCAGCTGACCTCTTAAGTGCAAGCCACTGATCATAGCCCCACATGTTGTGTTTCCCTCAGTGTTCAATATAAAACTGAGTGATCAATGTTCACGTTTGCAGCTTTGGCTTCTTTTGCCAGCCTCTTAACTGACTTCAACCCTTCAACTTTTAATCAAAAATCTGTAACTTACTTATTCCCAATGCCTTTGAGGTTGATCACATGGTCAAGAGGAGGGGGAAAATGGATGAGGAAGTACCTAGAGAATAAAATACCCATGTGAAGAGGACAAAAGAAGTGAAACATTATTATACAGCTCTGAATTTCCTCATAGTCTTAGGTTTTGAATTTTGCTTTTATTCCTCTTCACAGACAAACATTTTCTTTAAAGTAAGCTCATTTATTAAAACAGGGCACCAAATAAGCAAAAAGTATACAATATCTTTAAATATACTTAAGCAATAATCATTAACTGTCTGCATGAGGGAGTTTTCTATTGATCCTGAATAATGATTAAAGACAAGCTATGCCCAATAGGCTGTCTCTTCCACCAGCATGTGTTTCCAGTGATTGTTTCTTAGGATTCCTTCTCTGAAGAATGTATTGAGTATCTTCAATATGTCAGCATTATGTCAGTTGTTGAGATAGTTTATTCCTGAGTCCTATAAGAGTTGCCTTCCTGTGCAACACAACCCCTGGAGAGCTTGTTAAAACTCTCAGCACAATTGGATCCCAAGTTTCTATGTGGTACAGAAACGGAAATTTTGCATTTCTAATAGTTCTGGGGTAATTCTGAAGTTTCTGGACCAAGGACCACACTTTGAGAACCACTGTTCCAGTAATAGTAGGAAAAGTAAACATTCCAGAGGTGAAGAGATGGCTAAGTGGGTAAGGTACTTTCTGTACAGGTTTAAGGACCACAGCTCAGGTTTCCAGTATCCACATGATAAAAGAGTCAAAGCATGATGGCCACCTGTCATCTTACTGCTAGGAAAGCAGAAACAGGGAATCTCTAAGGCAAGCTCTTTAGCTAGATGTCTTAGTTAGGGTTTTACTGCTGTTAACAGACACCATGACCAAGGCAACTCTTATGAGGACACCATTTAATTGGGGCTGGCTTACAGGTTCAGAGGTTCAGTCCATTATCATCAAGGTGGGGACATGGCACCATCCAGGCAGGCATGGTGCAGACAGAGCTGAGAGTTCTACATCTTCTGAAGACTGCTAGCCAGATAGTTGCTTCCAAGCAGATGGTATGAGGGTCTTAAAGCCACACCCACAGTGACACACCTTCTCCAAAAGGGCCAACCTACTCCAACACATTCTAATCGTGCCACCCCCTGGGCTGAGCATATACAAACCATCACACTAGACTATGAAGTTCCAGTAAATAAACTATCCCAAGCCATAAGAGAGAACCCATACCAGATAATGCCTGGATGGCCAGCTAGATGGTTCAAAGACCTAGGGTAGACTAGTCCCCCAAACATGAGTGATCCCCCAAAAGAAGTTAATTAAATGATTTCTAGCAATATTCTGCTATACTCATAGATTAATGCCTAGTCCAGTTGTTGTCAGAGAGGCTTCACCCAGAAACCCAGCAATGGAAACAGATACAGAGACCCACAGTCAAATGTTACGTGCATCTTGGAGAACCCTGCAAAAGAGGAAGAGCCAGAGGGTTCCAGGACACCAGGAAAACACAGCCCATGGAGACAACTAAGCATAGGTCATAGGGGCTCACAGAGACTGACACAGCAATCATAGAGCCTGCATGGGTATGTGCTAGGTCCTTTGAATATATGGCCTGACAAGATATGCTTACTTGTATAATAGTGACATCTATGTTATAAGAGTAAACAACCATTTAATGAATGGATTTAAGGCATCCTACAGAATATGAAACTCATCCCTCATATCAATATTTAAGCCTGAGACCCATAGTTGAGTGCATCATAGGCTCTAGGGGAAAACCTACTATTATATGCTAAATAAACATAGTATTAAACTGCTCTCTAAGTACTTATCTTTATAGCCATAGATTAGTGCTTCTCTCAACTCTCATCAGAGGAGCTTCTTTTTGTGGTAGATGGCTATTAATATAGAGATTCACAACTGGCCATTGAGGAGAAAATAAGAAACCTGGAGTGCTCAGAGTTAAACAAATCGTTTTTATTATACCCCTTCTTTCCAAGGCTCAGGGAAGGTCATTGCAGAAGGATGGAAAATTTGTATCATGTATATGATAAAATCATAGTTTCTGAACATGAAAAGACTGTTTCACACATGAACTCATACCAGCTATGATTGCATGCATAAGACCTGCACAAGATCAAGCCAAACATGCATGGACAGATGAGGGGGTCACAATTTCCACCCCTAGCTGAGAAGCTGTTGAGAACTTCTGGGAGAGGGAAAGTCAGTTGTCTTAAAGAATTTGTCCTCCTGAGAACCTATCCCATGCTTCAATATGGTTCCATACCCATAAACATACAGGCAACACTTAGTAGACCCAGCACACTTTTCTTAAGTACACATGAAGATGGGAAGGAATTGTGATGGAGGAGGTGAGGAATTAGAGAGAAGTGAGGATGTATTTGACAATTTACTTACATAAGATGCAAAAGATAAATTAAAATGTAAACAACACCAATTAAAAAAACTACACTTCTTGGAGGTTAAGCGAAGTAGTTATTTAAAAATAAATTAAGATATGACAATGGTTTCTTGATGCTTGTTCTCCAGGTAATTATCACCCATCTTTTTTGACACTTGAAGATAACAAAGATGTGAGGCTGATTCAAAACTCTTCTGGGTTTTTTTTTTTAACTATTTAAAGAAAATGGAAAACCAGGAGCAGTAACACACACTTATAATCCAAGCACTGGAGAAACTGAGATGGCACAATTACCATGAGTTTGAGGCCAGCTTTGCTACATAGTAAGACTCTATCTGGACAGGAAGGAAGGAGTTGGAGAAGAAAAGGAAGAAAGAAATGCACTCAGAGAAGATATTAATCTAGCTAATTTGGCTCATCTTCAAGGGATGCCATGTGAGTATTTTAGAAATCAGATTTTCAACTTCTTTTGGCTCCTGTCTAGACACACAAATGCCAATTTAATAACCAGGACTTTTAGTGAGAAACGGGCCATTAAAATGAAGTGGTTATTGCTGTTCCATTCAAAAGTCTCCTTAACCAAAATATCAGGGCACATTGTTAGGCATGCACACCCACACAGGAAGTTGGAAGAGGATATAATAAAACTACACTGGAGGCAGGAAAATGGAAAGACAAATAGTAACTGATTTGGTAGCTGGAGACAGCCAAATCCTAACCCCGTGGAGAAGGTCCCCCAGAAAGCTCAGGAACTGGTAATCCCAGTGTCTCTTGGAAGGAGAGATAAAAAGGATAATGAATGATGCTTATACTCCCTAGTTCATCTTTTAAAGATTTGTGTCCTAGTCCCTGAGGTGATGACTCTAGTGTTTGAGGCCATTAAAAAGATGATCAAGTTAAGATGACTTATAACTGGTGTGTTTCTATGAAGAGATGAGTTGAGCATAGGCAGAGACAGAGTAGGCAATTAAAAAAGACACAGAGACTTGTAATGGACACACCCATTATGGAGGTCAGAAGTTACACCTGAGTGAAGGTGCTAGCACATTGACATCAGTGTTTGAGCCTCCAGAATTGTTACAAAATAAAAGTTTGGTTGCATATGTCACCAGTTCTATGGTACTTTATTACAGCAGCCCTAGGATCCTGAAGCAAGATGGAAATTGAAAAAAAAAAAAAAGAAAGAAAATTCATGGAAGCAAGTGATTGCCCACACCCTGACCCTCCATCATGGAGTCAAGAAACATCCCCTGATCGACCATGAGAGAAGAACCAGCTCCATATTCTTGACTAAGAAAATTAAAAGGTCCCCTGCCCTTACAGAAACAAGCTATGGTTAAAGATAAGGGCGTCAGAGTGACAATAGAATTAAGTTAAATCATTATGTGCACTCCAACAGGAAATTCAAAATACATCCCTTGAAAATTCCTCTAGCATAAATGAAATAATACTGGTGCCTGTGATCCTAATACTTGAGAAGCTGAAGTAGGAGGATCATTATTAGTTCAGGGTTAGCCTGGGCTACACAACCAGATCCAAGAAAGAAAGAAAGAATGAATGAAAGAGAGAGAGAGAGAGAGAGAGAGAGAGAGAGAGAAAGAAGGGGGGGAGGGAGGGGGGGAGGGCGGGTGGGGGGGCGGG
>NW_021604589.1:5540346-5546255 GCF_004785775.1 Grammomys surdaster | reverse complement strand
AGAGAAGAGAAGAGAAGAGAAGAGAAGAGAAGAGAAGAGAAGAGAAGAGAAGAAAAGACTGAACAGTATTAGGGATTTCGTGACAGAATGTACCACATGTGAATTTTCAGTTGCTGCTGCAACTACAGATAAACTAGTTCACAGTGACACAAATCTACTGTCTTATAGGTTGGGAGGACAGAAGTGCACAATGAGTAACCTTGAACTAAAATCACGATGTCAATGGAGCTGGATATTACGATTTAGATGTGGTTTGCAGCTCGTATGGCGAAGTTTGGTCACCAGTGAGAAATAGCGGCAGCTTGTAAAGGGAAATGCTTAGTGAGAGGCAATCAGATCTCTATTTTACAGTGTCTGGAACCCAAGGCCTGGAGAATGCTAAGGCAAGGCGCTAGCTGTGAGTCACACTCCCAGACCAGGGATATGATTGAGTCTATAAAAGAGATTGATGCTGTTCTTATGGGAGTGTGTTCTTACTTTTAAATGAAGTTCAATGAGAGCAAACTACTGTGTGTATGTTCTCTTTGACACACACTCCTGCCTCTGTGAACGACCCTAACCCTAACCCAAACCTGAACCTGAACCCTCTAAGTAAAATTCTTTCCTTTATAAAGTGCCTAGCTTCAAATATTTTATTATAGCCACAAAACCTTTAGAGGCTTCCTGCATTCCTTGACTCATGGGTCTGCATCACCTCAACCTCTGCTTCTATTGCCATGTTTTCTTTGACTCTTAGTTGCCTAACTTCCTCTTTTACATCAAAGGGCTCCTTTGATTACACAGGACTCATCTGAGTAATACAGGAAATGCTCTCCATCTCAGTTCTTTACTTAATCACCTGTGCAAAGTTCTCTTTTGCCATGTGAGATAGCATATTCATGGGTTCCAGATATTGGAGTATAGACGTCCTCAGGCTCATTATTCTGCTAAGCGTAGGGATCTTCCTGACTCTAGGCAAGATGTCGGAGTTGACAGCTCCCATTCACACTTTCTATGGTGCCACATTGTGATTCTTGGCAAACAGCTTATACACACAAGCCTTAGCTAGCTACCATCATCTATCAAATCTGCTACCATATAGGACTGTTGTTAAGATGAATGGAGGTAACAGACAGAACAGACTTAAGAGTGTCTGCTTTCATCCACATTTGAGGAAACTTTCTAATGTAAAAGAGAACAAGAAGATTAGCCAGACACATGCCACTGAAAGACAACACAAGAAGATGAAGTATACAACAGTACCTGCCATTAATATCTCCTCAGAGAGGTAACAGTAGAGAATTAACCCCCAAGTAAGAACTGGGATTCTGTCAAAGCAGAAGAACATTAGAAAGCAGGAACATGCTTTTGGAAATTAAAAATATCAGTTTGAAGTGTGAAATTGCCACACTTACGATTACAATCTTCAAATAGTGGCAGTTTCATGGTTCAGCATCATATGAACCCAGAAATGAAAAAGTCAATAGAGTAAAAAGTTAAGGAGGGTGTGGGAATGGCTCAGTTGGGTAAGGTGCTTGATGTGAGTGCATGAGGACTGGAATTCAGAACCATAGCACCCACCTAAAAGCTGAGCGAGTTTACTGGCTTCTATAACAAATGCTTTGAGCTGGAGCAGGGCAGAGGCAGACAGATCCTTGGAGATCCTGGTTCTGTATGAAAACTGTCAAAAACTAAGGTGAAAGCAAGGGGGTGCTGACACACACCTTTAATACCAGCACTCAGGAGGCAGAGGTTGGTAGATATGTTAGTTTGAGGCCAGCCTGGTCTACAGAGTGGGTTCCAGGACAGTTAGGGCTACACAGAGAAACCCTATCTCACAAAACAAAACAACATAGTACAAAACAAAAAGCCCTACAGTAGAAAACTATCTGATGTCAACTTCTGCTTCCACACATGCACCTACTCACACACGTGCACACACATGTATGCATCATATGTACACACACACCACATGGAAGAAATTTCTCAGAAGACACAGGAAAGAGAAGAATAAAGGAAAAATAGAAACAATGTAAGAACTATCTCTCTAAGAGGTCTGACTACTAAATAAGAGAAACTCTGGGAGGGAAGAGGGGAAAAAAAGAAATGAGAGGGGAGGCTACATCATTCAAAAAATTATTCCAGACCTGAAAGACTTAAATGGAAGGGTCCTCTGAGAGTGGTCTGGAGGAGGAAACTATCACCACACTAAGACATTCTAAGACACATTCCAGGAAAAACGAGAAGCTCACAGATAGCTCCAGATGGGAGAAGATACAACAGAAAGCTAATTTTGGACCTCTCATTAAGCACAATGGAAGCTGCAGGTAGACAATTTTGAAGAAATACAACTTTTAATCAGGAATTCTACAGCCAGCCAAATTTTAAGTGTGCTCAAGATATTTTAAGACTTTCAGTCTCAAAAATGTATTTCTCGTGTATCATTTGCCAGTGGATAACAAGCTTTCCCCTGAAACAAAGGAATCCACAAAGAAAGGAAAATATAGTTCCAGAAAATGTTTAGAGCTGCCGTTGGTAAGAGAAACAGGACTTGTATCAAAAGTGCTGGGCTCAAGAGCAAATGCAAGGGGAGAGATAAAAAGGCATGGTTCCTCTGAGCACTCAGGGCTATAGAGAAAACCTACCTGACCTGAAACTAGAGAATAATTTGTAAAAGAAGAATAAAAGCTACATCTGCTTGCGAGCACAGACAGTAATGACAGAGGGGATAACTCAGACTATCTTTACCTTTCATCTCTGCAATGCTGATGGGGGCAATTCCAGTCTTACTGTGTTCTGTGAGCCGCTACCAGTGCACTTGCTGGATTTCCATCCCACATGCCGATGGCTTCCTCCACCAACAAGTGGACACAACATACATCCAGTACCAGCAAGCTCACCTTCCCTTCCTGGTGTGACTGGTTGCAAGCATTGTTGCCTGGGAGAAAAGAAGCATGGTTTAAAGAAAGATGGGGACAAAAACAAAAATGAACAAACATTTACCCTAACCTGGTATAAAATGGCCTGGTGTTAGCATAATTGTTTAGTGTACTATTTGATTTGCTTGCCTGGGTCTTCTCCAGTCCCAGGAGCACTGAGAACTCCAGAGGAAAGCTTGGCAGAGGGAACATGTACATGACATTCCTTTTTTTAAAAAGTGGGTAAAGGGGAAAGAAAATTCTACAATTCAGACAGTATAAATGATGAAGGAATTTCCTTTAAAATACTACCTAAGGCCATCTCTTCCTCAGCTAGCAAACATTTATTTGGTTTTGTAGTATGAATGCTAGATTTATTATGGACTTTGGGCTCATTTTAATTTAAAAAGCCCTGCCATCTACTGGCCAAATTAATAGTATCTCCTTTGACTTGGCCAATCTCTGTGGAGAATTTAAATATCTTTTCCTTGAAACGAGCTTTTAAAAAATGAGGTGGAACTCAGTGAATCCTGAGGAAGAAAGGGAGGAAGGATTGTAAGAGCCAGGAGACTCAAGGACACCACAAGTAACCCCACAGAATCAACTAACCTGGACTCACAGAGGCTCACTGAGACTGAACCAACATTCAGGGAGCCTGCATGAGTCTAACTTAGGCCCTCTGCATATGTTATAGCTCTGTAGTTTGGTGGTTTTGTGAGACTCCTAACAAAGGGAGTGGAGGCTGTCTCTGATTTTTTTTTTTTTGCCTGCTTTTGGGACCCTTCTCCTCCTACTGGGTTGCCTAATCCAGCCTTTATATGAGGGGAGGTACCTAGTCTTACTGCAACTTGGTATGTCATGTTTGGTTGATATCCCTGGAGGGCCTGCCCTTTCCTGAAGGGAAATGGAGAAGGAGTGGATGGGGAGAAGGGAAAAGACTGGGAGGAGAGGAGTGAGGGGAAACTGTGGTCCAGATATAATATATGAGAGAATAAATTAATAAAAAACATTAAAAAGAAATGCTTAATGCAGAGCATTTGTTCAAAAATATTTGATGAATAAATGACATGTTGTTGTTTTTGAGATATTGAGTAGGACATACACACCAGGAAATTTTAAGAAAAAACATCTGAAAACATTTATGTACAAAATTGTTTCATCAGGGTACAAGAATCCAATATGAATCTACCTAAGAGAAATCCTCCTCCCCTCCTCCATCTTCCTCCCCTCCTCCTTCCCCTCCTCTTCCCCTTCTTTTTTGAGATTATATATTCCTGGCTGGCCTGAATCTATATAGACTAGGCTGGCCTCAAACTCTCAGAGATGTACCTATCTCTGTCTTCTGAGTACTGAGACTAAAGGTGTGAACCACCATTGCCTGATGCTAAGTGAAATATTACAGGGACAAGTCTCATAACTGTGTCCATGTATGTTAATACTCTTCATCATTATAGCCAACATCCAAAGAAAGGAGGCTATAAGTACACTACAGACTCCTGGATGTGTCCATTCTCATTGCTATATCATATGGCATTTTAGATGGCTGGGGTGGTAGACTGATGAAAAGTGTCCAGACCTAACACTTCTTCCTATTAAATAAGTTTGCTTTCTAAAAGAGGTAGAGGCTGGAGTTCCCTAAAGTGACCCATGGCAGCACTGAGAGGTCAGAGTTAGGGACTGAGCATGCTTTTTTTTTTCCTCTTAGACATGAGATCCATGTATTCTAACAGGTTCCTGTGGACCAAGTTCAATACAGAAAATTCTGAATTATTCATGCAGGATGATTACTTTATGAAATGCTTTCTTAGGACTAAATCACACCAGATTGTTTTTATGAGTGACTCCTTGTCCATATTTTTAATTATTCCATTTAAAAGCCTAATTTCAATTCTGGAACATCTATTCCACCCACCCCCTTCCCCCAGTGTTCAGGAATCCTTGAGAAAGAAGGGGGCAGAAAGACTGTGAGAGCCAGGCGTGATGGATGACTCCAAGGAACTAGTGTTTGCTGGACACAGCAGGACTGATGTACATATGAACTCATAGAGACTGTGGCAGTACAAACAATACTTGCCCAAGCCTTAGCTTAGAGCAAGTCCCAGCATAGAGCTAGGAATGTGAGCACAAAGTAACACACCCCACTGAGGAGATATTGACATCTGGTGGTTGGGTTAAAGTGACTAAGAGTTTCTAAAATGGTATGACCATGGGTAGGTTAATCATAATCAAGGGTAGGACCCAGACACAGAGTGATCGGCTGGAGGTGAGGTAGAAACCTAGTGCAATGGAAACTCCTAGGAATCTAAGAGGACGATTCTATCAATGACTTCTAGTAATGAGGGATCAAGAACCTGAACAGGACATCTTCTGCAACCAAACAACCCTTTTAGTGTGTGCGTGGTGGGGTGAGGATTGGGACATCAATCCAGCCACAAAACTTTTGACAATTTGTCCTGCCTGCAAGATGTGTTAGGGTAAAAATAGTGCCAAGATTGTGAGATTAGTCAACCAATGCTGGTCCAACCTGAGGCCCATGCCACAAGAGGGAGCCCACACCAGACACTGCCTAGAGGGCCAGGAACCAGAGGCTGGATAGTTCAGAGGCCTAGGATAGAATCAAACATGACTGGCTAAACAAAACCAAAAATAAGCAAACAAAAACAAAATCAATTAAATGATTCCTAATGACATTCTGCAATGCTTGTAGACTGGAGCCTAGCATAATTGTCACCAGAGAGTCTTCATCCAACAACTGATTGAAACAGATGCAGAGACCCATGGCCGAACATTAGGTAGAACTCCAGGAATTTTTCAGGAGATGGGGGAAGGAAGAATTGTAGGAACCTGAAGGGTCAAGGACACCAAAAGAAAATGGGGCACAATCAACTAACCTGTGACAACAGGGGCTGACAGAGACAGAACTGAAAATCAGGAAGCCTATATGGGTCTAACCTGGCTCGTCTATATATATATATATATATATATATATATATATATATATATATATATATA
>NW_021604589.1:5537932-5540336 GCF_004785775.1 Grammomys surdaster | reverse complement strand
ATATATATATATATATATATATATATATATATATATATATATATATAATGGTTTTGTAGATTGGTCTTCTTGTGGGCCTCCTAACAGTAGGACCAGGAGATATCTCTGACTCTTTTGCCTGCTTTGGGGGCCCTGATTCTCCTACTGGTTTGCCTCATCCAGCCTAAAAAATGATATGCCTAGTTTTGTTGCAACTTGCTATGCCATGTTTGATTGATGTCCCTGGGAGACCTGCTATTTTCTGATAGGAAATCGAGAAGTGGATCTGAGGGAGAGGGAAGATGTCGGGCAGAAGGATTAGGAGGAGAGGGATGGAAGGAAGAGAATCTGCAGTTGGGATATAATATAGGAGAAAAGAATCAAAAATAAAGTTGCAACCTGGACATCAAAATAAAAATGGACACCACATGTTGAAAAGAGAAAGAGACATCAGGAAGCTGGGTGCATAGAGAGATGGGAGTGGATCTTAGAAGAGATAGGAATGTGTGATCAAAATGAGTTATGTAAAATTCTCAAAAAATTAATAAAAATGTTACATTTTGAAAAGTCCAATTCTGGAGTCATCTTCCTCTGCAATCATTTTTTTGCATTGAGGCTAAGCATGCCAAAGTACTAATATTTGTCCAGTCATTGGTTCTATACTTTCATATGTTTCTATACAGCAGATAAAGCAGAAAGAGAACCACCCCCAAAGCCAAAGAAATCTGCTTCACTTAGGGTTACTTGGACTGGGGACTGTTTGTGCAAAGCATGGTAAAGCACATCTACTTATGCAGACAGTAAGGTAGGGCTCCTGCTAGTAGGGTAATGTGGGAGAAACAGAGTGATTGCTTTGATTGGACAGGATCACTTTAAAGCCTGTTTAGCTTAGGGTGGCTTCAAACTAGTAATTCTCTTTCATATTAAAGAGTATATCTTTCTCCTTTTTTTGTAAGATTGTACAACTTTTTAAAATTTTACATTGTTTATTATTTTGAGGAATTTATTTATTGGTACTGTATTTGCATCATTTTCACCCTTCTCTCTCTCCCTCCAACTCTTCCTGTGTCCCCCCCATTTCCTCTCAAATTTATCATATATGTGTGTGTGTGTGTATGTGTGTGTGTGTATTTGTGTGTGTGTTATGTGTATATGTTTACGTAATACTGAATCTATTTAGTGTGTTCCCTCCTCCTAGTCCTCCCATGCCCTCCACTCACTCTCAAATGTATGACCTCAATTATTGTTATCCATCCATACATACATACAAACATGTGTATATATGCTTACTCAATCTACAGAGTCCACTCAATGTTGCTAATAGTATATTTATTTAAGACTGAGCACTTCGGATTGGAGAACCAATGAGGGGCCTCATTCCTGGAGGAAAGTAAACTTTCTCATCAGCCATTGGTTACCTGTAGCTCTTCGTTTTAGGGTGAAGCCTTGTGCGATTTCTCCTGTCCACTATGTTTATAAGATAAGGTTTCTTCCACTTCATCCATATTAAAGAGAGATTCATGGTTTGCTTGGACCGTAGATCTGAAGTGCCCCATTGACAGCATGTACTGTTTTACTTATCTGATTGTACACTGTGTTCTTTAATTGATCTTCAATGACATAACCCACTAGCATTAATTGCTCTCTGAAAAACTGGTTTCTGTTGTATTCTGCTTGGTCCTCTTCCCGTATGTTGAATCACTCTGTTTCTGAAGGTCTTTAGAGGATTGACTTGTAAGTATAAATCTCTCCCCGAGTCCTATAAAGAGAGCTCATTTTCCTCTATTAAATGGACTCAATTTTGCGTCCTGGGTTCAGGGTTTGTCCTCCAACAGAGTAGAGGACTTATAGAATGCTTATAATAAGAACATAGGTGCTAAGATCATCAAAGTTTGTGAGTCTTTCATTTCTTCCTGAAAGAAGACCTCACCTAAGCCATCTTTGGAAGGCCCAGGTCTGTGGACTACCTCACTACCAGACAACATCATGAGGCCATTGTTTCCTTCTGGGCCTCCCATGGCTGCCTGGAAGCTTGGAGCTGTTGGCATTTCAAATCTTTTCTTATAACATGGCTTTCTAACATAATTCTTCCAAATCCATTTGGTCATTTTTAATCTATGTTAGTAGGGCTTAGTCTAGTTATTTTTGTGCTTTCTGTCTTGAAATTGGTCCAAATCCCTTTAGGAATGGGAATAAAATTACACACACACACACACACACACACACACACACACACACACACACACACTTAGTTTCATAATTCCCTGCTTCATGCCTTTGAGATCTTGTCAGGAAGCAGGTACCAAGAAGACCAGACCAAGAGACCTCTGAACATAGTTCAGTGATTTATTTCAAGAAGAAAAATGGGATGTGACGATAGATAGATAGATAGATAGATAGATAGATAGATAGATAGATAGATAGA
>NW_021604589.1:5479036-5537922 GCF_004785775.1 Grammomys surdaster | reverse complement strand
AGATAGATAGATAGATAGATAGATAGATAGATAGATAGATAGATAGAGGTGTAGCTTCCCTCAAACACTAATTTATTAGGGCAATTGAATACCCCATTTATGTAATATAGTACATAATCCATGACAAGTCTTTTTAGTTTTTCTTTTGCCTACAAAAATACAAGTTTTATAATACATGAGTTCATATAACAAAAAGGTAATATTTTCTTAAACTTCCTTTACTTTTCAAGAAGCGAGTTCCCTGGAAGTTTCTTCTGGAAAGTTAAAATAGCAAGTTTTCATTCCTACTAAAGGCTTTTACCCTGAGTAGCATTTACTTTCCATACATTAATTCTTCCAAATCATAGAAACACTATTTAAACCATGACAATTCAATAAATCTTTTTACTGGAAGGTAATAAAAATAGATGTATGTTCTAAAATAAATATTGTCTGGGGCTCTAAGCTAAACCTACAAATCTCCAGTTTCCTATAGCTACGACTCACATGGAACAGACAGTTACCACAAAGCAACATCTGAAGGGACAAGTCAAAAGGTCCACAGTCCTGCTGTTGCCTGTTTTACCATTTTAAGATGGGAATTTTATTTATCTAAGAGTACAAATCAGGCAACAGATCCTTTGCCACATGGAGGAACAGCACTGTGTCACTGAGAAATCTACTGCTAACTTTGGCCTTCACTTTGATGTTCTAAGGCTAGCTCAGAGTCCAGAGCTCAGTACTACCACTGCCATAAGACAATGGCTATGCGGGCCTGCTTGCTCTGTTCCTTACATGATTTTCCCCTGGCATAGTGAAAGCACCCTCTCTTTCAGGAAGATAATTACATTTTTCAAGCCTTCTGCACGTCCTGAGCTGCATTGCAGCCCAGTATAATTGGAGACAGGCAGCTATTTGCCCTCTAATTTAAGCAGGTCCTGAGGCTTGGAGACAAACAGGCAAGAGCAGATGCCTGCAAGAGCTAAAGAATCATGTAGGGTAGTCCCTGACTGAGTGGCAAGCTGAAGCACAGTCAAGGCAGGCAAGTACAATGGACATTTGGCCCAGATGAAACTAACATAGAGATTGCTGGTGCCATCTCTATGTTAAAGGGAAGGACGTTGCACTGGACAAAGGTGTCAGTTCCAGCTATAGGACTGGCAGACTACCGTGGCTGCTGGAGACACAGGGTCCTCAGATGGTTCCTCTTTTAAAGAGTGGTCACAGATCTGGTGTTCATATGCATCTTCCACATTTTAAAAGTTGGCATCTAAGCCAATTAGATTCAAGGCAACAACAAAACTCATCCAGATAGACCAGGAATATAGAATATAGGAAGTTGGTTTCCTAGCTGTGGCGTAGGGGGAAGATTTTTACAGCATGGGATTGCTTCATAAAATATACATTGACACAAATGCTGTTTTGTTTTTAAATGTCTTTAGGAAAAAAAATACTAAACAAAAATCCTGGTCAGGTGTGATACACACCCCTTTAATCCCAGCACCCAGGAAATGGAATCAGGAGGATTAGGAGTTCAAAATTATCTTCACATACATAGGGGATCAGGAATTTAAGGTTTTCCTAACCTATATATCCAGTTCAAGACCAGCCTAAAATATGTAAGACGCTGCCTCAAACAAATAATTTTTAAAACAAACATCTGGATATAGTATAGTCCTGTAATTCTTGCACTAGAGAGATGGAGGTAGGAGGATAAAGAGTTTACGGTCATCCTCAGCTATACAGCAGGTTCAAGGCCAACCTGACCCCCATGAGAACCTTGTCTCAGAAGAAAAAGAGAGAAAGAAAGAAAGAAAGAAAGAAAGAAAGAAAGAAAGAAAGAAAGGAAGGAAGAAAGAAAAGGAAGGAAAAGAAGGAAGGAAAGAAAGAAAGAAAATAGGAAGAAAGGAACAAAAGAAGGAAGGCAGGAAGAAAGGAAGGAAGGAAGGAAGGAAGAAAGGAAGGAAGGAAGGAAGGAAGGAAGGAAGGAAGGAAGGAAGGAAGGGGAAGGAAGAAAAAATCAAATAACATCTAAAAATCCCAATGCAGAGTATGCCAGAAAGATGAGTTTAGGACTAGCCTGGGATACAAAAACAAAGCAGGAATGATGAGGTGGCTTGATAGGTAAAGGCACTTACCAAAAAGCCTCATATTCTGAGTTCCATTCCTGGGACCCACTTGGTGGAAGGAAAAAACTAATTCCTAAGAGTTTTCCTTTGTCCTTCACAGCCAATGAATACGCACGTGCACACACACACACACACACACACACACACAAGTAAATAAATGTAAAAATAAAAATGTTAAATGTAAAATTGAATACTATCTATTACTTATATTATGGTAACCTGGATTGGATCCTAGAACAGAAAAGAACTCACAGCTGGTAAGGTAGTGATAGCCAAGGGATATCTGGAGATACCTAGAATTCCTCTGGCTCCTTAGGGTCAGCTTGCCCTCTCTAATACTGGACACTGTGTGATCATAAAACAAGAAACAGCTCCATTACTTACCAGGTATCCATGGATGTGTTGTACGTGAGCCTCATTTTCTTCATTTAAACTTAGTGGGAGGCAGTGCCCAGCAAGGCTGCTGGAGACTCAAGTATGGCTATGAAAAGGATCTTAAGCATACCATAAGGACTCATGATCCATTCTTGGGGTCCCATCCATAAACGGATGAATGATCAACTTTTTTTGGATTTGATTGATAAGAAGTCTAGCTTTTGTATTTCACACACTACACTTTAATGACTTCGTCTGAAGCATCTAATGTTGAGGGTCTATGCAATAGCAGAGAGAAGGCTGCTGGATCAAAAATCCCTGGTAGTGGCTGGCCAATTTTTCTCTTACCCATGACAGGGTGACCTTGAAGGCATGCCAGGGAAGTTAATCATTTACTAAGCAGAGTTTTTTTCCCCAAAGACACTTGAGCTGAGGCTTTTCAAGCCTGAATAAGGTCACATTAATCCTTCTTCCAAAAGCTCTAAAACAAAACCACATCTTGCTTTTTAGCATCCGTTTGGAGATAGTTTTTTTTTTTTATCATAAATTGGAATCCATGGGAAAGAACGTTGTTTTGTTGTTCACAAACTGTGGGTGCAATCTAATTCTGGTTTAATGATAAAGCTTCCAAGAGTACATGCTGAACTCCTTGGCCTCCTTCTGAGTTCTTTTTGGTGGAAATAAAATGTTTAGAAAATATTAACCTTTTACAAAACAATATAATTTTTACACAGACAGTTAAAAATATCAAGAAAGCCTTGATTTTAGTGTTTCTCCACTGGCTTGGTGAAACCATTTGTATACATACTGCTATCTTTTATTTTCTTGAATAAGGGTCTCAGTGTATATATAATTCAGGACTGGACTTATGATCTTCCTGTCTTAGCCTCCATTAAGGTTGCAGGCATGTGTTGCCATCTCTGGCTGTAGTTGATGTGTTTTTTTTTTTTATAAGCTGGCATCTCTGCTCTTTAAGTTGCAATATATGCTGTACATAGGCCAATAAGAAGAAACAATATCATAACCTCAGCCCTAAACACCTGATGATGGTAGGAAGAGAGATGGGTGGTCTAAATGTTTGAGGTCGTGAATAAAGCCTCAACCATGCAGAACTCAAACACAGCTAGATGGGGTGCTCTTCCATGGCTCTCCAGCATCCTTCTGCTTGTGGGATGAGAAGACAAGGAAGAGACAATTCAGAATCTGGAGGGACAAAACCCCTGTAGTAAACTGGCCAGGTTGCTGCTGTTTCAGTTGTGTGTGCCTTAGGACACAATGATCAAAAAGGTGTGCTTTGCTTCTTCCAGCACCTACTGCTCTAAAAAGTTTTTTTTCTAGAGATAAATAAAAGTCCCACCTGATGTTTTACAGTGAGAATATTTTTTGAGAGTGGCTGTGCCTGCATAGGATAAGAAAAAGTATGTCTCAAAGATTCTAAACAGGTAACAAACTCCTGGCTGCTGCCTACACCACATCAATTGCAAAAGAATTATGTTTTCACTTGAACATGTACTATGCTCTCTCCAAGAAACAAGCTTAAGGAGTATCTGATGGAGACCGTTTCTGATTCTTAAGCCCTTGACTACACACATTCTTTATTTCACGTGATTATTTATTCATTTAGAGAAAGGATTTTGCTGTGTAGCTGAGGCTTCCCTAAAATTCACAATCCTCCTGCTTCAGCCTCCTGAGAGCTGAGATTACAAGCGTGTATCAGCCTGCCCAGCTTTGCATGCTTTCTTTATTTAAAACAGAAACGACTTTATATGAATCTGTCTATCATTGTATTAGGTGAGGGACCAATAAGCTACTTAATGGCTTACTGGACAAATCCTGCGTGTTCCATTTCCATATCATCTTTCAGCCAAGAATGTTTAATCTAGATTTTTAAATGATTGGAGGAAATTCCACAAAGAAATAAACAATCCATTTTAAGAAAGATTTTACACCCCATTAAAAATGAAATAACATTTAAATTTAGGTATCCATAAGTAATGTTTTGTAGGAATACAACCACACCCATTGCTTTATCTGTGCTGACTGAAGACTTAGAGAGAGACGTATAGCATACAAATCTAAGCATATTTACTGTCTCACCTAGCACTGTGTGTGGGACTCTGAAGATCAAATTCTGAAATTCAAACTAATGTTCCCCACATTTCAGTCACAATGATGAACACAATAACACAATCGATCCATGACTAAAGACAAGAGAATCATAAATTAAGACAAAGGTTACAAAGGTAGTCCACACAGAACAATGGGATAAAGATAAATGGTGCTAGAAATGGGGGGGGCGGCAGTTGTGTACAGGGAGGGACAGGAGGTGACATTTCTAAGGCAAGCTGACAAAATCAAAATGGTAAAGGAACCAGTGAGAGGAAGCCCAGACTTAACCATTCCAGGCCAGGAGTTTATTTATACAGTCTGTCACCTGTATTTTGGTGACATGAGAGCCCTCACAGAAAATATATGGATGGATAGGTATGTAAATATGAACAACCTAGTTTACCAAAGCAAGGTAAAGACTGGATTTCACTCTTGGGCCACAGTTTGCTAACCCTTGAGGGTATAGTTGTATGTTCAACTGTAACCCTCACAGCAAAGCTGTAAATTAGGAACATAAACACTTAAGTCATCAGGATTAAGTAATGGGCTTTGATGGTATCAAATAGACTGTAACGGAGTAAGATTTAAAAAGCCAAGGCTCACAGGCAGTGTGGAGAGTTTGGTAGCAGAACACTTGCCTAGCATGGTTTCATCACCAGAACGGGATGGGGGGCATTGGAAGTGGGGCATTGGAAGGAGGAGCATAGTAGCATGTTTGTAAGCATTCCAGCATTTCTTAGCTTGTGGGACAATCTTCATCAAAACAGCGTCTCTGAAGGTTGGGGAGATATCTCAATAGGTAAGGTGCATGGGACTCAAGGACCTTAGTTCTATTCTCAGAACTTACATAAAGAAGCCAGGTGGATCCCAACTTCTCTCTAGTAGGTCAGCCTAATCATTGAGGCCCAAGCTAGTAAGAGACTCTCAAATACACACACACAAAAACCCACGGAGCCTGGGGAGAAATATGCATTTTACCTCTGACCTCTATACCTCTATACACATGTGCACTTGCATCCACATGAGCATCCAAACACACACACACACACACACACACACACACACACACACACACACACATTAAATTACTAGGATTATTTAGAAACTGAGTCCACTGTCAAAGGAAAAGAGAAGTCCTCTCTTTTTTAAATCACAGTGAAATCAAATTGCTTCTGTTGCCAGTACTTATATGAAGTGAAGAAGGAGACAGGGGCGGGAGGAGCCATAACAAAGAGCTCTCTCACATGGAAGGGCAGTTTGAAAGTCAGCCCTCTAATAAGAGCTCCACACATGCCCATCATTGTTCCTTCTCTTAAAATCTACTTTATTCTAGAAATGATTCAAGGAAACTTATTTTTAACTGGTCCTCACTTAGACCCTCGACTTCTCTACTCATATGACTCACACTAAAGTTAGATCTGACCCTGCTGTCTGCACTAAGCTCATGGCAGATGACATCATAATGAAGGGAGCCCATGTGGCAGGAAAGCAAAGGGCCTTTTGTTTGTTTGTTTTGATTTGTTTTCTAACAACTTTCTCCTTGGAGCCATCTGAGTCTCACAAGAACTACCTTTCTGTTCCTGTAGCATTGCTGCAAAGACAAACAACAATGTTCTAGCTCTTAAAGTTTCCACACAGTCTCCCAACAATGTCTTGCTTGGGGCCAACCTTCCAAAACATGAACTGTTCACAGACTCCCTTGCAAGAACCTTTTACCTCCGTTGTTATACATATTGCTTACACTTCCATTTGTATACAGGTTGTGAATTTCTATACCACTTGGCTTGTCTACAGTCCTCTTCCTCGTGAATTATGCATGCTGTCAGCCTGCAGCCAGCTATCTGCAGCCAAAAGAGGCCACCAGACTCCTCATATTTGACCTTTTATCAAGAAGTGGCTGGTGCAGAGCACATGAAAATGAGTGTCATTAATAGCATCAGATTCCATGGACCAACTGGAGATATTGGTGTCATTCCAACTTCACCTTGGCTCTCAAGAAAACAGACTTTAATGACCAATTTTCATGAAAATGAATTAGTTTGAAAGTAAAGTAGTAGCTACCACTTGAATTTAATGAAGCTCTTCATTTAGTTTGTTAGGGTTTTTCTTTGAGTGACTGTATATTGGCCTTCTTGGTTTTTATATTTTTACTGCTTTAAGCAATTGCAACTTAATTGCCTTTTTTATTCTTTCCAAATTTCATACGTGTATACAATTGAATTAATTTTGCTCACATTGTCTTACCTTGGAATCATAGTAACCCATCTAAACAGGCACTTTCTCCCTTGTGATCTAACCCTTTTCATTGAGATAGCTAAACAAAACATGTCCTGGCTCACATCCCATCTGCTTCTGCTCCAGGTCTTGAATTAACCAGACTTCCAAAGACAGCAGATTCCTTTCTTTAGAGATAGAGATAGTACACAAACCTTTCAAGGTTAAAAAGTAAACCTTTATTGTGTCTTTCTAATCTAAACCAAATATTAGGATAATCATCTGTCACCAGAAGAGAAAGGGAAGCGCCTTACTGAGCAATTCCTGCTAATACTTGTAGATAGGAAGAAGTGACAGGATTAGAAAGATTACATTTGGGGGAAGGTTTTCAAAATAGCTTCACAATAGAGAGAGGCTGGTTGTCACTGCATTAAAAGCAGCAATGGATTTCACTCTCTGTAACTGCAAGAGAATTTGATGTATTAGTACCTTATGTGGAATCATGGTGTTGGAAACATGAAAATAATGTCTATTCTGTCTTAGTTTTCTATTGCTGTGATAAGATACCATAACCAAAGCAACTTATAAAAGAAAGAGTTTAACTTGGGGTACATGGTTCCAGAGGACTAGCGTTCATGACTATCAGCGCTGAGAATGTGAGAGAGGGCAGGCATCTCACAGGAGTGCTAGCTGAGAAATTCTATCTGAATCCACATGGACAGCAAGAGGCAATGAGAGCTATCCGGAATGGCATGGGCTTATCTGGCCTCTAGTGACACTTTTCCTCAAAGGCCATACCTCTTAATCTCTCCCAAACACTTCTACCAACTGGGAACCACGTATTCTAACATATGAGCTTATGGGGCCCATTCTGATTCAGATTACCGTAAGCATTGTTGCTTTGAACAGGTTTCCTTAGATACAACTCATGTCCTATCCAATTACTCAGCCTTACCAAGTACTCCACATCCCTTAGTCATAGTTCCACCTCCCTCCATCTCGCCAGTCTCCCAATCTTAGGCAACCTCCTAGTTACTTTCTCTCCATGGATCAGTAAATTCTAAACATTTGACATAAAGGAGATCATGCAGTATGTAATCTGGAGTTTTATCACGCACATGTTTTCAGGGTTAACACTTACTGTACAGTGCAGTAGAACTTCATTTCTTTATTGGATACGTGTTCTGTATGCACATGTGATCATGGAGGTACCCAGTGGCTAGTTGTTAGCCTCTAGTGTCCTTCTTAAGGCACCATGCAACTTGGATTTTGTTGTTGTTCTTGGTTTGGTCCATTTGTTGAAACAGGAGTCCTCATTTGGCCTGGAATTTGCCAGTTAGTCTAGGTTGATGGGTCAAACAGGCCCAGGGATCTTCCAATCTCCACCTTTCTAGTGCTGGGATTACAAATATATGCTACCAGGCATGACTCTTTTTTCTTTTTTTACTGGCTTGTAAAGTAGCAGAATTTTCTTATGGCATTTTCATGTATACTTAGTTTTGGCTGACCCTCTCTCCCACCCAGGACTCCCCTTTCCCTGCTTCCCATCCCTAGTAAATCCCTCCATATCCTATCCCGCTTCCATCTTTACTTCTCGAGTACTCTATTGTCCCTACCACTCTCCCTGGAAGTGTCTTTCTTCTCCTTCCATGGATCCCTGTTTAACTTCCTAGGTTCCATACACACTGGCTTCCACACAAATGCAAGTATTAAAAATAGAAGCTGGGATTTGCATATGAGAGACAACAAGCACTGTTTGCATTTCCAAGCCTGAGTTACCTCAGTGAATACAGTATTTTCCAGTCACATTTCTGTGCTGATTTTATAATTTCTTTTTTTTTATGGCTTCATGAAATGGACTGTATGTTCCACATCTTCAGCCGCAAGGTGATGATGAAAATCTAGGTTGATACTGTCTTAGTTCCTCATGTTTACTTAGCAAACTCTTCACTGACTTATCCCTCTAGCCCTTCATTTATTTTTATTGCTAAACAATAGTCTATTAAATTGTTAAATTTATAT
This sequence comes from Grammomys surdaster, assembly GCF_004785775.1. Classification (NCBI taxonomy): domain Eukaryota; kingdom Metazoa; phylum Chordata; class Mammalia; order Rodentia; family Muridae; genus Grammomys; species Grammomys surdaster. The sequence continues at coordinate 5,529,094 of NW_021604589.1, read as the reverse complement.
GCATTTCATTTATATATCTGTGGTGGACACTTGGGTTGTTTTCCTTCCTTCCTTCCTTTCTTCTTTCTTCCTTCCTTTCTTCTTTCTTTCTTTCTTTCTTTCTTTCTTTCTTTCTTTCTTTCTTTTTTGTATTTTGAATCATTCAAATACACTCTCAGGAGTGCCTGCTCTCAATTATTCTGGGATATCCCAATAAATAGGATTGTTGGCTGATACAATAAGTCTGTGTTCAGTGCTGAAGGAGCAGCCAGACACTTCCAAAGCAGATGAACCTTTTTATATCCCTATCAGCTGTATAGCAGGGCTTTAGTTGTTCCACACTCTTACCATTTTGAGATTAACTGTTTTTATGATTGTTACCCTACTGGCTAACTTGGTAGTTATTTGTGTATCTTTTTTGGAGACATATGTGATGAGGTGTTTTTCCTATGTATTTTCCCCATTGCTTAACAGGACTTCTTTTAGGGAACTATTACACTCACACAAAAATGAAATACAAAGGTTGATCCCCTTGCTCACACATGTGCATGGCCTTCACCACACTCAATACTCCACACTAGAGGAGTGCATATCCTACAATCCACACACTTCTGCGGCGTATCATGTTCAGAGTTGATGTTAGAATCCACTCTTGATACTGTACCTTATGTGAATTTAACAAATGCACAAATACACATATCCCACAGAAGAAATACTTTCCCCACCCTAAAAAATAATCATCTGTTCATTCATCTTTCCTTTCCCTCAACTCCCAGGCGTGCACTGATCTTTTCTAACTGTATTTATAGTTTTGTCTTTCCAAGATTGAAACATGGTTAGAGTCATGCAGATTAATGCTATTCACTTGGTAATATGCATGCAAGTATCCTCCATGACTTCAGTTTTCAAGACAGGGTTTCATATATTCCACGCTCATCTCCATTTCACTTTGTAGCCAAACCAGGGCATGAACATCTGGCCCTCTTGTCTCCATCTCCTGAGAGTCGGGATTATAGGCATGCTTCACCATGCCCTATGTGATACCTGGGATGGAACTCAGTGCTTCATGTTTGTCAGACAAGCATTTCACCAACTGAGGGGCTTCCTCAGCCCTGTCATCCATGTCTTTTCATTGTTTGATGTTTTATTTTCGTCTTTACCAGTCATAGCACTCTGAATGAAGCCCATCTCATTGCATTTATTTTCTGTTATCCATAACATCACCTGGGCATATCATAATTTACTTAACCTTTTACTACTAAAGGATATCTTAGATGTTTCTGAGTTTTAAAAAATAGACACACAAAATAAAACCTTTGTAAAAAACAATCCACGTGCATGCTCTTTTGCCCACTTTCAAACTGAGTTCTCTTTTATTTATTGCATTCTGATCATTTTTTCACACCATATTGTAGAAACAAATTCCTCATGAGATATAGAATTTATAAACATTTTCTAACACTCCTTCAGTTCTCTTCTGCTCCCTTGATACTGTCTTCTGAAGTAAAAGTTCTTTATTTTAGTTTTGATGTCCACTTTGTACAATTTCGTAGTGGCTACTGCTTATAATTTTCATATCTTATAATGAAGTCATTGCTTCAGCCACAGTCATGAAGACTTGTACAGGTTTTCTTCCATGAATTTTATAATTTTACCTCTCCCATTGAATTATCTTACCTAATTTTGGATAAGCGTGTATGGTTTGATGTTCTTACCTTTTTACAGATAACAACAAAAGAGCAGATGAATTAGGGGAACATCTGAAGCAGATGGAAGGAAATATAGCAACAACTTTAACTGTTGCAAAACCTATGTGATGGCTGTATTTTTAAAGTCGTTTGGAAGAATTTTTATAAGTAGCAAGCAAAAAAGTAAATAGGGAGAAATTAAAATCAGCAAAGAGCTTGATAACAAATGAAAATGTCACTAATACAGGAACAAAGTTGAACCCACTTTAGAACATGTGGGGGTGCACTGGAGTGTGTGTGTGCAAATGCTCATACATGTTGTGCTTGTATGTGGATAAAGGAGGACAAAGTATCCTGCTCTGTCACTCTCCTCCCTTCCTCTTTCTCCTCTTGAGACAAGGTCTCTAACTGAACATGGAGCTTGGCCTGCAACCAACAAGCCCCAGAAATACTTTTGTCTCTGTTCACTCAACCCTCAGAACAGGATAATACACATGTAGCTACATTAGGTTTTTACCTGGCCTTTACTTAGGGTATTGGGAATCTGAACTTATGTCTTCAAGGGTACTCACCAAGCTCTCTTACCCACTGGGCCATCCTTGAGACAACACCTTAGGTTCTTTTGAAATAATTGTTGATAAGCTTCAGTGTTTTATAGTTAGCTCTGCATTATTTGCTAAGAAAATGGATTTGTCAGGGGACCTTGGCTTTGAGTGCTCTTGAAACTCATTGTTGAAAGTCAGCAGTTACTAACCAATCCTGGCCAGCATTTCAGGTGTGGCAAAGTCACATTCCAGATTGCAAAGTGTACTTTGTAGGTATAAAATGTACATCAGAGTTTGAAGGTTTACTACCGAAACAAGACAATGAACATCTCATTAATCTTCTCATGTTGATTACATGTTGGAGTAATACTAGTTTGGATATTTTGTATTAAATAATGTGGATTAATAAAATGACTACACTGGATTCTTCATGCTAGTTTCAAAATGTAGGTATATAAGAAGTTTGTAGGATATGCACTTGGACCAGCACTGTTCAAAATCGAAAAAGATTGTGTTAGAACCCTCATAGTCTGATTCCTTTGCTACTTTTGAAAAGCTATGCAGCTTTGAGTTATTCCACACACTAATTCTAGTTGAGAAATAAGCTCATTCAGCAAACATACAGAAACCTCACTGTATGAAAAAAATCAGAAAAAAATGACAAAGAACATACAAGATATAAAACCTGTTCCCCGAGTTTGTTCCTCTCCATTCATAAGTGAAGTCACATATTAACAATGGAAATTCTCATCATTTTACTTTTGCCACAAATATTTTAATCTTAAAATAATGAACATTGTGCAATATGGGCAAGGAATGAAAACCTATGTACACAGAGTATATGGGGGTCTTTCATTCTTCTGAATTTAAACAGTGAGCAGAGGCTGTTTTCTGGGAGCCCCTCATCCCACCCAGAAAGGGATTTTCCTGTGGCAGAACGTTGGTGGACTTAATATGCAATTCTTTGGTTTATTCACGCTGCACTGACTCTGATCTTGAACATGTGACTTGCTTTAGGCAGCAGGATATTAGCAGGCAAGATAAAGCAGAGTGCTAGTAAGTGTTTGCTCACAAAGCTTATCTTATTTTTAATTAATTTATTCGCAGATGGATCTCATTACATGCATTCTCATTTACTCATTTATCATTGACGTCTGTCTTTTTGGAAGACCCCTTCTTGCAATTCTGTAGCTACATTGTCAGGAATCCTGAAAGGCTACCAGGAAAGGTAGGAAGAGGTTGGAGGAGGAAAGGGACAGAAGTTCACTCAGCCAACTGCATCTATACCTGCGGTCATTTTGCCTTGAGGAGGAGATACTTAAATGTGCTTGGAGGCACTTTTAGTTCTCAGAACACTTAAAGAATGACTACCAGTTTCTTGTGGGTTGAGACCAGGAATGCTTCTAAGCATCCTTCACATACAGGAGAGCCCCACAACAAAGAATTACCCAGTCTGTCAGTTGAACGACAGTTGTAGATCAAATCTGGCTGTCAGTTGAAGACAGTTTGTAGGTCAAGGTTTTTCCACAATTTGTCCCCTGTGGATCAAGGACAAAGGTGCTTTGGAGAGAAACTGTTCACACAAAATCTATAGCTGCTCTCTTAAGCTTGTATATTTATTTGTCAGTGTTGGCTTTGTGCTTAGCCTGTTACATAGGATGGTTTTTGTTGACTCCCATTAGTAGCTCCATCAATTGTAAGGGCAATTTGCCCCTTGTACACTCAGCACTCAAGCACAGTTCCTCAATAACCATAGTCCTTGTCATGACAACATGGATATTTCACCTCCTGCTACTATCAAGGTCACAATTTAATCTTAGCTTCTAGAATTTCAACTATGAATTAACCTCAGATTGGAAACTTTAACCTATTATTTTATGCTCTATCAATTTTGTTATCTAAGAATTCTAGGCTCCCACACTGATCAGAAACTACTTTCCCCCTGACAAAAGTATGTATAGATTTAGAGAAATGCCATAATTGGCAAATTTTGCCTATGAGACAAATATCTAAAGACAGAAAAAATTACAGTAAAATTGCCGACAATAAAGTTTATTAGGTGAGTTTAAGTATAATTAATATAATTCAGTCAATAAAATTTTAAACATGTGTTTGGATGAGTATAAATCTCATCTCTGTGATAATTTATTATGCAAATTTTATAATAAAATACAGTTATTTGCCACTGAACATATGGAATCTTTTGAGAAATATGTCATAAGGTTAATACATGATCATGTAAACATTGTAGAGTGTACATAAATGAACCAAGAGAGCTGGAACATCATTAAGCATTAAAATCTTAATAGTGTGGTCTGCTATCTGAATCTTTATGCAGCATATATTGAGTGTAGCTTAAAACCCACTGTAGGTAGATTGTTGTTGCTGCGACTGTTTTTGAGACAAAGTCTCACAATACAGCATAGGCTGGCCTGGGATTCTTGGTCTCCAAGCCTTAACCTCCCAATTGATGAGATTACTTATATAGTCACCTTGGCTCTTTTAAAAAATACAATTAGGATATATACATTTCTGTAAGCAGAATGAAAAGTGGCAGAAATGCAATGGGAGTGGTGCTTTGGAGAACTTTTTGGTAAGCAGGTCACTGGAGTTTCAAAGGAAACCCTTTAATAAATCCAATTTGCTTGGGTTTGAGGGGGCTTAAGGCGGTTTGAGAGACACAGTTTCACTAGACCAGCTGGCCTTGAACTCAGAGATCCACCTGCGTCTGCCTCCAGAGTGCAGAGATTAAAGGCTGACAACTTTGCAAAGTTCAAAGAAGGACCAAGAAGCAAAACCCCCAAAGATGTGTACAATCTAGATACTCTCCCAGCGGCAAGTAGTCTTGGTTGTGGATGGCAAGCCAATTTTCAGCGGACATTGGTAGAGCCCAACCAATTATCTGGCAAGGTAAATCTGTCTCTGAAAGCTTTTTAAAAATGTAAATCAGGATCACTAGCGCCCTACTCCTCCAGGAGCTCAGGATGAATCTCCTTTCCTTCTGTGTGATTGGCTGATACAGCATTAGCTACTTCAGAAATGCTAAGGTGGGGGTTGGGGACAGGGAAAGCAGAGGACTCCTAGGGGAGTCTGGCTCTAGAGAATCCAAGGGACAGGAAGTTGTGAAGAAAGCCTGAGAGCCAGCCTATCTACATAAAAATGAGGACTCGGAACTAATTGGTTAGAGTCAACTGACCATTGAAAACAAGCTTACCTCTGGCACCTGAGCTTAGGGCTCAAATGGTGGCTCTCATCAATGGCTCCTTTACAGAGCAACACAGATTTAGGAACTAGACGGTAACATTTTCAGGCTTCGTGGACCAAGAAGCAAAAGACAAGACATTATATAGGCATTTATATAATAAAACCGGGTTTTCAGGTTTTGTTGAAAAAATGGAATACAAAATATTTGAGCTCATGTTTTAAAATATACATCTAAATTAAATGAGAGAAAAAGATTCACGTTAGTGAGAAAGCCCTTTTCTTAGTCCATCTTCAAAAGTAGTATATGTCATCACTTCAAGTGCAAACATGCTTCACTCTCGTGTGCAAACAGAGGCTGCTGTGTGGGTCTGGCCTGCGTAGACACAGGGTGCACTTGAAGCCCAAGTATCATCTCAGGGTCCTGAGCTTCCGGGTTGAAAGGCGGCTCTTTGGCTGTGAGGCACCACATGGCCCCTTCCAGCAACGGCTCTCTGTGCCCACTTTATCTGGTTGGTTGACCTCCTCTCTTAAAGGCAAGCCAGGAAATCCTATGTGGAACATCCAGCTCTCCTACGGAGCAATTGTACCTGGGTGCTTCAGGACCACCCAGAGCTTCAAACCCAGCTGGCCAGCCTGCGTGGGCAGAAGCAGCCTCCCAGCACCCTCCAGCGACTCTTCGGCTGCTCCTCCTCCCTCTGGCTCCTCCCCCAACCTTCCCCTCCCCTAGATCCCGCTGCCGCGTTTTCCCGCTTCCCCAGCAGCCGGGGCCACCGCAGCAGCAGCAGCAGCAGCAGCAGCAGCAGCAGCAGCAGCAGCAGCAGAGACAGCGGCAGCGACAGTAGCAGCAGTCTGCGTCGCGGTCGCTTTCTTCTTCTCCAGCGCGCTCCCCACTCCCGGTGCGTCACCATGCCCAACATCGTGCTCTTCAGCGGCAGTTCTCACCAGGACCTGTCGCAACGCGTGGCCGATCGCCTGGGCCTGGAGCTAGGCAAGGTGGTCACCAAGAAGTTTAGCAACCAGGAGACCAGGTGAGAGTCTCACTGGGGCTGCGGCAGGGGCCGAAGCATGCCCAGGCCAGCTTCGCGGGCGTCGTGCTCTCCCTTCCGGGGCGGGACGGCGACAACGCGGCTGCAGAGCCACGGCGGCTGCGCCCGGGGAGAAAGAAGTTCAGCAAGGGAACCCCCCCACCCCCAACCCGGTCACCCTGGAGTCTCTGCGCGCGTCCTCGGGCTGTTGTCCCTCTAGTGGCTGGGTCTCCAGCACCCGGACTTTGGTGACCTGTCGATCCTTGGACACCCCAGGCCCCTCTTTTGCACCGCCTAACCTGGTGTCTTCAGTCCGGAAGGGCGATATCGGGGCAGTTACTGAGCGTCTGGCAGAGTGGGCGCAGTCTGTGGGCATCACATCGGTGCCGGGAATGGTGGGGGCGGGGAGACATCGGTGGATCCGCCCGCCCCAGTTTCCAAGTCTCTGCCAGGCTGAAACTCAGACTCCTGCATGGTTGAAAAGGCTTTTCACAGGTCCCGGGCACTGGGTTTACCCCGGGGAACTTTCGAATGCTACTTCCAGCCGCTGGCGATCAGAGTACTACCAGCTGCTCAGGTGACTCTTCAGAGCAGCGGGCCGGTTAAACGCTGCCTTATCCAGAAGAGTGGGTTTGTGCGGGAGTTGTAAAGAGCGTGGGAAAGCGGGACGCACGTGTTGAGCGCTCCTGGCCTTCCTTTACACTTTTCCGCATCTATTTTTGCGAACTAATAAGTGCTTTGTGTTTATGGAGCTTAGCTGCGCACAGCAACAAGACCCTAATTTGGCTAAAAATTCCACCCATTTCTCTCACATTAGCAAAAAGTAGTCACTAGTATTCAGTGCCACCAGGCAGGCGGAAGCCCTCCTCTGGTTGGACTAGGAATTCCTTGTCCCACTTGCCCAAAGCCAATTTTCCCCCCTATTTCTATTTAGCACAGTGACAGATAACCGTTCTACATTTAGTAGCGTTTGAATTCATTTAGCAAGTTTTACAGGAAAAAAAAAAAGTACGGACAACTCTCCGTATTTGCAAAAGTTAACTAGAAATGGATTGTAGACAAAAATGTCAAAGCTAAAACTGAAATTTCCAGAAGTAAGCAAAATATCTTGGTGATTGAATCAGTTGAGAATCTGTGAAGATAAGGGCCTTTGTTTTCCCTTTTTGTTTTATTTTGGCTTGGTTTTCGTTTTCTGGGACAGAATTTTGCTATGTATATAGGCTGGTATTGAACTCACCATGTAGCCCAGGCAGGCTTCAAAATCACAGGAGTCCTCCTGCCTCTACCTCCCAGGTATTAGAATTACAGGTGTGTGTGTGTCACTAGACTCAGCTAAGAGTTAGGTCAATATTGATGACAAAGATGATTTTTCTAGAGGCTATGTGAATCCCGTGTGACCTTTTTTAGGTGGTAAACTCCATTTACACAGCTTGGGTGATAATAGAAGAAACACTGTGGACAATTCTGGCTAAAGAACTGCCACTTTGTTTACTTACTGACTTTACATCCCAATTGCAGTCCCCCCCAGCCCCCCCCCACAAATAAATAAATGGGGAGAAAAAGAAACAATCCAAACTTCCTGGAGTCAGCAATAAGAGAACAGCAATGAAATGTACAATGAAATTGAATTAAGAACAGTGAAAATTTCATTCTCGTAAGTTAAAAACAACAACAACAAAAAAGAATGCCAGTTTGGGGTTGAAGAATATAGCTCAGTTGGTAGAGTTACTTGCAGGACTTTGCATGAAGCCCTAGATTTAATGCCCTGGGCAGTATCAGAACAGGATGTGCTGGCACACACTAGAATCTCAGCCCTTGGGTAGAAGAAGCCAGAGAAGCAGGAATTCAAGAGCATCTTTGGCTACACATGGGTTTTTTGGCTACGTATGAGCCCATGTCTGTCTTTTTTTTTTTTAAGTTCACATTGCACTTTTTTTTTTCTAGTACAGAGGATGGATTCCAGGTCCTTGTTCATGCTAGGCAAGAAGACTCAACCACTGAGCTCCATCCACAGCTCCCTTTGTAGCCTTTAATATGTGGAGGGTGCTCTAGGACTTTGGAAAAGGATTTGAAAGGGTTTGAAAGTTGCAAGATTTTGTTAGTCCTAGTCCAAGTTTCAGCAGTTCTGGGGACAACAAATAAAATAAGCCTCTTTGTTTAAAAGGTGTTGTCATGTACTAAAGGAGCCAGCTCTGGAAGGAGTGGGTTTTGAAAGTGTAAGTGAAGCAACCATTCCTTGTAATCTCGGTGCAGCACAATGCTGCAAGGCATGGCTAATCTAGATGATCTGTAGCTGGCTGAGTAATGGATTACTAGTACAAGTCCTGTATCAGCAGATAGGGGAAATTCACTCAGATGTTCAAGTGTGATTGTTCGTACATTTATTTCAACAGAAAGAAGTCTTGTCTTTAGTTTGGGTTAGCTTTTCACCGCATTTGATCATTAGAAATCCTAAGATTTCGAATACCCCTTTCAGATCCACTGTCTGTTGAATAGGTTGAGATTGTGTTTTGTTCTGTCTGTTATAGTTGTGGATTTGCTTTCCCTTTCTTTGAGTCAGGCTCTCATGAGGTCTAGGCTGGTCTGGAGTTCACTGTGTCACTAAGTCTGTCCTTGATTTCATGATCCTCCTGCCCTCACCTCCCATGCATGGATCACAGAGTCCCAAGTCACTTTGCTACTCCTTGCTACATTTTATGTTCTATCCTACAGAAAAATTTAAAAGGTTAATGTGCTAACTTTTCTCACAAACTACACAGAGGTGGTGGTTGATTTTTTTTTTCCCTCACAGTCCTCAAATTGGGTATTCCTGTTTGGCTGTAGAAATGAGAAAGCAAAAGGCAAAAGAAAAAGAAACTGGATTCATTTATGTAAGGTACTCTTTCTTCAGTGCCTCTTGTTGAGTGAGGAGCAGAAGTCTGAATGTTGTGCCCTGGCCCTCGGCACCTCAGTACCTAGTTTTCTTCAATGCTACTTAATCAGACAGGCATTCTTCTGCTTTTACCTTTTCATCTGTGAGTTATTTCCATTGTGCAGGGAGAAGTGCATTCCAGCTTCTCTCCCAACCCCAGCAAATGCTCCATGATTTGGAGGACAGCGTTCGTGGTGGGATCCCAGGTCTCTTGTATTTTACCCTGGTTAATTTACTGCTCTCAGGGTCCTTAACCTGTATCCTGGGACCCAATGTGCAGGTTACTGCCATTTTAAAAAAAACACCAAGAACTCAGGGGCTTAAAAGCAATCAGTGTTTATTTGGTTCCCAGACTTGAAGTTTGTGCAGATCAGAGCAAGAAAGACTTGTTTCTATCTCCATTGGTGGCAGCTAGGGTGGATACTGGGGCCTCAGGACCAGTTTTTGAAGATAGCTCACCCACATGGCTGATAAGTTTGGTTAGCTTTTGCCAGGCTGTTTTGACTTAAGAATCACTCCACAGGCCTGCTTGGTTTCCCTTCTGCCATAGGAGCTGTGTTCCAAAAGGGAGAGTTTCAATAGACAGGAAGTAGTTAAGTACCAGTTTCTTAAGGCCCCTGCTTAGAAGTTAGTGTAGTATCATCACTTTTGTAACATTGTTTTGGCTAAACACAATGTTAGGTCTAAGGAAGGCACTTAGTTTCTGGGGACAGGACCTAGATCCTGTTCCACAGTTGAAAGAAGTGTTATAATTGTCACAGTCATTAAGGATTGAGTCAGTCATATGCTTCAGCCCTGTTTGAGGGTCTCTTGACTTTGGGGTAATTCACACAACCAACCCATTGGAGACCTCCACTACAGATTGGGATGTGGAGGTCTTTGTAAGTAAGTAGAAGCAGAACTGGCTTTGGAAGAAATGTTACCATGGTGTTTCCTGTGCTCCCCTGGACTGCTAGTCCTTGGAGGATTGCAGTTCCTTAGTGAGGAAAGGCAGGCCAAAGAATGTGATCTTGTGGGGATAAACAGTCATAAGACCAAGACTTGGGAAACTTTCTGTAAAGAGCCAGATTGTAAATATTTTAGGCATTGTGCGCTACATATCTCTGTTACTGCTATGTCTTACAGGTCTGTAAGCTACAAGTCCTGCATAGATTAGCAGGGCTGCCTTCTTCCCTCCTGAAGCTTCAAGGGAAACTCAATTTTCATACCTATTTTAGTTTTCTTTTCTCTTGCGGACAGACAGTCTCATGCAGCCTAGGCTAGCCCTGAACTCTCAGTACTGTTGATGATGACCTTGAACTTCTGATTCTCCTGGGTCCACCTCCCAAGTATTAAAATCACAAGATGTGTGTCACCGTACCTGATTTTACCTACTGGTGGGGCTCAAACTTCGTATATATGGGGCAAGCATCCTACCAACTAAACAATAGTCCCAGTCCCCCTTTTCAGCTTTGAGGGGACCCCACAGCCCTGGGATATCGGGACCTTCATCAATAGAGGATCTCTCTGACTGGCGTTAGTCATCACATGTCTCTCTACTCTTCTAGTCTTCCTCTTGCATACTGACAGCTAGCCATGATCACACAAAGTTAAATGTAAATAGTTATGTATGACCTTTCTGTTTTAAGATCACCTGATTAGCATGCTCCACTCCACCAGGATATAGACACCCCTTTTGCTATATAATCTAACATATTAAAAGGAATGGGATATAAATGTCTTTGGAGGTTATTCATTACTGAGGCTACCAACCATTGTTTGTGTGTGGGGGGGAGAGTACACAAAAACAGGTTGAGCACTGTATTTTGTCAGCCCCTGAGCTATGTAATACTTGCTTTCCAAATTAAGTCAGCCCTATGCATAATGGAATTTTGTTAAATTTCAAATTATTTGTGTGCATGTATGTGCACATGAATGTGTGCACATATGTGGATGTGTGAGGAGAACTCTGAGAAGTTAGGTCTTTTCTTGCACTTGAAGAAGGATAGCTCTTGTTTCTGCCATTCTGTGTACGCCATGCTCTCCGGCTCCAAAGCTTCCCGATGTTTCTCCTGGCCAAGCCTCTCATCTCTCCATAAGAGTTCTAGGGTTACAGATTCATGCCACTACATCCAGCTTTCTATGTGGGCTCCAGGGACTGGACATACTTTGTTAGGCTTGTGAAGCATCTGCTTTTTTAAAAAAATTATTTTTTTAGATTTATTTATTTTATGTATATGAGTATACTGTTGCTCTCTTCAGACAGACCAGAAGAGGACATCTGATCCCACTACAGATGATTGTGAACCACCACGAGGTTGTTGAGAATTGAACTCAGGACCTCTGGAAGAGCAGTCGGTGCCTTTAACCGCTGAGCCATCTCTCCAGCCCCGAGCATCTGCTTTTATCTACTAAGTCACCTCATTAGCCCAAGAATTGTGTTCACTCTTTAGCACTCACAATAAGGAGATGCATTTCCATTTCTTTCTGTGTACTGTAGCATCCGTAGCAGAGAACTGTATGCAGGAGTGTGAGCAAATAGCAAAACTAGTTTTCGGGACCCAGCATAGTGTCTCAAGCCTGTAATCCTAGCACTTAGATGGATGCAGGAGGAAGAGGAGTTCCAAGTCGTCTTGGCTTTGACTGTAAATGTGTGCCACCATACCAGATTCTGATGGCGTACTTTTAAGTGGCTGTATTTTAAGTGGACACAGTGAAGTTTTCTGTATTCATTTTTTTTTCAGTACAGGGGATGGAACCCCAGGATTTCATATGTGTTTATGCAAATACTCTACCATTGAGCTACTTGCACAATTTTCTGCATTGTATTTCAATATAAGAAATTACACAGACCTAGAGAGATGGCTCAGTGGTTAAGAGCACTGACTGTTCTTCCAGAGGTTCTGGTTTCAATTCGCAGCAACAGAGGGTGTGGCTCACAACCATTCTGGAGTGTCTGAAGACTGCCTCAGTGTACTCCCATAGATAAGATAAATAAGTAAATCATTTTTAAAAAAGAATATGAACAGATTCAAGTCTTTTAAAAAAGAACTCACACAGAAGCACAATTCACATGATGTTCATAGTGTTTGAAGTATATCAAATTGTTCCAACTATTGGATCAGGATTGCCTTTTTAAAAAAAGAGCTCCACCAGAGCTGATGTGACTCTTTGTGCTGCGGTACTCTGTGAAGGATGTACCAGATGCATGATGGTTTCCTTCTCTGTGTGGCAGCTAACTAACATGGATGTGCTGATTCCTCTCATGCTGAATACCCCAGAAACTTTTAGACATGTGATTTTTAAAACATTGGCACTACTATTTTCTCCAGGAGCTACAGGATGACAACCAGCAAAGCAAGGAAGAATAGCACACACACACACACACACACACACACACACACACAAAATACAGAAAGTGAAAACTGGTGTGCAGCAAAGAGGTAGAGTTTCTATGGCAACTGGGCCATTCCTGTCTTCCTGCTTTGGGTAGGATGTGGAGATGGACTTGAAACCTGACACTAAGTTTGAAATTGTGACTGGGCTGTGTGGGGTGGAATCTGGATGTGTAGTGAATATGAAGTTCAGCAGAGAAAAGGCTAAGGTAAAAGACACACATACACACACAGATCAAAACTCACGTGTGAAAGAAAAATATGAATGTTGATTTAGCTCTGATCATCATTCACAGAATTCAAATGGAGCCGTCAGTCTTTAGCTTGAATACTGATGTGTATTGACATGATGGCGAAGCGGGAAGTGTTCATCTATGTGACGGAGAAGAGGAAGAGGTGTTAAATCCTCATCTTATAGGAGTCGATACCTGATGCCTCATGAAAAATTAAGATTCGAGCCTTGAATGTTAGCTGGAGACTTGTACATAAATCTCTATTGAAAAAGCCATCAAAGATTGAAATTGCTTGTCTCCAGGCTGTTTAACTGTTATAAGCCTTACAGAATAAGTCTCGGGGTTGGTCTCGCGTTCTCTCTCTCTCTCTCTCTCTCTCTCTCTCTCTCTCTCTCTCTCTCTGCTGGTCTCGAACTCACAGGTAAGCACTTCTCTCAGCCTCCTATAGGCTGAACTACCATACTTTAGTCATGATTTGATTGTGTGTGTGTGTGTGTGTGTGTGTGTGTGTGTGTGATATGTACATGTTTCTGTGGTCATGTACATGTAGAGGCCATCTTCCTCCATCTCCCTCTGCTTTACTTTTTGAAACAAGGACTCTCAATGAACCTGGAGCTCATTCATTCAGGTGGCTGGCCGGCCTGCCAATGAGCTCTAAGAATCTGCTGTCTCCACTCCCCAGTGCTAGGGTTATAGATACGTGTGCCATTGTGCCTGGAATTTTTAAATGTTGATTCTGGGGAGCTAAACCGAGCTCCTATATGTTTGTGTTGGTAGTCACATTATCAACTGAGCCATCTCTCCAGCTCCTGTGATTTGAATTTTTAAGACAGTCTTAACTTTAATAATAGAAAAATTGCCATAAGAAATTATCAGAGAAGGCCTGGAACTTAGAATGGTCCTTGAAAGGTCAGCTCTTGGCTGGCCTAGGGGAACTCAGCTACAAGGATTCCCACACCATTCTTTGGTAAGAATGGCTTGTTGTGTGTAAACTATTAACAGCTAGGAAACAATGTGATTTACACTGAGCTCCCGCCTGCCTGGTGCGAAGCTAGCATTTTGGAATGCACTAGCCAGTGGGTGACTACATGACCAGCTTCCAGTCTGTAAGGCTACCCTAGTAGATAACACTTCCCAGTTGTCACAGCTCATTACTGGACACTTTGAGCTGGACTTTTGTGACACCCCTGGGGAAGAATGCTTGGAAGGTCACACCTGGATTCCCCCATATACTTTTCCCTTTGCTGATTTTGCTCGGTGTCCATGCTACCTCATAAGTCACAGTCAGAGTCCCATGATTGGACCTGCTGCTAGATTGCTGAAGTTGGAGGTGGTCTCGGGGAGTCTCAGAGGCTATGATATTAACCAATGCTGTGGTGGCTAATTGCTAATTATCAACATGACAAAATCTGGGATTTCCTGAAAGATGAGTTTCTGGGCCATCTTATAGGGTGGGGGAGGTGTCTTAATTGTGTTAACTGAAATGGAAAGGTCCACCCAAGTGTGTAGTACTATTTTCTATCTCGGCTCTGAACACATAAGTGGGAAAGAGAGCTGAGAAGTAGCCTGCATCTATCACTCTGCTTTGAATTAAGAGTGGAGTGTGGGCAGCTTCTTCAAGGCCCTTCTATCTTAAGTTCCTAGCCACGATGAATTTCACCTAGAACTGTGAGCCAAAATAAAGTCACTTTTCTTAGAGTACTTTAAATAGCAACAGGCCAAGAATACTGAGACAGATGGCATTGTTCTTTTGTAGCGTCGAGATTGGTGAAAGTGTGAGAGGGGAAGATGTCTATATCATCCAGAGCGGCTGTGGGGAAATTAATGACAACCTGATGGAACTACTCATCATGATCAACGCCTGCAAGATTGCATCCTCATCCAGGGTAACAGCTGTGATACCCTGCTTCCCCTACGCCCGGCAAGATAAAAAGGACAAGGTAGGCGAGGTGTGTCCTGCCCTAGAAACCTGCTGTGCTCCTCACAGTTTCCTCACCTGTTGCCTTCATTAGACTATCCAGAAACATCAGCTTTCCTCGTCAAAGATCATGTAAATATGTGCGCTCACCTTGTCTATTTCAGATTTGTCCTTGAACCCATCATATGTATCAACACAGGCAATGAGTGTTTTCGAAGGCAGTCAAATACCATTATCCTTGTCATGATAGAGTTTTGTAAGGTGGTGGATAGAGCTAAATACACATACACACACACACACACACACAGACACACAACGCATGCACACAGGCACGCACCACCTGAATGAGAACAAGTTAAGAGAAGACCATCCAAATTACTTCAGTGCCTTGGATCAAGATGAGGACACCAGTTGTAATATTGTGTACTTTATAAGTGGTTTCCATTGTAAGACTGGGTAAAGGGGCCGTAGGGCATCTGCATTGCTGCTCCTAACTGCATGTAAATTCACAGTGCCCCCCACCCAAGGTTTAATTAAAATCAATGCTCTATCTGGTTTTATAAGGAGAACAGCATTAATATTGCTTATTATCTTAGCAAAATTCCCATTAGTGGAGGCTCTATAAGTTTCCAGGAGAAGCTGAAGAACAGACAGATGTTCTTAGCCTCTTTGACACATTAGAGAAGGTTGGTTAGGGGCACCATCACAAATTACCATGAGCTGGGCAGATTTACAGAGCAGGAAATTATTCTTTAGTTTGCAGACCAGGTGTTTGTGGTCAAGGTATGTCAGTGTCATGCTTTGCTGTAGGGGAGAATCCTTCCTGCCTCTTCCAACTCCCCAGGTATTCAGACTTCTCTTGGTCAGTGGCCTCATTGTTTCAGTCTTTGTCTTCAAGACACTTCTCTGTATGTGTCCCACTGTCACTGAATTGAAGGCCATCCTGATTCAGGATGATCTCATCCCATGATCCTTCACTAATTACATCTGTAATTATGCTACTTCCAAGTGGTATTAATCAGTTTTGAGGGTCAGGACATGGCATATATTTTTGGATGTCTCCGTTCAATTCACCATAATTTGATACAGCTTCCTCTAAGACCTTTCCTAGGGGAGGATCATCCCTGCCTTGCCCAGCAACTGAGGCCTTCAGGCCATCCATTCTAGCTACATTCCTTTAGGCTCTGCCTATGTCCTCTATGCCATGGCTTCTCCTCCAGTTTTGTGTCTCCACTTCTATCCTTCACAAGGATGTATCATTGGATTTAGGGCCAAGCTTATTCAAAATGATCTCATCTCAGTATCTTTACATTAGTCGCATCTGCAAAAACCTTTCTACAGTGAGGCTCTGTTCCAGACTCGTGGGCAAATAGGAATTTGGGGAGACAATAACATCTGCCTCATGACAATGAGAACTTGAAGCTATTGTTTCAAAACAGCACTCAGGATTCCCATGGATTTGAAAAATAAAATAGTAAAATAACCTGTATAAACATAAATTTATGTCCTAAAATCTCCTTGAATATTAATCCATTATCTTCAGGAATGGTTTCCAGAGTCTGTAAAGAACACAGTCATTCAGTGTTTCATTAAAAATGTGATATGAAGAATTCCATTCACTATTCAAGACATGATTTACTTTATATGGATAGAAGAATCAGCCTTTTCTTCTATAAATGATCAGTTTCTATTGCAGCTACCCAACTGTGTGTCTCAAAACCAGAAATAGAGGACACTTTATAAGTGGCACATGTGGACAGGAGTGGTAGGGTAGGTGGGAGGTGAGACTGCGCAATATGTAAAGCATGCATGTGCAAAACCATAAAACAAATCCAAATTAAAATGTATTCAGACATTTGTGAATTTCTATTTCTACATGCCATGAAATATTATTCGCATTCCCCCACCACCACCACTTAAACATGCAAAAGAAACTTCATAGCTCGTAAGCAGTACCCACATACATAGCAGGCTAGGTTGGGTCCACAAGCCTCACTTTGTATTTGTTTTATAGTCAGTTTTGTGTTACTGTAACTAAAGGATCTGTGATGAGTGGCTTATAAAGTAAAGGGGCTTATTTAGTGAGCCTGAGAGATCCAAACAACTGCACGCTGGGCATACTGGCTGCTGTTCACAATAAAGGAGAAGAAGGGACTAGCCACATGTAGAAGTGAGCAAGAGACAACTGAGTGGGGCTAGACCAGCTTCATTCTTTTTACTGTAGTCTGCTCTTGTTAGAAGTTGCTCACTGAGATGGTTAATTTTAATTTTATTTGTCAACTTGACACAACCTAGAATCATCTGAGAAGAGAAACCTATGAGAGACTATCTAGGTGAGGTTTCTGTGTGGGCATATTTTTGGGGATTTTCTTGGTAACATTAATTCGTGTTTGAAGAGCCGGTGTGAAAGTAGGTGGCACCATCCATTGGCTTGGGTCCTAGGTTGAATGAAAGGAAAGTGAACTGAGTATCAGCACACATGCATTCATTCTCTCTGTTCTTGACTATGGATATGACTAGCTTCTTGAAGTCCCTGGCCCCTCCACTTTCCCAGGATGATGGACTGTATCCTAGAATTGTGAGTCAATTAAAAATCCTTTCCCCTTATGTTGTCTTTTTAATCACAGCAACAGAAATTGAACTGACTGGCAAGGGGGTTGATATATTGCCAGCATGATTAATTCGAATCAAGTTCATGTCCATTGGATTTTGTGTTTGGCTCGGGGATAATGCTACCTTGGGGCTTCATCTGTAAATTTTGTCCTTACAAGGGTCCTGTCCACTTGCAGGGCATATGTTCGAACTCTTAGATTCTTCTTTAAGGACTACAATTACTGAGACACATTTGGTGGTGATTGTTGACATACTGATACATGGTAACCTTTACTAAAGTCGTATTTGCTAACTTATCTTTAATTCCAAATTTATGACAGAGAAACTAGCTCTACCTGCCATCTGTCATTTACATTGCAGGACATGTTTTGGTCTTTTGGTCTCTGTCCCCTGGTTGCAAGCACTGCCTCAGCTACTGTGCCAGCAAAAAGAGCTCTACGGATTTCTCAAAACACCAGTAAATTTGTTACATATATATATAATTGTATTTAGTGGTGTGTGTGTGTTGTGTCTCTGTGTATGCATTTGAAGGTCAGGACAACTCTTATAGACATTGTTTCTGTCTTCCACCATGTGAGTCCCAGGGATTTAAACACATGTCATCAGGTTTTTATTACTAGTGCCTTTACCAACCTAATCGTCTCAACCCCACCTTCTCCCACCCTCAGTGGCTTGAATTGTTTGTCAGAACTGCACTATGTGGCCAGCTATCTACCACTTTTCCCATGGTTAGACATTTAGATATGTTTTCCATTTGGGGCTATTTTGAACATGTGTCTCATGCCTTTCCAAACTTAGCTGCTAATGCACAAGATAAGACTGTCATCAAGCAGCAAGGATAGAACGACATTTGAGAGGCAATAGGTACAGCTCAGGAAACTGTCACTTACTGTTAGAGAAAAGAGGCAACCATAGGAGTGTTTTATTTCTTAGCATCCCTACAACAAATGGCTACAAACAAAATGGCTTAAAACAGCAGCCATGTACTCTCGCACAACTCTGGAATGCAGCACTGCCAAATCCGGTACCAGACATTTGACCTACACCAATGGGTATTAAGTGAAATTGTTGATGGATAAGGTGAACATTTTCAGACTTGGTTAAGCTTTGACATAGTGCTGGTTTCCAATCATTGATCACTTTTAAAAGGATACTCTAGAGGTTAAAAGGAAGTCAAAGTCTGAAACAAGGAAACAAGTGCCAGGAAACAACTGTCCACTGCTCACACTGTTATCCGCAAGTCTTACATAAGTCTGTAGCCTAACATGGCTTTAGAGGAAGTCAAGGCACATGGATTGTTCTGGAGCCATGGCTCCCTTTATTTTTCATCCTACTTGTGTGTCTCTCTCTCTCTCTCTCTCTCTCTCTCTCTCTCTCTCTCTCTCTCTCCCTCCCTCCCTCTCTCTCTCTCCCCCCACCCCCCGTGCATATATACATACTTGTGGTTGGCAGACATCTTTATGGAGTCAGTTCGCCCCTTCTAACTTTATGTAGGTCTAGCTCGGGCTCATCTGCTGAGCTCCATGGTGAGCCTCTTCAATCATGACTTCTAAATGGATCTGGGTAGTCAGTATGATTCAAACTATAGTAAGGAACCAATTGCGATTTCATTCTTGCATCCAGTTGAATCTGTCAATCTGCCATTCAATGTGTACCATTTGCATTCCGTAAAGTTCTAAAAACTGACACCATCCCTTCAACTATGCAGCTTAGCTTGATGCTGGGTGGGCACTGAGAATTTAGTAAGAAAAATAAGAAATGACCATAGCCTGGTAGTGCACTTCATTTCTTAGTCTACTGTTCCCATTTCCCAGTGTCTGGGAACTGTGAGGACACCAATCCTGGTTTGAGATGGAGAAAGGTACTTCCTACTTCCTTTTTGATTTTTTTAAAATCTTTTTTCCTGCTTCACTTAGGGAGGCAGAAAGCCAGGTGGTATATGAATGTCATAGAAAGCCATGTGCCACACTTAACCTAGGCAGAATTTTCTTGTTGGCTACAAGAGGAGCTCTGGGCAGCCCTCCCAGGCTGCCTATTGTTCTTTTTATCTTCCTTTGGGACTAGATTGCCCACGGCCACTAATAGCACAGTGAAATTCTGTGTAAATGTCTCTACCAAGAAGTACCAGCGGAAGGAGCTCGGACAAATCTCAGGGCTTTAAAACATTTTCCAAAATTGTTTCATGTGTTTTTACCCCTTTGCACTATAAATACAAAAAGGTTTATTTAGCTTTGATTTGTAAGTACCAGGACCCAAGCACAGCTTCTCACAGGAAAGAAACGGTTTCATAAATGACCACTTAACACAATGGAATATTCACACAGGAAACTGACAATGATGTCATAGTAATTGTCAAAGGCATGATGTAAGCCCTGGAGTTGCAGCTTTGCAATGAAGTAGGCTCAGCTTTGAATTCTAATACCATGATTTACCTGGTTTGCCCTTTTAAAAAGTTACTTAAACTCTGCACCTTTGATTTCCTTACCTCCGTGGATGAGCTTTCTTTAAAGCACCAAATATTAGTGGCTTTGTGGCCATTGGTTGGTTCTGACAGTTTAACTTCTATCATTTTAGTGTAGAGATTGCCATAGCCAATATGCAAAGTAGTGAGTGTGGCTGTGTTCCAATGGTGCTTCATTTATGCACATTTAAATATGGGTTTTATGTCACCTTCATATGCTACAAAAATCTTATTTTTGTCTGGTTTCCTATACTTTTCTAAGGGTAGAGACCATTCCTAGCTCCAAACCAGGCATCAGGCAAGTCTAGCCCACCAGCTGACGTTTGCTGGCTTCTATAGTAGACATTCACTAATTGCTAGTTCTCTTCCCTGGAGAGAACAGCGGATTGTGAGCCAGGCAGGGAATAATTACTTCTGAGAGAATGAAGAAGGGCTGTCACCTTGAATTTTTTTTTTCTTTTTTCAGAATCATGTATCAGGTCATGTTGATATTTTAGTGATTGACACAAGTCTCTTTAATCTTGTCATCTTTGTATGTGTTTGTGTGTTTGGGAGAATGTGTGTCTGTGTGTGTAAGTCCTACACACTTCCATCTGCATGAGTAAGTGCACGAACTCAGAAATCATTTTTCTGGTGCCTGGTGCTGCGTACCTTTTGTGGGTTTGTTTTGGTTTTGTTTTGATGAGATTTCTCACTGGCCTGAAACATGCCAGGTAGACTAGCTTGGTATGATAAGCATTTGTCACCACACCACAGCATTTTGATATGGACTCTGGGCTTGCACTCAGCTGTTCATGCTTGCAAGGCAAGTCCTTTACCTGCTTTAAATGCCACGCTGATTGAGCTCTCTATAGACTTGTGGTGGTTTGAAGGCGAGTGGCCCTCTAGGAGTGCATGTTTGAATGCTTGTTCTGAAGTTAGTGGGACTATTTAAGAAAGGTTAGGAAATGTGGTCTTGTTGGAAGAAGTGTAAAGGTTTATCACTGGAGGTGTTGGCTTTGAGGTTTTAAAAGACCATGTCATGCCACGCCCTGTCTCTCTCTCTGTCTATCTCTTGGTTTAGGGAAGAGCTATAAGCTCTTAGTACTGCTTCAGCACCACACCTGCCGGCCAAGACGTTTATGGACTTACCCTCTGAAAGTGTTAGCAATCCCCCAAATTAAATGGTTTCTTTTATAAGCTCATTTGGAAGCCATAAAATATATGCGAGGATGTGGTGCAGACCCCTGTTGGCCCTGTGCTTGCTGCTTTTGTTTCTGTGAGTTCACAAGATCTTTGCTCAGGTGATTTAGAGGACCTTGTTTTCTTGATGTCCTCTAGCTCCTGTGGCTCTTCCAGAGGGTTCCCTGAGCTGAGTGTTCCAATGGTCTTTCACTCTACACATAATGGCTAGAATTCTTAGAGGTATTTATTATAGTGATACCTGAGCCAGACTTTGAAGGATCAAACACATGGGTGTAGCAGAGCATGTGTGAGATTGGGGCAGCTGAGGATGTGAGACAAGGCCATGGTGTTCTCTAGAGAAAGAGAACAATCTACTACACCGGGAAGGGTGCTGAATCAGAGGCAAGGGAGAGCAATTGGCCATTAGCTATATCCAGAT
Organism: Grammomys surdaster; assembly: GCF_004785775.1. NCBI lineage: Eukaryota > Metazoa > Chordata > Mammalia > Rodentia > Muridae > Grammomys > Grammomys surdaster. The sequence goes on along the minus strand of NW_021604589.1, from coordinate 5,507,540 downwards.
GGATCAGAGGATTTGGATATTAAAGCTGAAAAGGAACTTTGATTCTTTCCCAAAGGCAACATGAAATACCATTCAGGGGAGTTAAATAAAGATGAAACCATAAGTTGTGATGTCTAATTAGTATAGAGAAGATCAAAACGACCCTCCCCCCTTTAAAAATAAGACAGAGGGCTGGAAAAAAATGGCTCAATGATTAGGAGTACAGGCTACTGTTGCAGAGGACCTGGGTTCAGTTTGAAACCCACATGTGGTGGTTCACAAGCATCCATAACTAATTCTAAGGGTTACAACACCCTCTTCTGGCCTCTAAGGGTACTGCATGTGCAGCATATGCAGGCATATATACATATAGGCAAAAAAAAAAAAAAGAAACCTCACACAATACGTAAAGGAAAAACACTTCTCATTAGGCATGGTTTTTCATGCCTTTAACCGTGAACATAAGCTCTTCAGAGGCAGGTATATTTCTGTTAAAGGCCAGCCTGGTCTACATAGTGAGCTCCAGTACAGCTAGGGCTACTTAGACCTTGTCTCAAAACAACAACAACAACAACAAAAAAAAAAACAAATAAAGAATACTTCGCTATAGTTTCACTTTTTAGAAAATCTGCTGGTAATTTTAGGAATGTCTCCTGATTCATTATGTGTATGTGTAGTTATTGTAAAATTAATATTCAAATAAATATTATTTATGTTAATAACATTAAATATAGGATTGATACGTATTAATTGTATTCATAAATAATGTAAAAAATATTTAATTTTTATTATAAAGTGATATGTATTTGCCTTTTAAACAACATAATAGTGTTTGAAAGGAAATAAAGACAATATTCAATATTAACATTTTTATATAATTTTAAGATTGTATTTTCTTTTTTGTGGCTTGCATATAAGAACACAATGTTGTTAATAACTAATCTCCTCCTACACATGTCTGGACTATGTCTAATGATATCTGTGCAATTTCTCTGGTTGCTTTGATGTGGACTTTTTCATTGCCTGTGGTTTATGACATGGAAACTGAATTCATAAAGAAGTTAGGTAACTTTAGAAAAGGCATATGACAGAAGGGAACAATGAACTAGTTTCTCTGAATGTTGACTTCTCAATTACTTTTAATTGTTAATTCTTTCATTTGGCTTTTTGTTGAATTTGTAGCCATATTAGCTTTCCTCTGACAAGGCATGGTGGTCTTCCTCCATAACTAGACTTCTGTGGGGCCTTGGATGAGCTGTTTGCTGGTGTTTTTTTTTTTTTTTTGTCTTGAGAAAGTTTATATATGTCACTGTTCCCTTCTAGAGAACTCACGTTTCCATCGTTTGACTTTATCCCTTTGATATTTGTATTCTGTATGTAGTGTCAGGTGCATGGCTTCACAGGAGGATCGAAGGCTCGAGATGCAGTTTAGTCAATAGAATGCTTGTCTGGAATACAGCAATTCCTGGATTCCAGCCTTAGTACTACAGAAATTGAGTGTGTTGGCACATGTCTGTAATCTTCACTGCAGGAGGAGGCAGGAGGATCAGGGTTCAAGGTCACCCTGGGCTATATGAGACCCAGGTTCAGAAACCAACGAACAATGTCAACCAATAGTGTATATATTTAGTAACCAAATCCAATGTATCGAGTATATCTTTTGTTGTTATAACTTGTAATTTTACTCATTGCTCCCATCTATGATTTGGTTTCCTCATGACTATCTTATGTGAGAGGAATTTAACAGGTTCCATCTTTTTTCTGATATTAAATTCTTGTTTCTATTTTTTAGAGTCGTGCTCCAATTTCTGCTAAACTTGTGGCCAATATGCTGTCAGTCGCTGGGGCTGATCACATCATTACCATGGACCTGCATGCCTCTCAGATCCAGGTACGAGCATTGTGTTTCTGCCCACCATTAGGTCCTAACTCTCCCTTAAATAATTTTGAAAGATTTTTGAGTCTGTACAACTACTCTCGTGGCTGTCTGTCTTTCCTGTGAATGCCACCATTCCTAACACACACACACACACACACACACACACACACACACACACTGCTTCCAATTCATTTCAGAGGAGCAGAAACCTTTTCTTACATGTTTTGTGGTTCCGTCTAAACTTCTGGAAATCAGCATAGTAGAGTGTATTTTATGTGTTTGTATACATTGGATGTTTTCCTCAGTCACTCCCCATCTTAAGTTTTGATGATAAGGTCTCTCGCTGAACCTGAAGCTCATCAATTCAGGAAAGGTGGCTGAGCAGTGAGCTCCAAGGATCTACGTGCCTCTGCTTCCCCAATGCTGGGGTTATAGAATGTGCATGATATCATGCCTGTACTGCAAGTATTCTATACATTCGCACACTGAGCCATCTCCCTAGTCCTGCATATTTGTAATTTCTTCATAACTTCCTCTTTTGGCGCGAAGACAGGCCACATTTCCTGGTGCTGACTTCTGATATATAATGAATGTGAAGTATTTGCTTTGTGCTAAGTGCTAAAACAACAAAAATCCTCCTGTCTTCCCGATTGCCCTGCAGTGCTGTTCTTTCTCTCTGTGCACAGAGCATCACATAAATATCAGAGCACGCCCAGAAAATGGACTGGGTTGAAAGATGTCTTGTGACATCTTTATTGTTAGATTTAATTCGGTTACAATTACCTACAGGGAGACTGTTGTATAAAGGTATCTTTGGGATTAATAATTCAAATATTATTGCAAGATAGCAATTATCTTTTTAAAAATTTGCATCTAATTAGGCTAACTTACTTTCCTTATGGAGCCTGTTGTGCAGTGGCTGAAAAGAGCATCCTACTTGGCAGGTTGCATATATAGGTTTCTGTAAGTGATCTTAGAGATAGAACTTTCTGGTGACTAGTCCAGCCTCTTATCTCATCTTGTCTCCAGTCTAGGCTTCAGACAGGTATATGGATCGGCATTGGGAAGCCCCAAGGCACAGTGGCCAAGGTTCACATTGACCAGGCCATGATGTGTATTATACCACCTACAAAGTAAGGAACATGTGGTTGAGATCCTACACAGGGTCAAGCAAGTTCCCTAGCTGCCAGAAGATCCACATCTCAAAAAAATGAGATACCACCAAGTTTAACACAGATGAATATGAAGGGATGTTATTGGAGAAGCAGCATTTTCTCAACAAGTGTGGAACAAATATCTCTAAGCATGGTCCCTCAGGCATGTGACGATTCCTGAGGCCATGATGCATTCCTGAGGTTTTCCACTGTGTTGAACAGCTGACCCTGCCAATCATGTACTCTAATAAATCTTACATTCAATCAGAAAACTAAGTAACATTGATTTTCTTCCTTAGGGATTCTTTGATATTCCTGTGGATAATTTATATGCAGAACCTGCAGTTCTTCAGTGGATTCGGGAGAACATCACTGAATGGAGAAACTGTATTATTGTTTCTCCAGATGCTGGAGGAGCCAAAAGGTACCATACAAGAGACACCATGCAGATGTCTCTCTTGTTACTTTCCTGATTTCTGTATTCCTCTATCTTGTTCCCTTGGGGAAATGGTTTAATAGTTAAAGCTATTGCCCCACAAGCTTGAGGGCTGAAATTAGGTCTGAAGAATTTATATAAATGCTGAGTACGCTTAAGGGTCTGCCTATGATTTTAGCCTTTGAAGGCAGGGATGGGGGAATTCCCTGAGCTGTCTGATTAGCTCAGGGTTTAATTGAGAGACACTGCATCAATAAATAAGGTAAAAGAGCAATCAAGGCACATTTCTGACATTAACCTGGAGCCTCCACATCTATGTGTACATACATGTGCATCACATAAAGGCACACTAAAACCTCTATAGAAAGCACACTGTGTGTGTGTGTGTGTGTGTATTTTGCTGGGGATAGTACTTAATGCCTCATAGATGCTAAACAAGTGCTGTATCATTGATCTTTATCCCTGCCCCCCACCTCCTAGCTTGCTTTTCGTTGCATAACATTTTATTTTGCAAATGAGCAACCGAACAGGTCTCAGGCTTTGCCTCCAGGACAGAGAAGCCGTCACACTCCCAGCATTTCACATCATTCAGGAAAATAAAACACACACGTGCATTCTATATAATAAGAATTTTAATTAACACAGTTGACTGAATTAGTCCTTCTAACCACAAACACTTGACTGGAATAGGCAGAATAGAACCCAGTTTTTCAAAATGGATGTGGAACAACAAGAAAGGGGGTCAAAGTCTGCCTGTATTACAGATGGAGCTGGACTGTACTCTGGTGGTCTAGGGGTGTGGGTGAGATGGCGAAGGGTTGGCAGCTTAGCCTGCCCCCACCTATTAAAGGGCCTCTGTAAAGTAAGGTACTAAAAGCTAAACCCCTAGCCAATAAACAAGGCCCTTGGCTGAGGAAAAAAAGTAGACTCATGAGAAATCCAACCACAGGTTTGTGCCTCAGGCAGGTGAATATGAGGGCTTACCTTGGGTGTTGGACTCCCTGGACTAAGAAAAGTAACACAAAATTAGTCTGAGGCTGCAGTACCGCTATGGAGAAAGACTTCTACAGTTTGAGTTGGTAGGGAAGCAGTCACTGTAGAATGTGACCTGTCAATCTGATTATCCAATGCTAGGCAGCCCCAAAGGCCTAATATGCCAGATTCACTGTGTACAGCCATCAGGGTACAGGCAGCCAGTACATAGGAGAAGTAGAATGACTGGTAAATGAACACATTTAAAGAAAAACTGAGCATGCTACCACAGTGGCAGCCTAAGGAAGTGGCACTGAGTGGCAGTGTCAACCAGCTCTATGGAGGGAGAGCTTCAAGAAGTGTACAAGCTATCAGGGGACTTGGTGTTGAGGAGGCAACAAGAATAAGGTGATGCTGATCCTACACTGTTTACTGCAAACTGAGGCTTAAGACTCTGAACCTTGCAGAACTTGCCAGCTGCTATCTGGGAAGACAAATCCTGGTGGAGTGGAGTTGCCTTGCTAAGGTAGGGGCCACCATAAGAAAGGGAAAGGTACAAGAGCTCTCTATCCACCAGCTAAATTAGAGAGATTTATCAGTGTGAGTCAGTCATCTGAGTCCAGGGTCAAGAATGGTGATTAAGCTTCAGAGCGACTCAAAAGAGCAGTGATCTTGGGTGTGGCTCACTGGTGGGACATTGGTAGGTATGCCCACAGCCCTGGATTTCTTCTCTAGCACTACACAGACACATTTGAGTATAGACACACACACACACACACACACACACACACACACACACACACTCACACACTCATTCTCTCGTAGCTTCTCCCATTTTTGGATATCTTTGTCTACCTGTACCCCTGTCCTAGAATCTTAAAAAAAACTTGAGTGGGCCATAAAGGAGTCCCAATGTCCAATGCATTGTGGACCCTGGTGTTCTTAGCTGCTGTCTAGCAGCCACTGGTTCCCAGCACAAAGAGAAGCAAAGAGGGCAGGTAACTGGAGAGGGACCCTCTGACAGCTGCCAGAAGTGCCTCTGCACAGGATGGAGACTCACATGAAAGACAGTAGCAGTTAGGTTCCAGCTAGGCAGGATGAGCTTGGGAGTAAGAATACATTGTCTAGCCCAGAGCATGATGAGCACATGTGACCTTGGGCAACACACTGAGGTTTTCCTATGTAATGTCTTTTTAACAATGTGAGTGACTTTGCAGAGTCATTTCTCCTGGATTTCTTCCACATCAACTTTGATATGGAAGTTTCCCAAAGTCATGAGGTAGGACATGCATTCACATCTATCACATCTCCTAGGCCAAGGGGTCCAGGAGTGTTAGATAACTTGGGTTATAATAACAGCAGTAGAGGGTTTCAGTATTTTTTAGATTTCTTCAACGGTCACTGTTAACCACCTCCAGGACATTTTCATCATGCCAAAAGGAAAAACCCCATGTTCCTTAGCAGTTTCCACCCACGTCCCCTGATCCCATTGACTACTCCAGTGTACTTCTATGGGAAAGCATGTAGAGATGTGTTCAAATCAATTGATCATACAGCGAATGACCATTTTGTCTGGCATCAAGAAAAAAGAAAATAGAGCTTTGGCCAGAGCAAGTCTAAAGAATAATAGATTCCATAGCGTTCTTTTGGCTGTTTTCCTTTTCCTATCCCAACTGTCTCTATCTACAGCCAAAAATATCATTCATACTTTCAGTAAAAATATTGAACTGGAGGCTGGTGAAATGGCCCAGAAGTTAAAAGTCCCTGCATCCAACCTGAGTGATACCTGGAAGCCCATAGGAGAAAACTTATTTCTACAGTTTATTCTGACTGCCACATACGTGCTTTGGGGTGTGTGCGCACACACACACACACAGAAACACACACACACGCACACACACAGAAACACACACACAGGGTAATACAAAATTAAAACAAATTGAAAGGTAGTAAAAAAGGTAGCTCAGCTTCATTAAGTACTGTTCTTTCCAGTGTAAGGATAGTGTTCAAACAAGTCCCCTTGTTTCATAGACACATATGGTAATGTGTTACTATGAACGTGGAATGTTTCCCCCAACCTCCTTTGCCTGCACACTTGGACCACAGCTGTGTTGGGAGTTTTAGAACCTAGGAGGTAGAGTGTTACTAGAAGAAGAGGGTCACTGTGGAGTGGTAGTTTATAGCCCACATCAGCTTCTGCTTGGTTCTCTGCTTCCTGTTCCTCTAAGATGTGGCAAATAGGAACCACCTGCTCCTGCCACAAAGAAGCTGCTTACTACCAGCCATTTCCTACCCCGATGGGCTTTGTTTCCTCAAATCAGCAGCCGAAATTAAACCTCTCCTCTTTGAGTTGTTCTTTGTCAGGTGTTTGGTCACACCGGTAACAATAACATAGATGCTGTACACACTTCTCCACGGAGGGTTTTAACAAGCGAACTTGCTATATATTTTACCAATACTCCCACCGTAATGTAACTTAGATTCTTGATCATTTTTCAAGGGAGGGGGTTTATTTTTCCTTGTGATTTGAAGGTATAGCCTATTAAGGCCAAGAAGGCATGGCATCAGGAACATGAAATAGCTAGTTGCATTGCATTCTTGGTCATAAAACACAAGTGCTGGGTCTTAGTGCTTCTCTGTTCTATTTAGTGGGAAAAAAAAAACATTTCAAGGGATAGTACCACCTGTATTCAGGGTTACCTGGTTGGATTTATAGCTGTTTAATAGTCATGTGTGTGTCTGTGTGATCATTCCCATGCTTCTCATTCAGACACTGTTGTTTGTGTAATCCAGAATTAGAGACTTGTTTTGACCTTTTGTATAGTTATCTAAATAAGATACATTTTTAAAAGTAGAACTGACAACCCAGAGACACATGCCATTTAAGTTTTGGTGAACAGAGCCCAAAGTGAGTCTTTCAGAAAAGAAATTCTAGATAGTGTTGTCCAGTATGGCTGCCAGTGTCTTGGTACCCACCCTTGCTCACATACTGTATTATCAGTTTCATTTGGCATGTAAGACAAGTGACCTATGGGTATATCTTCCTGTGAACTCTGGCTGTTCTGAGTGAGATGAGGCATCCTTTCTGGAATGATGATTTTTCTGAGAGTACAAACTGTCGGCATCCTAGCTGGAAACTTTTACCTGTGGATTGCCAAAGGTAGGATATTACCTTTTCATGAGTGTCTCAGGTATTTCCCTAGTGTTTTATCAGCCTCTCACTTTTATATTCTTATTCCCTGAAGGACTTTGAAAATCATCTTACAGTTACATTTTGGCTTCTGGGCCCATGAGGCACTTGCCTTTCTCTTAAATTTTTTTCTTCGTTTACGATTTTGGATGTTTTCAAAGATCCCTTTTTCTTTTTTAATGTTCTGATTTTTCTTGCATTTGACATTTATTGGGAAATAAAAAGTAAAATAAAAATCTAATTCCCACCTCTCCTCCACCAGCTATGTAGTCATTCAAGAACTATTGAATTACCCATCCTTTCTCTATTGGTTTAAAACAACATCTTTTATTATATACTAAGTTTTTCTATCACTTGCAAACTCCCACTTTTAAAAATCACAGAAGAGGGCTTGGGAGACAGTCAGTGGATAAGTGCGCTTTCCGCTCAAGTGTAAGAATCTGAGTTTAAATTCCTAGCACCTGTGTAAAAAGTTAGGCATGGCTCCATCCCCCTGTAACCGTAGCACTGTGTCAGGTATCAACAGAATGATTAATGAGGCTTGCTGGTTGACAGCCTAGCCCCTGGTTCAGTGAGAGACCCTGCTTCAAATTATAAGGTAGAAATTGATAGAGCAAGAAATTTGATGGCTATCTCTAGCCTCTGGACATTTGTACCTGCACACACATCTCTCCTTCCCCCCCTCCTTTCTCCCTCCCCTCCATCTCTTGTCTCTGTGGAGAGGGGTCGGGGCTGACTAACTAGAGCAAAGTGAGTAGGTGACCAAGTTTAAACTGTTCGTCTGTTTCAAACTCCTCAGAATACTCTCATTTAGCTATCCCTACTCCCTGTGCTGGGAAACACAGGCTCTTTAGGGATCCACAGCACATGTAGGGATTTGTGTCACCTCTTTTCTCTTTACCTTGTCTGCTATACTTCCTTGTCACCATCATACATTGCAATGGACTACTACCACTGACAGTCCCGCTGGAGCAGCCTGACAAATAGTGTGTGTTACATGGAGTTCATGATAGGATAATGTTGATTTCTTTGCTTAAATGCAAAGATATACTGCATTAGAGAACTATCGGGACTATCAAGACTGTTGTAGAGAAAGCTTCGGGACCAAATCTTTCCAGATAAAGCTTTGTCTTGCCACAGGAGGTCACTCTTGGGTAGTCTTCAAAGTTCAGTTGAGTTGATGAGGAACATCTATCTACCAATAAGAAAGAAGCCTCCCTATAGTAAGTGTGTGTGTGTGTATATGTGTGTGTGTGTTTTACTATATATATAGTAAAAACAAATATAACGGATTGTAGAAAGTACATGAAACTCAGTGCTTAATATATAACCTTTTTTTCTGATTATATGCTTTTTGAACATGTGCTATCAAAAATTTGAAACTTGAAAGGAAGAAGAATTTAATACCTTATAATTTTAGGGACACAGATAGGAATGATTTAGTGTATTTGATGTCCTGAGAATTCACACACACACACACACACACACACACACAGCACATGGGGGGGGGGAGAATCACATATACAGGATATACAGGCGTGGGAGTGAAGTGGCTCAGCAGAATACACAACTTCCAAGGGTTGTCCTCTGACCTTCACAAGCACAGAGTGGCCTGTGCATGCCTGTACTCACACTCATACTACTAACAACTAACATTTGAACAATGTATTTATGGAGAGATTGCTTGGAGAGTAAACTGCTTGCTGTTGCCCTGAGTTTTATTTACATTGGTGCCCAGCACCAATAGAAAAGCTAGGTGTGGCAGTGTGTGTCTCTGAACACCAGTGAGGCAGAGACAGACAAATTCCAAGGGCTTGCAGGCCAGCCAGCCAGTCTAGCCGCAGTAGTGAACTTGGGGTTCTGTGAGAGGCCTGGTTCCAAGGATAAGGTAGAAAGTGATGGAGGAAGACACCCAATACCACGATCTGGCTTCCACACATACAGGCACCAATCAAACATAATTTTTATTCTAGCTCTTTCCACCTACGATTTCAATGTGATCTGTTTTATTAACCTCTTTTATTAGAGGCACATCAAGTCTCCATTATGTATGTGGAATTAGTTACATGCAGCTTTCTCAGGAAATGATAATATTATAGCGACCCAGGGGATTTGGTACAGGAATCTTTCCCTTTTGCTAATGTTGCATGAACCAGCAAGGAACTGACATGGCTGGAACTCCACCCAGATCAGGTGTCTTATGAGTTTCAGTGCTAAGAGCCACAGAGCTCACTTTCCTTCCCTGGCCTCTCTGCCTTTCTGCCTGCCTGTTTGCAGTGGGATTATAGGGTTACACCTGGACTTAGAGCTTCAGCCACAAACTGTAGTGTCTCCCATGGACCAAGGGGCTCTTCCTGTTTCTTACCACATAAATAAATACAAATTAGTCCATATCTACATTTTACATAATCTGGCCAAGCATCTTTTCTTGAAGACAAAAAAAAAAAAAGCTGTCTCATGTTCTGAGAAGCCACCTTTAAAAGTTTAAAAGGCTTATCATGAAATTGGCATGTGCATAGTATATACTTGAAAATGATTATGGGGCAAAAAGTTTACCTGCCTTCGAATTATAGCCTTTTTTCAATTAACTGTTTAAGTAAGGAAACTTGGTAGATGGACAGTGTCAGAAAGGCAAGTTGTCTGCTGCTATGACTACGGTTTGGGTTCCTACTGTGGTTTTATCGAATTGAATTTTCAGGTTGTACAGTTGGCCTAGACGTATCTTTATGCTGCCTTTACTGTGAAAGTGCAATTTTAGTAGCTATAAATTCCTAGCCTGACTCCAGGGTGGATGCTGAGGATTTCTGCCATTCCTTTCTAGGTAACCTATCTTTACCTCTTTTAAGATGTCATGTCTTCCGTAGTTTTATTGTACTTGCTTGGGAGATTCATTTATTGGGTTTATTGCTCAGAGGATTAGAGTCTTCCAGTAATTCTAGGAAATTCTCAGGCATTGTTTCCTTGAAGTAAGTGTGTGTGTGTGTGTGTGTGTGTGTGTGTCTGTCTGTCTGTCTGTCTGTCTAGAGGTCAACTTTGGGTATCATTCTTTAGCAGCTGTCGGCCTGTGTTTTCTGAGACAGGCTTTGTAACTGTGACATAGAGTTCCCAGTTAGTCAGCCTGTCTGACCCACTGCCCCAGGAATCCTCCAATCTCTACCTCTCCCAGAACTGTGATAACAGACACATACCACCTCACCCAGCTTTTAGGTAGATGGTGGGGCTCAAACTCGGGTCTTCGTGTGCATGTATGGCAAGCACTTTACCAGCTAAGCCACCTTCCAGCCTCTTTTTCTCTTGATGGAGGACAGCTAGCTACTCCTGCCTCTTTTCACTCCGCTCTTCATGACTTTGAGCTTATTTTGTATGTTTCTGATCTCTCCTTTTTTGGGTTACATTTTAGACTATAACTTCATCTCACCTTTAATACACTCTATCTAGGCATTTGCATTTTGTTAGCTACTGTGCTCATAAGTTCAATAAAATTTAAATATACTATTTTCCATTTCACAAAAAAAAAACATTTCTTTTCTCCCAGCTTTTGATTGCACATTCCTCATTACCCTTTTATTCTTACCCAGACATCCATTTTATTATTTTAACATGAAAAATTCCTTCACCTTCATTTTCAACTAATTCCAGTGGCTCATTCTTTAGTCTTATGATTTGATTATAGCTGCTTCTGACTCCCATTTTGGGTGTCTTGTTATCCTTGGATGTTTTATGTCCCCTCTCCCTTTTTGTAGAATCCTGAGATTTTGTGTAATCCTGAGAGGACTTGCACATATTTCTTTTGGGTTCCTTGAAGAACTACCCCAAATTATCACTTTAAATTCAACTCTCTGCTTGTGGGTTTTCATCACATACATAATGGGAACTGAAATAAGCAGCCATCAGGAGAGCTGAGATGTGGTTTAGAATGTTCTAAAAAACATCTGACCTTTACCCAGAATCAGAAATGAGGCAGGGTAAATGCCCTTCCTGTTCCCACGGGGGTAGCAGGGTGGAATTTCATTGCTTGTTACTCTGGAGGGGAAATGTGCGAATCTCTGTGTTACACAGGGATTTCCTATTGGAGTCTTGTTTCCACTTGGTCCCAGGTTTACTCCCTCATCACCACCACCCTTCAACAGTCCCAGCACCAAAGCACAATTTTAAGATTATTAAAGGGCTGGAGAGATGGCTCAATGGTTAAAAGCTCTTGCTATTCTTACCTAGTAGAGGACCAGAGCTGGATTCCTGGTACCCATGTCAGGCAGCTCAAAACCACCTATAACTCCTAATTCCAGGGGATCAGATGCCTAATTCTGGCATTGGTGGGCACCTGTGTGCACATGTTTATGTTCCCATTTCAGCTTCTGGGTATATTTGTGATGATCTTTTCCCCAAATTTCTGCTTTTGCTACCTTTGTACGTCTTTCTGTTGAGAAGGATAGTCAAGCTGCCTAATCTCCCAGAAGGTCAAAATGCAGTCTCAAATACCATGAAGACTTGAATTTAGATCCCTAGCACCTATGTAAAAATTAGACATGGCTGCACTTATCTGTAATCTCAGGACTAGGAAGCAGAAACAAGCAGATCTTAGGAAGCTGTGAGGCAGCCAACCTAACCAAAATGGCAAGCTCTAGGTTCGGTGAGAGCTCTGTCTCAAAGTGATACAGTGGAGCATGGTAGAGCAGGACACTCTACATGCTTGTCTGATTTGGTCATATTGGGTAAAAGGCATCGAGGCTGTGAGAATTATGGCTGAATAAGTTGTATAGAGTTCCATCCGTTCTACCAATTCATCTCTCAGATGAATGCTCAGAAGATTTGAAGAAAGAGGCTCATCTATTCATATGCTAAATACATAGCCATACAATTAATAGGTATGGGGTTTCCTTTTGGTTTTGCGACATGTTTTGGAACTAGACAGAGGTTAATAGTTGTGTATCACTCTGAATACACTTAATGCTGTTAAACATACATGTGATATATATCATATTTTACTACAATTTTCAAAACTACTAGTCATGTTGAAAGTCTTCAGACTTGAAGCATAGTAACCTGAGTGGAGTGCTAACATTGTGTGTGTCATGCTGCCCTCTCGGTCACAAAAAGTGAGTTTTCTCAGACAGTTGTCTACTTACTTTGTCCTGATGCAATCACATACTGCTTTTTTTTTTTTTGGTTGTCATCTGAGGATGACATGATGAACGATATTCTTTTCTATATGAATATCCTCCATGGTGAGGGAGTAAATCTGGAACCAAGTTTTAAAAAATAAAACAAGGAAACCCTCAATGCCACATTGTACTGATGCACTGTTTCAAAAGAGGTTTCATCATCAGAGTCTATTTTCTCAGACAAACCCAAAATGTTGTGAACTCGCTCCCTACCCTGATTTTCCGTTCTCCTTCTCATGCGTGCTCAGGTTTTCCTGAATTGGTAACAATGAAAAGTCACATTGGATGGCAGAGGAACTAGATTCAGGCGGGCATGGGCAAACTTGTGACACTGTAACGCTCTGTTGTCATGTGGAAAGCTTTCATTTGAGAACCCTGCAATCGAGGTTTAGTTTTAAACCCCATTTTTTATATTGTTTGATAATGTCATACATGTGTATAATGTGTCCTCATCAAATCGTCACTCCCCTCTCTCACCTCCAGTTTTGCACCTACCCCCACCTCCACACATACTTTTCCTTTCCAACTTCATGTGTTATTTTAAAACTTGAAAGATGGCTTAGAAGTTAAGAACACTGGTTCCTTTTCCAGAGGACCTAGGTTTGATTCCTAGCCCCTACATGGTAACTCACAGCCATCTGTCACAGTTACAGGAGATCCAACACTCTCTTCAGGATTCCATGGACACTGTATACATGTGGTACACCAGGCAAAACATCCATGCATATGAAACAAAAGTAAACTTTTAAAAAAAATTCATGTTCTGAGTAAGTTTACAATTTTGTGTTGGGTCTTATTCATAGTTGTCCTTGGCTACATGTAGCCTACAGACTTCAGGTTGAGTACATATGGATAGAATCTCATTAGGCCTCAATGATGCCTCTTTTCACAAGCTTGCAGCTTGCCTGGATATGCTACCAAAGACTTTTGTCCCTAATTTGGTTCCAGAAACCAAGAAAATGTTTAAGTTCTAAGCACCTTGTGTTAAGGTGTGCCTGTGAGTTTTAAACAAACTCCGAAATCCTAACAAATGCAGTATCAGTTTCCTAACCAGCAGTCTTACCAGCTGCCAGGGTGCCCTGACATTTGTGGCCAGTTGCAATAGAGTTCATCATTAACCTGTTCTTCCATGTAGATTGTATGGTGCCTGGTATCACAAGTGTTCTACTCCTTTTCATTATCATGACTATGGTTGCTTGCTGAATGCTTAAAATACGTATTTCAAAAACAGATTTTATTTTTGTTTTCAGTGCTAGGGATGGAACTCAGGGATTCATACATGCTCATGAAAAGTCTGTAACAGAGTTTGTCAGTGAGGAAGTGTTCACTAAATAGACTAGCATGGCTTGCCAACAGGACCCAGGGATCTGCCTGTTTCTGGTTCCCCAGTTCTAGGATTACAGGCATGTGCCATCATTCCTGGCTTTTTAGACATGGATTCTATGAATTGAACTCAGGTCTTATTCTTCCAAGGCAAGCATTTCCTATTGGGCTATTTCCCTAGCCTAGTGCCCAGTAATATTACGTTCTTAGATGTTCCCTTGCTTCTTTCCACAGGGTTACATCAATTGCAGACAGACTGAATGTGGAATTTGCTTTGATTCACAAAGAGAGAAAGAAAGCAAATGAAGTGGACCGGATGGTTCTCGTGGGTGATGTGAAGGACCGTGTGGCCATCCTGGTGGACGACATGGCTGATACATGTGGTACCATCTGCCATGCTGCAGATAAGTACGTGGGATTGATTGCTCAGAAAGACAAGACATCTTCTTTTTTTTGGGGGGGGGGGTTCGAGACAGCGTTTCTCTGTGTAGCCCTAGCTGTCCTGGAACTCACTCTGTAGACCAGGCTGGCCTCGAACTCAGAAATCCGCCTGCCTCTGCCTCCCAAGTGCTGGGATTAAAGGCGTGCACCACCACCGCCCGGCCAGAAAACATCTTCTTAGGAAAGAAAAACATTTTAAAATTGTGTGTGTGTGTGTGTGTGTGTATGTGTACACACTCGCACATACATATGCATTGAAAATGCATGTATGCTATGGAACAGTGGTGGGTATCTGGATAACTTTGGTGAGTCAATTCTCCCCTTACACTGTGAATCACGAGGATCGAGCATAGCTTGTCAAGTGTACTTACCCACTAAGCATCCATTGTTAGAAATTTAGCCTATTTTTCTTAATTAATGCTGATGAATATACACCAGTGTTTTAGGCCAAAGGAGACAAACACGACTACAACCAAAAACCTACGGGCTTTTTTATGTTTCAGGTTGGACTTTCAGATCATTTTTGAAAGAGTCAGAGAAAGTGCTTCCCTAGAAATCAGGCCCAGAAAGACATGATGTTTATTTGTTTTCACCCTTGCTTCCTTCAGCTCAAGCTTTAGGCTAGCCTTTATAGCTCATGTGGCTTTCCAAAGGCTACAAAGCCTTGGAAGGCTAGGAGCCTCTCCCACTCCTTTGGCCATGCATGGCTGTGGAACACAGTTTTAGATGCTTTCACTGTCTCACTGGTAATATTCTGACTTGATGAATTATCATATATGTTGGCACTATTGGTTGAAATCAGTGGTTCTCAATGTGGGACAGTTGGTTCCCTAGACAGTCTAAAGACGTCAATGGGTGTCACATTTAAGGACATGGGAGTGTTGTTAGTGTGTGGACCAAGGATGCAACTGAATTTTCCTACAGTGGACAAGATAACTACTTATGAGAAAAAACATATATAGACATAAGTGTCAGGGTTGATAATCTTTGATTTAACTGAATACAAAGCATTTTGCTAACACATACATTTAAAAGATTGTATTTTGGGATAATAAATGCAAATGGATTTTGTCCCACCCTTTCTTTTATAGGGCACACTTTTTGCTTGTAATATAGAGACAAGGTAGAATATTTCAAGAATATTTAAATATTTGTGGACACCTAGTTCTTTTGAGATGGGACCTTTCTCACTAGTTCTGGCTTGTTTTGAACTCAATCTTCCTGTCTTGGCCTCCCTAGTACGAGGGTTACAGGTGTACCCTACGTTTTATAACATTTTGTCTTTTATTGTGCAGGTTACTCTCAGCTGGTGCCACCAAAGTTTATGCCATCCTTACCCATGGAATCTTCTCTGGGCCAGCTATTTCCAGAATAAATAATGCTGCCTTTGAAGCTGTTGTTGTCACCAACACAATTCCACAAGAGGACAAAATGAAACACTGCTCAAAAATTCAGGTACTGTGTATACCTCAGGCAGATCCATGCATCAAGGCACCTGCTTCAGACCTTTCAGTACTATCCGGCCTTCTGTTTGCTAAGACAGATGCTAGTAAAGACCAAAGTTTCTTACCCCAATGGAATATTATTCATATTAGATCCCTCAGAAAGACCAGAATCGAGAGGTGAATGGTCATTATTTGGAAATAGCAAATGAAAAAAAAATGAGAGAAAGCATGCAGACAGGAAAGAAGGAAATGGAGCAGAAAGGAGGCTGGGATGAAATGCTGTTAGTAGAGCGCTTGCATAGCATGTGTGAATCTGGGTGTTCTAGCCTCAACACCAAATAAAGTAGTCGTGGTGATGCACACCTTATAATGTCTGCACTCAAGGAGGTGGATATAGGAAGATCAAGCACTCAAAGTCATCCTCAACTTCAAAGACATCCTAGGAGAGATGAGGCATTATCTCTAAAAAAAATAAAAAATAAAAAACAATGTAAAAAGGAAACAGGAAATGATCTATATAGGGTGGTACTTGAAAGGTAGAGGCAGGAGTATCATAAGAGCAACCCGAGCTACACATAATCTTGTCTCACAAGCAAGCAAAATGAAACAGCAACTGGCAACAATAGTAGATGGAGAGAAAGAAAAGAAATAGCAAATGAATAAAATCACAATATAAAACTATAAGAGAATGGGGGAAATAGCTTGATAAAGCACTTGCCTAGCATGGCCAACAGTGAAAAACAAAGTTAAACATAGACTTACTGTAGGTATATAGTCTCTTGAAAATGGAGTAGGGACAGGGCAGCCAGCTGTACTAAGCATATATAGTGACCTACTTCTTCATGCGCCTCCTGACTATATGACCACAAACTAGCAGAGTGGTAGTAACTTCACACTAGTACAGCATCTTTTTTGAACTGATCTTTCAGTGACCCCTGGCCAGTCATTCCTAGAAGCCCTGGTCCCTCAGTAAACATGAGGTGCAGTGGTGTTTTTCATGATTTCTGATCCAGCTGAAAAAAAAAAAGATGTCATTTGAGCCCAAGGAAATATGTTTGAAAATTGTCAGAATAAAGCCCCCTTTAGTTTGTATGCCTGATCAGTAGTACTTGAGTAACGGCTACCCAACAGCCACGTCTAGCCCACCTCTGTATTCTAAAGTTTTACTGACACATACTCATGTTTCATCTCTATGTGGCCTTTGCCTTTGCACCACAATGAAGAACTGAAAGTTTGATGCAGAGATTACCCAAAACTATTAACCTTCTGATATTTTACAGGAAAAATAGTTTGCTGGCCCCAAGGTTAAAAGATGATCATGGTTGTGCTTTTATCATGACAATGTTTTTAACAATTCTTGGGGCCAGTGAGATGACTTGGCAGATAAGCACTTGCTGCACAAGCCTGGCTATCTGAGTTCCATCCCCAGAAGCCACTTAAAGGTAGAAGGAGAAAACTGACCCCACAAAATTGTCTTCTGTCCTCCATATGCATGCTGTGATACATGTGTGCCCTCACACACACACACACACACACACACACACACACACACACACACACAGAGGGAGGGTGGGGAGAGAGGGAGAGAGAACTAATGCTGGTGATGATGATAAATAATAGAATTTTTAAATTTTTATTGGTTAGTATTCAAAATTGAGATGTAGCCAAGTAAAAAGGTAGATTGTGTAAGATTTGCTTCATATTCAATGAAAAACATTGCCGTGTTTTATAAAAGGATGCTGGGATTATAGTAAAAACTTAAGAAATAAAATGAAAGTTATAACTTAAAAAGAAAAGATTTGCTAAATCTTCTAAATAGAGTAGACCCTCTGCAAATGAATAAAGAAAGCTAAGTTTTAAATAGCCAATGTCCCAAGAAAGGACCATCTGTGGGTAGCACCCCTGAGTGTCCACACTGAAAATCTTCCCAAGAACTGATAGTAATCGGCTCAGCTGCCTGTGATGTCTTTGAAGCTAAAGCCCACAGTTGTTTGTCGTTCCCCAAAGAAATGGCCTAAGGAGGTTTGACCAAAACACATCATCTATGTGCTGCAAAAGACATTTGTAGGCTTTCTGGCTTTTCAGCTTTTAAAGAACTAGAACTCACTCCTGTCTTGTGTTTTTTCCCTTGCTATTCAGGTGATTGACATTTCAATGATCCTGGCTGAGGCCATTCGAAGAACCCACAATGGGGAATCTGTGTCCTATCTGTTCAGCCACGTCCCACTGTAGTCTGGATTGGAATATTGAAGGTGGAGCAAGCCGCCTCCAACTTCTTACTGTCTTTGTCTGCCTGCTGTTTTAGCATTAGGACTCAGCAATTCTAGGATGATCACTGGCAAAAGCATCTGATCTATGTACACTCTGAGAGTCCTCTGTCTCTCCTAAAGCTCAAGACTACTACTTTCCAGTTCTGGGGGAGGGCAGAGGAAGGTGGTGGTTATTTGGTCTTTAAATGAACTGATATCAATGAGAAATAATCTTTTCCCTCATTCTTTTTTAGTACTTTGAGGCAACAACTTTTAAGCCTAAAATCCTATTGTGGAAATTTGTCATACATATATTTTGAGGTTGCCAAAAGTGACTTCAAATGAAAGCCTTCTGTGTAAATATATAATAATGCTTGTGGGTATTTGGGAAAAATTCTAAATAGCCTTTACTTCAGAGAGAACCATGAAAGATTTATACTATCATGAATTTTGAAAAAAATTTTTTAATGATAACTGGGTTTATTTTATTGCCCTTTATCAGAACTCAATTTTATTGAGCCTAAGGTAGTCACTGACATACTGGCTTTTCTTAGTAGATATTAGACATATTGAAGACAATATAAGGTTGTATCATTTTTAATTGCCACTTTGAAGATATGTCATAACTGTCAACTTACCTGAAACTCTCAAATTATGATCAGTAATCACTGTAATTTGGATACCATTTCAGGATGTAGTCAGTGAGTTTGTGGCCACATTGATGTACAACTTTGTTTCTCGCAGGGGAATTACTCTTTAGGATGCAACTCCTCTTCATGCATTTTCCCCCATAATTTCTTGTTGTAGATGTCTACCAAAAGAAAGACTCCTTGAAGTCTCCTCTCATTTTTAGGCTGATCATCATTTTATTTTTTTACATACATAAAATGGGGAAGTTTTAAGGGTGCCACCAAATGTTCTTATTCAAACCCTGCATAATTGACCTTGAGTTAAGTGTTCTTTGGCCCTATGTCATCAGAAGTACTAAACCTCTAATAGTTATCATCTCTAAAGCTCCTAAAATGTAGATAGGAGAGGGTTTCGAAACAGTGGATGCAAAAGTAAATAGGTGTTCCATTAAAATAAACTTCGAAGAAATGGTTCAAAAGCATTGTGAAGAAGAATCTCACTAGGGATGGCATTCTTGATAAAACGATCTTTTAGTGAAGTGTGGAGGTATGTGACCATTATCCCAGCACTATATCACAAGTTTAAAGGCCAGCCTAGACTACACAGTGAGTTCCAGCTCAGCTTGGGCTGCAGAGTTGAAATTGTGTGTCATAAAACTAAAACAGACCAAAAAAGGCAGTTCTATAGCATCAGTAAAAGTGGACAGCCTATCATTTTGCTTCTCACAAAGAGGAGGATTTGCCTGTGTACCTAAGTCTTAGGAATACTAAAAAAAAAAAAGTCCCCCCCCTTGCTAAGTATTATAGATAAATTCCCAGCCCTAAATTCTGCAGGTAAAAAAATCCTATCCATCTGAGTAGCACACTCAACCAGAACTTTCGAACATGAGAAGTCAGAGGAGCAGAAGTCAAATCAATGTTACAAAGTACAATTCATGTTATTACAGAAACTGGCATTTTGATAATACCTTATTTGTAACTGTTCTGAAGAAAGTGGTCCCCATCACCTGGGATGTTCTGTGGTACAGTCTGCCTGTGCAGTCTTGGCTAGACATGTGTCAAAACTTATTTGATTTGATGCAACTGTTACTTTTGATAAATGTGTGATGTCTGTATTTCTTGTGTTTTTTGGCTGTGACAAAGACATCCTTGTGCACACCCACATGGAGATAGCTCTGTGTGTGTGTGTGTGTGTGTGTGTGTGTGTGTGTGCACGCGCGTGTGTGTATACATGTCCCAAATTGTTGGCATGACAAAAGCCAGTTGCTAATCATTTAATCTAAGATATTTAAAGCTTAATGTGTACAGTGGATCTTAAAATAATAATCTTAAGATTTAAAACCCTGCCAGAAAAATCTACCTGGCTGTCCTCTGAATTTAAGAACCAATGGTTTCTGTCCTTATGTGGCCTGAGTTAGTATTTTACAGTACTTCTGAATATATTTGTGAACTAAGTAGACTGGACTGAGCCTTAGACAGTGGAAATACCGTTTTAAATATTGATGGTTTCAGTTTGGCTAAAATGACAAAGGCTGCCTTATGAGCAGCCTTTCATATTCAGAACTTCCATGTTCCTTGCTGCTTGTGGTAAAGAAATGTAACGGGAATCACCAAATAGATCAGCTCTCTCCAACTGTATGGAAGCAGAGTATGTTAGGCATATCTAGCCAAAAAGGGGAGCCAGGAAAATGTGAATATACAAAAGTTGTTTCGCCTCCACCTAAATTGTATTAGTCAACTGATAGCTGTTCATATCCTAACTTTCCTTTGTTAGATACAATGTCGACTAAATTCAGGAATATATTCCTTGCAGTGCTTGCCCTGGTTTTAGAGACTAGAGAATTTTGAGATCCAGTGCTGTTTACTAAGACATTTCAATAAAATCATGCTGACTACTTTGTTTCATAGTTTCATCATTTTGAAATTCTGTTCTTGATGAAATGATCTGCTGATGAAGTGCCTGAGAATGTTCGTTGCTACTATGTGATAACAATCCAGTTTGCAAAAGGAAAGCCAGAAGTAATTAAAATGTCATCTTCACCATTTTGAAGCCTTTTCTTTGTGAAGGACTTATTAGCTATCTTCTCTCACAAGGCATCATAGTTGCTCCACCAAACACATCCAAACTAAAGACTAGGAGTGGGGAGATGGTACCTGTTGCCAAGCTGACCTGAGTTTTCAGTCCCTGGAACCCACATGGAAAGAGGAGAGAGTTGTCTCTGACCACCACATGGAAATGTGGCATGCAAATGCCCACTCCCACACACAAATATTCATACATCGCTACAGTGTATTATACATCACTACAGTATATTATACATCAAAGTAGAGAAATTCACTATCCATCTGTTAGAGCAGTCCAACCTTAAGTAGAGACTACATGGAAGTTGTCCATGTACTTTGTTTTAAAGGATGCCCCAAAGGGTTCCTGTCCTTTTAGAGCACACTCCCTTCACCCCCTGTTAGGTGATGCTTTAAATTTTGCTTGTGGGAACAAAATAATTGCATGCAAATGTGTGTTTCTGCCCATCTGTCTGTATATACATGTTCATGTGTGTGAGCATGGGTATGAATGCCAGAGGTTGAGTTGAGACAGCATCTCTCACTGAACCTGAAGCTCACTAATTTGGCTATACTAGCTGGCCAGTGAGCTCCAGAAACCCTCTTGTCTCCAGTGCTGGGATTAACAGACAAACTACTGTCATTTTTTTTACATGGGTTCTTGGGATGCAAATTCAGGTCCTTATGCCTCCTATAAGCCCATGCCTTATAGACTTCGACAGTTCTCTAGCCCCAGGACAAGATATATACACAATTATTTTCTTGGGTGGATGGGAAATGCTTGAGTGAAAGTGACATCCAAAGACCTTAAAAATCACCAGACAGTCAGGCATGGGGGGTACATGCCTTTACTTCCAGTACTCAAGAGGGGAAGACAGATGGATCTCTATAAGTTCAAGGCCAGATTGGTCTACCAAACAAACAAAACCACTATGCAATATAAAGAACTGCCACCAGGTCTGTGAGGAAAGAACACCATAAGGTTACTTAAGAGAAGTGCTGCAAAAGAGAGGAGGAAACAACACACCAGTTTTCCTCTGGTACCCAATCATGCTGCCACATCTTGGAAGTGTTTCATTCCTTATAGAAGTCCTCTCTAATCTACTCATGAACTCCAGGCACCGGGCCAAATGGGGAAGAGATAGTTGAAGGCTGAGGAATTTGGAGCATTGAATCTAGTAAGGAGCTCACTGAAGGGACCAATATTTGAGGTGGTAATTTGCCATAGAATTGTCCAGAATGCAATAGTCATTTTCCAGCACAGACTGTGCTTCATGGTATGTTTGAAGGAGGGTAGCTGGTGTCGATGGGAGCTTCAAGTAGAAACATGACTATATCCCTCATCTAAATTGTGTGTATAGACTACTAAGAACTTATCATCTTATGGACCTTTGTGGTGCTAGGGAGATGACTCAGCACTTAAGACTGCTTGATATGCAAATATGAAGTCCCAAGGTCAAACTCCTAGCTTGTATATAAGAAGCCAGATGTCGCCACTCACATGCCTATAGCTCCAACACTCTGAGGAGTAGATACAGGAAGGTTGATGGGGTTTGCTGGCTGCCAGCCTAGCTCCATATTCAGTAAGAGACCCCGTCTTAAAGGGATAAATCAGTGACAGAGCAGGACACTCTATCTCACACAGACAAATGATCAGATTATATCCTAACTAAATTTTAGAGCAGTCATTGTAACTATGTCTTCAAATGGGTGAAAGTCAGGAAAAAGCAAAACAGTCATTAGTTTTGTGGGTGTTTAGCCTAAAGGGAGATCAACTTCCTTGCCTACCATTGTAGAAGAACTAAGTACTTGGTCTTCTCACATGCCTCACTGTGTCAAAGGTAGCACTGAGGCAAATAAACAGCTGTATGTAGGAAGCACTCCCAGTGGGCTGCAGAAATGGCAAGTAGGGATGAATGCCTTGTGACCATGGAGACACTGCTCTGCCAAGACCTTGTTCAAGCTGGTTGTGCTCCAGGCTTCCATCACCATCCTATAAGAAGTACAGTTGAAAGTGATGCCCAGTTGAGTTCTGTGGCCAAACGATAAATCAGCTGAACTCATTTTACATTTTAAGAGAGTGATAAAATGGGAAATGAGACTGTCTGAAAAAAGGAAAGCCACGGGAAGTGCCCTCAATTGGGAATGTGGCAAACTGGAGTATGGTCCTGACATGCTATAAGCACATTGTGACCTCATGATAAGTGTCTGTACTCCCGTGAGACTTATAATGTCTATGCAAAACTCATGTAAAAGAAGATCGTTACCAATGCCCCAGAAATTTTATCATTCAAGGTTTACTTGAAATCGTCGGACCCACTGATGACTGTGGTTCCAATAAGGGAATGGGAAAAAAAGTTGATTCTCTATCTTCTATTGAGTGGCCAAATCAGTTTGGTTTGTATGGGACTTTGAAGTGAAGGTCTGATACCTCTGGAAACTCTTCAATGCTGTTATACCTGGGACAATTGGTTGCCATAGTTCCCTGCCTTTTAAGGTGAGAAGTTATGGACTCCCAGCACTACTGTTAAGATATGGAAGAACATGGAGCAGCTGCAGATGGAAGGTGGAGGTTATTCTAAAATTGATAGGTACATTGTTTGGAGGAGAATATATATGCATTGCACATACAGGTGTAGGAACTGGGCCGTCAGGTGCACAATTTCAAGGGGAGAGAGAGAGAGAGAGAGAGAGAGAGAGAGAGAGAGAGAGAGAGAGAGAGAGAGAGAGAGAGAGAGAGAAACAGAGCCTCAAAGCAAAATGGGAATCTGAGTGTACTAAACTATCTCCTATGTTTGCATGGCTCAATCGTAGGGAATAGTGGTAATTTTAATGGGGATGGCTCCCAAAGGCTTATATATTTGCACAATCGAGTGTGGTGGAACAGGAGACATGCTTGCAATTGCAGGATGTAGGAAGCTAGTAAGAAAGATAAGAAATTCAAGGCTATTTTTGGTTACATAGTAAATTTTAGGTAAGCCTGAGCTACATGAACCCTGTCTCAAAAAAAAATTCTAATAACACAGCATTTATAAACTGTGTAGTATTATTAAAAAGGAAAAAGTTTCTATATAGCATGTTCAGGAGAGGTAGGGCTACATAGAAAGACCCTGTCTCCAAACAACAACAACAATTATTATTATTATTATAATAAACAACACAAAGTGAAGTGCCTTCATGTATGTACTGCATCAACTTCCTGCCTGGTGGCCTTGGAGGCTAGAAGAATCCATCAGATCCCCTGGAACTGGATTTATGAACAGTTGTGAGCTGCCTGATGTGGGTGCTGGGAACTACACCTAGGTCTTCAGCAAAAGCAGCAAATGCTCTTAACCATTGACCAATCTATCCAGTCCCTGTGTAGTGTTCTTTTGCTTTGTTTTTGTTTTCTGAGCAAAGGGCTCAGTATTTTGTGCAGGTTGGGTGTGGAGTAGAGAACTTCTTGTCTCTGCCTCCTGAATACTGAGATTGCATAGTGCACGGCAATGCCCAGCTGAAGCTTCATGGTCATTGATGTTTACAACCCAGCATCCTTCAAAGCATCAGAAACAACAAATCTTGACGTATTAATTCTTTTACAGGGATATTTTAGAAATCCCAAGAGGTGGCTATTAGCTTCATGGCTTCTAATGGACTATGTTTCTCAGTATTCATGTCATTACGGACTGCCTTTCCATATTGAGTTTGGCCTTGGGTAACAAATAAAGTACTAGTAAGAAGGAAGTAAGCACAAATGTAGTATGCTGGTACACCAGAGCTTGTTTCTCTTAAAATTCTTGCTGTTAAGATCTAGCCACCGTAACAAGAAGTCCAAGTTAGACACTGAAAAAGGGGAAGTGATCATGAGGCCAAAGCAGCTAGAACCAGAGTTCTGGCTTCAACAGGCCCGTCTCCTTATTTCCCAAACTCCTGAACAAAAGCAATAGATAGAAGCAAAGCCATTTAACTGATAGACTTATGGGAGAGGGTCTCCCGAAAGACCATAACTGTGACCAGCTGAAAAGCTCACAGCACAGCTGCAGCCAGCACTGTGGGATTAGGAACAAACTGATGTTGTGTTAGAACCCTAAGATTTGTGTTGGTTCTTACACATCAACAGATAAGTAAAACATGACCTTATGTAATATGAGTAGGAGCACCAAATAAGGGAAAGAAATCCTTAAACTTCATAACTCAGAACTTGACAAATTGCTAAGGTCCTGGTTGATTCCATAACTTGCAGTGAAATAAGAAAGTGAGCCATGGAATGAAGTCCTGGAGAGAGTGCTCGGCAGTTAAGAGCACACATGGTCTTGCAGGTCGCAGCACCAATGCTGGGTACCTCACAACCGCATGTGACTTCACTTGCAGGGGCTCCTATTGCTAGCTCCTGGTCCCACAAGCACTGCACTCATGTGCACAATCCTGACACATACGCATAATGAAAAAAATTAAAAGACAGGAGACTGGCTTATTGATAAATCTATTTTTCTCTAAGAATTGGCTTAGCTTACCCTTGTGGGCAAATTAGATTTAACAATAGCTGCCTCTGAGCTATTCTGCTTTTACATTTGCATGGGTGAGGATACTTCTAATTCCATGGAGTTTTCAACAGGATAAAGACATTGCTTGAAAGGCAAACTGAGGCATGACAAAATTTTCAAAGGGTTGATTCCAACAAACAAGATTTTACACCTCAGAAGCTCCAAGCCAAAGTGACTCAGGAACTCTGCAGAAGAAACACAAAGTGGAGACAAAACTTCTATAGGATAACCATCAAAGTAAAGGAACGAAAGTGCTTGACTGGTTAACGTTAGCAAAAGCTCTTGATTTAATTAGAAATGCATTGACTGCTTCTGATTAAATGGGCTTAAGTTCTCACTTTTAGAATTGTGGTCCCAATGGATCCCA
Source organism: Grammomys surdaster (assembly GCF_004785775.1). Taxonomy (NCBI): domain Eukaryota; kingdom Metazoa; phylum Chordata; class Mammalia; order Rodentia; family Muridae; genus Grammomys; species Grammomys surdaster. Next base: position 5,481,730 of record NW_021604589.1, on the reverse strand, counting down.
TCCACATCCATGTTCATGTTAGGAAATTAATTGCCCTGTCACTGAGCTTTGGCCCTAAACCCTGATTTTCTTTAATATATGCATTTTCAAGAAATAGCTAAGTTTCACCTATTATTGTCATTTCATCCCCAAATACCCTTTCCTTTCTTTGAAACCAAGTCATCTAGCTACTCTATGATTTGTATCAGGGGCCTTCTTTCCAAACATCTGTGCCTTCAGACTCATTTGGTAAACTCCCGTGTGTATTTAGGACCAGCCTTTAGCCCTAAAGAAGATGTGTGTCACATTAATTTGCATGTCCCACCACAGTGTCTTCACAGCACTTTCATTTCTTAGTAAAGGGAAACTTAACCGAAGAACTAAGCATCAAGGTAGTTCATATTGCAGTTTAAAGGAGGCATGGCAAACAAAAGACAAAGTTAATCATGAGTGTGGAACTTTATAATTCTAAAAAAAAAAAAAAAAAACACCATACACAAACACTTAGGAAGTTTGTGTTCCTCTTTCATATTCCATTTGCAAAGAGCATCCTCAAGGTATCTGCAAATCTCTCATATAAAAGGTTATTGTGTTTTAAATGTCCTAAGATATATCTAACTAACGAGGTCAAAACTCTGGACCTGTTATGAAAACAATGTGGTGTGTGTTTGCCTGCATGTTATGGAGTGAGAGCCTCACATTGTGGATTAGGATGGCTTGAAGCGTATTATGTTGGAAATAGAAAAGAGAGTCACCATGTCCAGGTCTAATGTTTGTCATCAAACATCTGGCTTATATCATCAGAGAGCTGAAACAACTACAGAAACAGGAGTCTTTAGGAATGGTACCTGTCTGTCTCTCACAGGTTCTCCCAAATCAGGCAAGGTCTGTGTGTGTGTGTGTTTCTGTGTGCCTCTCTCTCTCTCTCTCTCTCTCTCTCTCTCTCTCTCTCTCTCTCTCTGTGTGTGTGTGTGTGTGTGTGTGTGTGTATGTGTGTGACAGAGAGAGAGGGGGAGAGAGAGAGACAGAAAGAGAGGGAGAAAGAGAAAGATAGAGGGAGAGACAGAGAGAGATATCTATTCATTGGATCCACTTGAGCAATTCAGTTACCAAGTTTATGTAGTTGGCCATCAGTAAAGAATTTCTTCAACTTTAAGAAAGCATGTATCATAGTAGCTCTTTTCTTTCCTTTTAAAGTAATTTTAATAACATTATATCCTTTCCTCCATCCAGCCCCTCTGACGAACCCCCTCTTGTTTCCTCTCAAATGCATATCTCCTTTATTTACAATTATCGTCACATAATGGGATGGATCCCCAGGTGAGGCAGTCTCTGGATGGCCTTTCCTTCAGTCTCTGCTCCACTCTTTGTCCTGTATTAGATAGGAGCAATTCTGGGTGAAAATTTGGAGATGGGTGAGTGGCCCTATCCCTCTACCACGAGCTGTGCCTATCCTCTGGATATGGTCTCTACAGATTCTCTCTCTGCTTTGTTGGATATTTCAGCTAATGTCATCCTTGTTGGGTCCTGGGAGCCTCTTGCTTTCCTGGCATCTGGGACTTTCTGTTGGCTACCCCCAGTTCCTCATCCCCCATTGCTACACACCACTGTTCAATTTCCTGACCCCCTGTGCATCTCCCCCCCCCCCCGCCAGTCTCCTCCCATACCTGATCCTGCCCCTGCTTTCCCCTCCTCTCCTCTCTTCCTCCCAAGTCCCTCCCACCCTCTACCTCCCATGATTATTTTGTTTCCCCTTCTAAATAGGGTAGATGAATTCATATTTTGGTCTTTCTTCTTGAGTTTCATATGGTTTGTGAGTTGTATCATATATGCAGACATCAAACCCAGACAATATTGCTGATGTCAAGAAGTGCTTGCTAACAGGAGCCTTATATAGCTGTCTCCTCAGAGGCTCTGCCAGAACCTGACCAATACAGATGTGAATGCTTGCAGCCAACCATTGGACTGAGCAATGGAGCCCCAATGGAGGACTTAGGGGAAGGACTGAAGGAGCTGAAGGGGTTTGCAACCCCATAGGAAGAACAACAATATCAAACAACCAGATCCCCTAGAGCTCCCAGTGACTAAACCACCAACCAAGGAGTACATATGGAGGGACCCATGGCTCCAACTGCATATGTAGCAGACGATGGTCTTATCTGGCATCATTGGGAGGCGACGCCCTTGGTCCTGTGGAGGCTCAATGCCCCAGTGTAGAGAAATGCTAAGGTAGTGAAGTGGGTGGGGGAGCACCCTCATAGAAGCAGGGGGAGGGGATGGAATAGGGGGTTTGCATAGATGAAACCAGAAAGGGGGATAACATTTGACATATAAATAAATAAAATATCCAATCAAAAAGCAAAAAAAATAAAAAAATAAAATTATCATCACATACATACCTAAATACACAGATACAACCTGCTCAGTCTGTACAACGTTACCTTGTATGTATATAATCTCAGAGCTAGTCACTTAGTATTGCATAGCCAATTGAGAGGTTCTTCCCTAGAGAGACTATTTTTCCCACTCTTCACACCCCCTCCCAGTTACTCATAGTTCTTTATCTAGGGTAGAGGCTCCACAAGTTTTCCCCTTTCCATATTGATGTCATCATTTTTGTTAGGGTCTTGTTTAGGCATACATGGTGATGAAAATTCATGGGTGTAGCCTCTCTCTCTCTCTCTCTCTCTCTCTCTCTCTCTCTCTCTCTCTCTC
>NW_021604589.1:5464698-5479026 GCF_004785775.1 Grammomys surdaster | reverse complement strand
CTCTCTCTCTCTCTCTCTCTCTCTCTCTCTCTCTCTCTCTCTCTCTCTCTCTTCCCTCCCTGCCTCCATCCCTTCCTTCCCTTTCCTTTTTTATTTCCTCTCTTCCTATTTTCCTTCCTGTCTCCCATTTGAAACAACATCTCACCAAGTAGCCCAGGCTAGTCTTGAACTCACAAACCTCCTGCATTGGCCTCCTCAGTTCAGAGATGATAGTCATACATTGCCATAACAGGTTTAAGCTAAGTTTTACTGAACCACATTGGTGTTCATTTCTGGACCAAGTAGAAGAGATGGGAGTGATTCAGACCTAGTGCTTTGTCCCTAGACATACCCTTGTTCAGTTAGCACTCTAAGTATGGTTCAATTATGACTTTCCTTCTCATTTTAAACACTTAGATCTGAGTTCATCAAGGTTTTAATTTCTAGATTAAAATATAACCCTCAGATAGCACAGACAGACAAAATGTAGGCTATCCAATTAAATGGGATTTTCGGATAAGCAACAGATATATTTTATATAGAAATATGTCTCAATTCACTTAATTTAGTCAATTTTTTCCTATCTGGGGGCTGTTTCCTAACTATGTTGTGTCTACATATACAAGGAAAGAGACTTAGAGAAAATATGAAGCCTTCTAAATAGCAAGAAGCCTATGCTCACAAAAATAGATCTCTCCGTTCTCCATCCAATGACTTCCCTTGAGTTAACTCACTGCAGAGTATTTGACCAACGATATAGGACCCATCACTCAAACTATGAGCACCAACTCATGCTACAGAAGGCTTTCTCCATGCCTAGAATTTTTGTGCTGTTGTGAACTCTGTCTTCCAGGCATGACATGTCTGCTACTGTCTTGAAATCAGAGCAGAAGTGAGAACCCACATGACATTCTCACAAAATAATCCATTCTCGTTGGCTCATCAGGGAGGGTGTTTATGGACTGACTACTCAAGGTTCTCCCCTCCTCAATGATCTATAAATGATTAACTATTGTTAGAGACAGGGACACTTCTTCATTTCATAAGCTGCTTGTGCTCCAATAAGAAACCCTTCACCCATGTTCCTATAGATAACCCTAGTTACACTCATTCATTCACCAGGGTAGCCTTGAGTTCAGTGGTTGCTTTAGTCTGTCATCAGTGCCCTGTATGAAATGGCTAGTCTTTAATATATAGCTCCTCAGGAAAAGTCCTGTGAGAGTTGTACTAAGTGGTTTGTGATGCCAACAATAAGAAACTATGCTCTAGTTCTTTTTCTGTTGCTGTGATAAGATGTTATGACCAATATCGAGTTGTGGGAGGAAAAGGTTTATTTGGCTTAACTTTTCAGGTCACAATCTATCATCAAAGGATGACAGAGCAAGAACTCAAGCAGTAATTTGAAGCAGAAGCCATGGGAGAAAGCTGCTTGCTGGGCTCTCTGAGGCTCATGCTTACCTTTTTATATAGTCCAAAAACACCCATCCAGGGAAGGGTGCTGCTTACAGGCCTCTGAGGCCTCCAACATCAACTAACACTGAAGGCAATGCTCCACAGACATGCTCACAAGGCAATCTTATTTAAGAAATGCTCAATTAAAACTCCCTTCTCAGATAACTCTAAGCTGTGCCAAGTTGACAGTCAAACTTAACTAGAACACTATCCCTATGTCCATAATAAAGGAAAGATGAATCATATTGTAGACTGTTCAGGCCAAGAATTTTCTGTGGCTGTGATGAAAGGCTACAGAATGTATAGTATAGATGCTCTCCAGATTGGAGTCTAAAAGGAATTTCAACTAAGAAGCCAAGGATGAAATAAAGTATATGCTAACAAATATAGTTTATAAGGGAAATGGGGATACAACTATGTCGGAGATGCCAGAGAGCTGGCTCAGTGGGTAAGAATGCTTGCTTTGCAAACATGAGGACCTGAGTTTGAATCTCCAGCACCTATGGAAAAATTTAGATATAGCTGTGCATGCTTGTAATTGCAGAATTTCGAGACAGAAGCAGGCAGGTTCCAAGAACTCCCTAGGCAGCCAGATAAACTGGAATGGCAAGTTTCAAGTTCAGTGCCTTGTCTCAAGACAAAGAGAGACTGTGGATAACAACCAATGTTCTGCTCTGACCTCTGGGAAACATGAAAAAGGTCAAGAGATCAATTCAATCCACTGCTCTGTCTCTCTGTGTATGTCTGTCTCTCTTCTCTTTTCTTTTTAAAAAATTATTTATTTACTTAAATATTCAATTGATTTATTCACTATAGACACATTTTATGATTTTCTACTAAAACAGACACAGACCAATAGAATAGAACGGGGAACTCAGAAATAAAGCCACATAGCTATGATCACCTGATTTTGGACAAATATATAAAAAATATACTTGAGAGGTTAAAAATAAAACAAAACAAAAAACAACAACAACAAAAAACCCTCTGCACCGACGGTGCTGGGAAAGCTAGATATCAGGTTGCAACAGAAGGCAAGGAGATCTCCATGTCTCACATGGTCCAAAGATCAACTCCGAATGGGCCAAAAGACCTTAATGTAAGAGGTGGACTTAAAGCTCGTAGAGAAAAAAAAAAAAAAAAAGAGGAGGGAACTCATTTTAAGACACCCTTTTACTCAAGAACTATCTGGTCTGGAGAGATATCAGAGCCATTCAAAGGACTGGCTGCTCTTTCAGAGGACCTAGGTTTGATTCCCAGCTCCCACGTGGCCCCTTACAATCATTTGTAATTCCAATTTCCACACTCTCCTCTTGCTTCTGTGGCCACTAGGCAAGCAGGCACTGTACAGCTATACAGGCAGCTTATAGACCTGCAAACTAAACATTTTTTAAAGAGAAGTCTGAGTAGAGTTCCAGTTGATTAAGAAATAGAGCCAACAATTGATAAACAGGAACTTGCGAAATTAAAAAAAAAAAAAAAAGAACCAGCTCTCCACAGCAAAGGAAAAAAGACAGCCCACGGAGCAGGGAGAAATCTTCATTAGCTAACCACTTGACCTAGGATTACCATCCAGAGGCTACAAAAAAAAAAAAACAAAACAAAAAAAACAAAAAAAAACAAACAAAAAAAAAACAAACAAGAACTGGAGCAATTTAGTCAATAAGTGGGCTAATTGAATGAGCATGTGGCTATCAAAAAAGAAAATGCAAATAACCAGTCAAAAAAAGGAAATGCAAATAACCAGTCAAACTATGAAAAGGTGCTCAACTACGTTAGCCACCAAGAAACAAATAAAAACTACATTGGATCCTATCTGATCCCTGCCAGAATGACAATTTTCAAGAAAACATACAGCAAAGAACAGGGAGATTAACAGCAAAAAGGCAACCATCATCCACTTCTGACAGGAATGTAAACTAGCATAGTCACTATGGTAGTCAATGTGGAGATCCCCTTCCTCCTCCTCCTCTTCGAAAAAAAAAATAAAGCCAAAAATAACCTAGAACTGTCATGTGGCCAACCTACACCATTTCTGGATATTTATCCAAAAGACTTCAAGTCAATGTATTGCTGAGGCACTTGTACAGCAGCAGCAGTTACTGCAGTACTGCCCGTAATAGCCAATCAACCAAGTACTGCCGTAATAGTCAATTGCAGAATCAACCAAGATGCCCATTAACAGAGGAGTGGCTAAAGGAAATATGAATATATATGCACGGTGAGATTTTTTTTCAATTATAAAATAAAAGAATTGAGTTGTGTCAATTGCAGGAAAAAGAATGGAACTGGAGATCATCATATTAAGGGAATTATATTAGTCTCAAAAAGACAAATGTTGCATGTTTTCTTTCCTTTATGCATCCCAGACTTTATGGACACATAGAATTGCATGTGTACAGATGAATGTAGAAGTGAAACTATCTGAGGAACAAGGGGACTAACGGGAGGGGTAGGAAGGAGAAAGGGGATTGTAATGGAGGGTGAGGGTGAGTATGTATAATTAATTACCTTCAACACTTGCACCAGAAGTGAAGAAGAAAACAAACGTTTTACTGATTCTGAATGGCACACAAGGCTGCACTTGATTAAACTAGCTAATTCAACCAGGTAGTGGCCTCAATAAGATTACTGGCCACTTCAATCAATGAATCTGCCTGATGCTCTTTCTCTTAAAATTTATATTTGTTTTGATATGCATGATCACGTTCATCATGAATAAAGAGCAATTTCTTAAGGAAGCATCCATTCATTATGAACAAGATTTGTGGGACTGTAATGCCATTGGGTAAATAAGAGATGTGAATCAAGGATAAATAGCAATACAAGGAGGCAGAATATAAAATATCATAATCTTTCAGGACCTTGGTACACAAATCCTAAATGTATGGTTTCTGATTACACAGCGTTTATCCTTCCTTTTGTGGGTAAGTAATTAGATTTAATTTTTAGTCATTTATGGACTCAATTTTCCTTCCTTCCTTCAGTGCTTCCTTCCTCCCTCCCTCCCTTCCCATCCTTCTTCCATTCCTCCCTCCTTCCTTCCATCATCCTTTTCTTTTTTGACACAGGTTTTTGTTATGTAGCCCAAGTTGGCCTAGAACTCCCCTGCCTCCTAAGTACCAAGATTACAGGCATGTGGCACCAATGCTTCGCTGCTCCATTTTTTCTTTAAGGCATCAGATTGTTGCTGTTTTTGTTGTCAGTATACTTAGAAAGACTTTCACACTTCAAAATTATAATTTCTCTATGGTTTCATTTATTTTATTTTATTTTATTATGTTATGTGTATGAGTGTTTTGTCCATATACACATATTCAAACCACATGTATGCCTGGTGCCCATAAGAATAGGTCAGAGGAAAGTATTTGGATGCCCTGGGACTGGAGTTACAGATGATCGTGAGCTGCCATTGATGGTGCTGGGAATCACACCTAATTCTTCTGAAAGACCAGCCAATACTTTGATCTACTGCACCAGCTCTACTGCCTGCCTATGGTTTCTTTTCGTGCTCTCAATAGGCTGTGTCTTCTGTTTAAAGACATCGTGGATCCTGAGAAAGTAATTGAGTGTAATAAATACCTTGACTGTTTTCTAAACTCCAGGCCAGTTGCCTGAGTAATCTGAATAATCTCTTTTGTCATTGAAGTGACGTTAATACCCCTATGTGAGCTGTTACCTAATTCTGATTTTCTGATTCCTGGCTATGTTGGAATCACGCTGTTTAGCATTGCATCATTATGGAAATGGATTTGTAGATCTAGGGGAGAAGCCTTCAACTTAGCACTTTTTCATTCATAATCACCTGGCTGTTCACAAATGTGATCTTACCCTATCAGACTTGAATTCAGAACACTGGGTAATGTGCCTTTCATTATTCAAAAGTTGTTGACATTCATGGATAATGTTGCCTCATATTATTGAATAAAAAGGCCTGACTCCCCCAAATGTTCCCATTTGAAGTCAATCTGGCAAGTTTCTCATGAAATCCTGTAGGTATTTTATTGAGATTGCACAGCAACTACAAATCAATTTAAACAAAACTTGCATTTCTTTCCCAGTACCATGGCTGCTCTTTCTAGTACCAACATATTTCATGTCACTTATGTGTTTATAGCTTTCTCAGCCCCTGACAGGAAACTGATATCATGTTCATTTTAGAAACTGATGAGTTCAGCACAGTGGATGTATACTTAGGCTGGATTTAAGGGAATCAGAAGGGACGATGCAACATTTCAGAGAAGAGAATTCCTGATTTGAACTCAAAGTAGCAAAGGCAAGGAACGCTTACTAGCATTCAGTCACGCCATAGGCGGGACAAGAACCTCAAGAGACAAGAGTTACACCCAATCCCAGCCAAATGGAGGGAAGAAGCTGTGGAGAGACTCTTTCCTCTGGTGTACAACTAGAGCTTCTCTTTGCAGAAACCCAATCAGAAGGCAGCAGCTAGCAAGGTCAGTTGTTGTTTGTAGAGCTCAGGCTCCAACCTCCCAAAGGCATATAGAAAGGCTGCAAGACCCAAAGTGTAAGTATTCGGTGCTGTAAGCACCTTATCTGTCACACCACCCAAATTCCTTGCATGCTTTTCCTATCATGTCCTTTTCCTCCTCCACCCTCCCCATTCCCACACTTTAGATTCTCCGGCTTCAATAGCCTCTCTCTCCTTCCAGAACCAGTTCAAATCAGTTGGTGTATCTATATGAGAAGACTGTTATTTTTTATATATTTTCCCAGTTTTCCCTTGTTAGGGGCCATAGGCACCTAAAGAAAACGTCAATTCCTTTAAAATCTATTACTTATCATCATTGCTCATGAAAAGCAGAAGCAGAAGGTACCATCTGGGTTGTTTCAGTGGTAAGTTTATTTCTGGTGCTACTGGCGTGCTATAGCAAATGAAGAAGGAAATGACTGCCTTACTAGAAATCAAGATTTGTATTAAACTCTCAGTCTCAAGAAATTGGCTTCTGGTCCCTATAATTGAACAACACAACTTGACTCCTCCTCACTACCCACGAGGACAACTCCAATTCTGAGGACTCCAATGCATTCTTCTGACTTCCTCAGGTACCAGGCACACACACAACACACAAACATCATGCATTTAAGCAAAACAATAATATATATAAATTACAATAAATAAATCTAAAAAACAACTTTTTAAGACATTTGCACCATTATTTTCAGTATTTAGTGGCATAAATATGAGCCAGTAACAGATGCATGTTTTAACAGAACAAGCCCTTAGCAAATGTACTTGACCTGTAGTCAGTATTTTCTCAGCTAACTTGAGGTACCAATGCAGGCCAGTGTATTAACCCTGGTCATTATTAGGTGTTCTCCAGAGGCTAATCTCTGCATCTTCTTTCTTGATGAAATAGGTATACTAAATAACTTTAAACAAAGCTATAATAATTTAAGTGTGTCCATAAAAGGCTTCCATAATAAGTACAGGAGGGAATATTTTTCTTAGGGACACTCTGAGAAGCAAATTTTTCTTTATATTGCTCCAGACTGCAAGTATGGCTGACCTTTAGGAACTAAAGTGAAAGACCCAACTGGTAGCTTTTCTACCACTCAAAAATCAGTGTCCCTTCTAACTGGACCAAAATCAAATCAAGATAAATTTTGACTTGTTTCGAAGCTATTTATACAGCAGTGTCTCTCAACCTAAACCACAAAGCCCATCACAGCGTGTTCTCGAATCTGTGGAAACACCTGTAGTTATCACAAGTAGAAGAAGGCAGTGCTGTTGATTTTTAGAGAGACAGGGCATGAATGCCACCAAACATCCTACAATATAACAAAGAATGATGTCGTCAAAAATGTTGATAGTGAGCTGGTGGGAGGCTCAGTGGAGCAGAAAACTTGCAGCCCAAGTCTAAAGTTTGAATCCCCAGAACCCTAGGAATGTGGTGATTATGGTATCATCTCTCTAACCTCAGCACTGTGGGAGTGGAGATAGGATTTCTAGGATTAGCTGACCCCAGTCTAGATTCAAATTCAGGAAGATACTCTGTCTCAAAAGGGGTACAGTAGAGAGTGATAGAATGTGTACTTGAAGTCCTCCCCTAGCACCTTCACACATACCCCCCCACATACACGCACACACTCAGTAGTGACACAGTTAAAAATCCTTGCTTTTTTAAAGAACAACAACAACAACAAACAAAGACAGATTGGTATATCAGGTCGTTTGGATTTAGAGATGTTGCCTCAAATCTGATGGTAAAAATAAGAGGAACCTGGTGTTTCTGCAAACCTCGTGTGTGTGGTGGCTTAAGTAGTCATGCTCCTTCCGGCCCTCCTCCTGCTACTCAGGCTCAATTTCTGATTTGGAAACCCCAAGGCATGCAGCTCAAAGGCTCTGCGAGTCTGAGTTTTCTGTTGCCTTCTCTCTGTCTCAGAGGACTCCACATATAGACCCACTCCATGGCTTCAAGAAAGGTATTTTAAGCATTGGGACACATTGGGATAATTTCAGTAAGTAGATGTATGTGCTGGTCCAAGGGAGTGGGGATGGGAAAAGAAGGAATCCAAATCCTATGCCAAAAAACTGTTTTAGAATGTAAAGAAAATAATGTTGTAGTACAAAATGTCGATTCCTCCAAGACAGACTTTCAGTAAGATTGGAAACAGTATTCTGGAGTCTGTCTTTCTTGTATCTAACTTTAATGAAATAAATATTATATGTATTCTCAACAGCACATTTTTAAGACAATGTTGTCAGTGTGTCTTTTTAAGTGTCACATTGGATGTCTCTGTTTCTCACTGCAGATGTCATTGAGTCCCTTCTCAGGCTGATCCTGGCCTATCTCAGGCTCTGTTCTCCTCCACCAGACCTCTTGATTCCATTTTGAAAGAAAACTGAAAATGGTAAGAACAATTTATTGAGCTTGAATTTGTCATTGGTAATCTTTGGGCTAAGAACTGCAATAAATTGGCAAGACAAAATATTTAGGAATCGTTCAGGGATGGAGCTGTAGCTCAGCAATAGAACAGTTGCCTGGAGTCCCTGGGTCCCGAGGCCAGAGTGTTGTTTCCTAGGAGAAACTGCTTTGTGATATTTCATAATCAAAATGAATCAATGTAGTATTTCATAATTTGAGATTAGTCATTGTTTGCTCTGTCCAACTTCTTACAGGCAAATATATACTGTAGTAAGCAAGAATAGATGTTTGAATTGAAAATTTCAATTTTTTCTTAATTCTCCAGTTTGATCTTTAAAGCCATGCAGGTTTCTGAAGTGACTTAATGTTTTTCCTACCATATGTTGCTATCTGAGTGACTGTACAGAAAGGATGGAACCAGGAGACATGTAGAACAGGGGTTTGGGAGACTCCCTGCTCTACTGCTGTCAAAGATGCTCAGACTTTACAATGATATGAAATGGGGTTTTCAGGATGAGTGTATTAGGGGTAGAGGCCTCGGGATGCATTTGGACTCAATTCCTAACACAATCAGAACAAATAGGATTTAAAGCAAAGGGTGAGTGGCACTCAGTGGATGGAAAAGTACTAAGAGAAAACATCAGGCATGTGGGGGGTTCTAGCTAAAGTGGCCTGACAGAATTCTTGTTAGAGTCTGGCCAGGATGGTGCAGCATTTCCTGGGGGAAAAGGGGAGTGAGAATTCTCAGAACCAGTGGGGGCTGGGGCATGGAAGCTCTATACATTGTTCAAAACCTTTGCAAGTGGTAATTAGGTAGACCAACACCAAATCAGAAAATGCTTCTTTTGAAATGACTTTTCACCCAAGCTAGACTCAATAAAAGGGTATTCATTAGCAACACACTGTGATTTCCAGATCATCACATTGGCCCCAAGCTTAATGTCTAAAGTCTAATGATGCATTACCCACGAGGAGACCACTTTATTACAAAGGAAGTAACTGCTTTGAGTTTCATTTCCTAGAAACTCAGATGTCTACTTTAATGCATGCACATGCACACATCTGTCTTTTCCCCCTCTAAGGGTGGCATGCTAGGAGGATGGTGAAAAAGAGAGTTTAATTCATTGGCCACTTACTGTAAGTCAAGGGTCATGCTTCTGTTTTGGCCTCAAAGCTGGTCTGAGGCACAGATAAAGAAACTGAGGCTTGAGAGGTTAAAAAGAGGACATGGTCCTTGTAACCCACATCTTGAAGCTGGGCCTCTCAAATTGCCATATTCTTCCAAGACCAAGTTTGACATGCACTTTCGCCCAGTGACACTCAACAAATGTGAGCTTCATTGTGATATCATATTACAAACTAAGGGGAAAAATGGTATACTTTTACATGAAAAATCATAAAAACAATTTTCAAAAGAAGTGTTAGAGGCTCAAACTAAGGGGAAGTCTGTGTACTTGTACGTGAAAACCCCTAAAAGCAATTTCAAAAGAGGTACAAATGGTCTAAACGTAAAGAGAAAATAACCAGTTTTGGCAGTAGTCACATCATATGATTTAATCTGGAAATTCCATTTCTGGAAACTCTAAAAAGTTTCTTGTAGGTGGTGAACTATTTTCCAAAATGGTATATGTAACAAGACAAAGGAAACATGTGTCACCAGAGGAAAAAGTTTCACCACTGTGGGACACTTACTAAATGAAATGTTATCCCATCAAGTCATATTTTGAAAAAAATGAGTATTGAATGATTTAAGAAGATACTCACAGTGTGATTTTAATTTAAAGAAAAAACAAAGTTACGAGACAGTAAGGGGAGTTTATTTTCTAATGTTTTTAATGTACACACTAAACAAGTGCTGGATGCCTACTAAACACTGGATAAACTTTATGGTTACGGTTTATACAAATAATGTGTCATATACCTTAATTTTGCAAAACAGCCCTGAATTATAACCATTTTAAAGATCTAAATTTTTTATTTAAGCATTATTCATTTATATGAATGAGTCTGTGTGTGTTTTGGTACGGGTAGCTGTGTGTGTGCCCGTGTGTGTGGTTGTGTGTATGCCTGTGTGTGCATGTGTATTTGGCTGTGTAAGTCTATGTGTACTATGTGCATGCAGGTGCCTGTTCAAGCAAAAACATCCTGTGGGACCCACAGGTACTGGAGTTATAGGTAGCTGTGAGGCATCTGGTATGGGTGCTGGGAAGGGAACTCTCCAGTAAGTTCTCTTAAAAACTGAGCCATCTTTTTAGCTACCATTATAACTGATTTAACTGCCCAGTTACAGGGAAAATGATACCTGGAAGCCAGAGTTCTTATCTGGCAGACTAAGGATTTAAAGCCAAATCTCCCCTCTGGCAAAGCGCTGGCTGTTAATAACATGTTCCTCACTATATGAAATAGATGGGAGATAATCAACATTAGAAAAAAAAATACCAAACCGTTTTCAGTGGCCAAGCAGTTAGTTTTAAAGGTGAAATAAATATTTTAAGTACAGATTCTGCTTTTCATGGCTAAGTAAAGGAGGGAATAATGCATTTACAACATTAATTAAATATAATTATTTTTTAAAATCGGAAGTTCTCAGAACTAAAAGTTATCATTCCAGATTAAGTGGGTAGCCTCTTTGCAACCCAAGAATAGATTATTTCTGTAACATAATTTCACAAAAGTTTATGGCTGAGTTTGGGTTGTTCATATGAGGGTGGATGAGGGATTTTTCACTAGAAATGAATGCAGTTCACTGGTGGAGTACTTGCCTGGCATGTGCAAGGCATTAGGCTCAACCTTCTGTGTTGCTAAACAAAGAAATAAGTAATTGAAATTTATTAATGGGAAAATTACTCATCCATTGTGCTGTAATGTTCAATTTAAATGTCCGTGCTCACAAAATAATGTTCTTGTTTGTGTCTACAGCTGCTTTTAGACTAGGACAGTCAACTAGTCAATGAACTGAGTGCTGATCGGAGCTGTATGACTTATAGAATCTAAAATGCTCTTTGTAGAAACAGTTTTCCCCTCTGTGGTTTGTGGAAATCAAGGAGCTGCAAAGCTAAAGGTCACATACAGTGTAATGTCTTGTGCTCTTTGATGACTATAATACATAGTAATTGAGGAAGACCTGTTTACTTAAGAATGTATATTATTTTATTCTTTTAGTTTCAAAACTGAAGCTGAAATGGTAGGAAGTTTATGTATTTTTAAATAGTATGTTTTTTTTTAAAGTGGGCTACATCCTTGGCCTTGGACTTTCCTTTTTGTAATGCAATGGTAGTTTGGTACCCAGGGACTCCACATGTTGCAGAGACTAGCATATGATCAGAAATACTTCAAAATTTGTGAAAAGAAGCTATTTAGTCATAAATCTATTAAGGAAATTTCTAGTAAAGTTTCAGTCTATAAAGAACAACTTCCCTCTTAACAGCACTTGGGCCACCCCTAGAGTGATTTACTTATGACAAATCCCATTAACACACCACCCCATGTCATCAATTTAGCCAAAGGTCCAGTTGAAATTCAAGGGTTTCCAACAAAGTCTACTCAATCATCTCTTCTGTGTGCCTCTCTGCTCTTCTCTAGCCAGTCTGCCATCACTTCTGGATGACCCAGGCCTATCCAGTCCCAAGTTCCCCAACAAGGTATAACTTCCAGGGGGGATTCCTTCACTCCTTCCATCTCTTTCCCTTCTTCCTCCATGACTCCCTGAAAGAGAATTCCAACACTTTTTTGGACCCAGACAGTTTGGATTCATTCTGCTCTGGGAATTTGAAAGAAGGTTGCAGAAGTATCTGAGGGAGCCCCATATTCTGAAGGCCGGGGCCTAGAGGCTACCAGCTGTGCTGGCCTTTTCATAAGTTGATTGAGTGGGTGGGTAAAAAAGTGAAAGTGGGGGCCTAGAAAGAAAGAGGGAGGGAGAGAAGGGGGAAAGACAAAAAGAGAAAACTCATGAGGTTCAACATGGGTTCTACTCTGTGATAGTTTCTGAAAATAATCACACCATCTAATCTATAATAGCTGTGCAAAAAGTGTGCATGTGTGCGAGCATGTATGAATGTATAATAAAGACTAGAATGAGGGTTAATACACTAAAATGTAAGTTTTCTTGAGTTGGGGGGGTGGGCCTTAGTGCTCCAAGTTGTTATAATATACCTCCTCCTCTGTTCAACTCATGGTCTGTTGGACAACTCTATGCTCTCTCCTTTTCTCCTCTCTCTCTCCAAACCCTGAGTACCTCCTCTTCTGATGTATCACTCTTAGCTAATTATGTTGCCTCCCATTTCACTAAGAGAACAATGCAATTAGAAGAGTATTTCCCTACATAGCCCCCTACCTATCTAGGGCATCCTCACCCATGGTCCTGTCTCACTCTATTCTATTACCTATCACTGACTCATAGAATACCTCCAAATGTAAAGGTTTCAAACAATGACAATTCTATACTACTTTCTGCCATGGGTCAGCGGTTGCCTGGGTTTGGCTGGGCAATTCTCACACTGACTTTCTTCTATAGTGGCAGTCAATCAGAGATTGTGGATCAAGTCACTTGGGAGCCTTGCCAGTTTGGGGTCCGAAGCACTGGGGGCTTCTCAGTTATCTCTCTCCTCGTGATCTCTGTAATATGACATCTGTAGTAGAGGGGGAATTTTTACTAGGCTCCAGAGTAGGGAGAAAGAGGGAAAGAAAAGATGTGGGAAAGAGAAACACTACAGGCCATGACTTTGTTCTTCTTAACAGGAAACCCCTATAAACCAACAAATCTATGTGCTGCTCATTGCCCCCCCCCCTCCATATTCCTCTAAGAACTTTGAAATCATTGTACTTTCAAAGTACCTCTGGTAGGCAGCCAGTTCCCATTACTCCCAGCACTGCCATCTTGGTCTTTTGCTTCCCCTTAATAGTCTCTCACTGGTCTTCATATTTGCCCATTTGCTCTTTATCTTCTGTTCTTCACACCATTCTAAAAGATAAAGATCTTGCAGTCAGCTGGAAAGCATGCAATGGCTCTGCATTTCACATCACAGGCCAGCATTCCAAGAATGGTGGGCGTGTGCCTTCACGCTTGGGCTCCCTCTCAGACTTAATCTTCTATCTTCCTTAAACGCCTCCTTTGGCCATTGTGTGACTCTTCCACCGTGTCTCTACTTTGGAATGCTTGCAGAAGGTGCTTCCTTCTGTCTGGAATGCTTTTCCTTTGAATATCCACATGGATAGTTTCTTCTTTTTACAAATATTTATTTAAACATCAATTTCAATGTTGTTTGTCTAGGCCACTATATTTATGGTCAAATCTCTAACACCACATTCCTGATATCCTTTACTGTATATAGCCTATAACCATACACTTTATCATCTACCTTCCAGTAGATCCTGAAACAGATACATTTTTTTCTGTGTCTTGAAACTTCATCTCCAAAGAATAAAACTTACTTATCTTGACTACCATTATATCCCAAGCCCCAAGAAGAGCTCTTAGAAGGTATCAGTAAATGCTTGTTGCTTCAGGAGTTTGGGCCATGATGACTATCAACAGTTTGAGATCAGCATGGACTATATAGTGATTTCCAAGCAAGTCTAAGCTACAGAGTAAGACCCTGTCTCAAACAGTGACACACACACGCAAATTGTCTGTTTTTAAATTTCCTGTAGTTATTGTTGGGTTTTTTTTAATAGTTTCTTTGTAATTAAAAAAACAACATTAAAAATACAACATTAAAACATTAGAACAACAACATTAAAAATACATTCTGGTAAAGAAAATCCCAAAATGTATGACATGAAATTATAAGTCTTCTTGATCCAGTTAGATGGCTCAGCAGATCTACAGGTGCTTGCTGAGCAAGCAGAGCAACCTGAGTTCCACCCCTAGGATCCTTGTCAAGGTAGAAGGAGAAAGCTGACTCTGAAAAGCTGTTTTCTGACCACCACACACATACCATAGCATAGTATAAACTCAGAGAGACAGAGAGAGAGAGAGAGAGAGAGAGAGAGAGAGAGAGAGAGAGAGAGA
>NW_021604589.1:5452124-5464688 GCF_004785775.1 Grammomys surdaster | reverse complement strand
AGAGAGAGAGAGAGAGAGAGAGAGAGAGAGAGAGAGAGAGAGAGAGAGAGAGAGTTCTTCATAAGTAATGGAAAAATTGATGTAACCTTTGAAGTCTTCCACATTTTTCTCTGAAAATAAAATATATGTTCACCTATTTGTCATAAACTAACCAAATGTTTGAGTCATTCTGATGCTACCTTTACAATATACTCTTTTTTGAAGACAAGGTCTCTGTAAAACTCTGTATTACAGGCTGCCTCCTCTGGCCTCAGGCTACTGGGGGCTGGAGTATTTTTCTTACTTAATTTCAGATCTTGCAAGCTTTTCAGTGGCAATATCTGTACCTCTCTCACATGCTATCAAAAGAATATTTGGTACTTCATTACTAGTGGTTTCCTATTTTTAACAATTCTAACAAATTGTTAGCTATTTAATTTATTTTGTTCTTATTATATCAAAGTGGTGAAATCAAACTGATGAAAGTTTCCTATGTGGGCATGGACTGCTTTGAAAATTTTTTTGAGTTTGGATTAGTTCATAGCCCCATGTAATCCTTAAGAAATTATTATGGTGATTTAAAGGCTTCTTTTCTTTTCTTTTCTTTTCTTTTCCTTTCTTTTCTTTTCTTTTCTTTTCTTTTCTTTCCTTTCCTTTCTTCCTTCCTTCCTTTCTTTCTTTCTTTTCTTTATTCATTCCTTCCTTCCTTCATCCCTCCCTTCCTTCCTTCCTTCCTTCCTTCCTTCCTTCCTTCCTTCCTTCCCTTTCTTTCTTTCCTTTGTAGTTTTGTAGTGCTGGAAAATAAACTAACTCAGGCTCTTAAACATAGCTAGGCATGTGCTCTAACACTGAGTGACATCTACAGTCCCTGCTTAGACTAGGTAACCTTGAAACAGCAACTGCCTGAAGTTGCCTGAAGTTCTGGAGGGATATGAACACCCCCACCCCAAGCTGAGGACAGTTGCTGGCAGATAAGTTTCAATGAGCTCAAATGTCCCAGGGTAAGTACAACAGAGAATGATTGGCTGACTTCCCATTCACCAAGTGTTAACTCCTGGGACAACTAAACACGCATAGATGTCTCACAAATCCTGGCAGTCCTGAAACTTGTAGGAAGACACAAGCCACTCAACTTCTTCACCATTCACCAGTTCTCAGTGGCATGCATCTCCTCCTCATGCCTCCGATTACAACCATGCCTCACTCATGAGCAATATTTGGAAGATAATAAATTGCAAAGAATGAAACTGAGTACAGTTTGGTAACTGTGGCTTCCAATATCTATATATAGTCTCTATATAGTCATATATCTATGCTTGTGAACACTGAGTGGGGATCTAATGGTGATCTAGAATCAGGAAGATTTGGGTCTGAGTTCAAGGCTGAGTCCTACCACTAAAGCTATGCATCTGTTTTCTCTTCTCACCACTCTGACTAATTATGGCACCTCGGAACTGATTGCTTCCCACTGTAAACAGAAGCTTCTCTGACCTAAGTTGAGAGCAGCACCAGTCTAAGAGTAGAAATAAAAACATTCACAAGGCAATTTGGCAGCATGACCATTTAGGAAAACAAAAATAGCAGCTTCTACACTAAGGATATTAACCATTGAAGCCATGGGCTTTAGACCATGATTCTAGTCCCGGGCATGAAATTACTTCATGTGGAGCAAGACTCATTCCAATCAGAAAACAGTTATTGCAAAACAGTTGTACCACTCTTGAGTATCTTACCTGGATGGTTGGTGTTGTGACATGTAGAATACCATGCTGGGTCAGATCATTGAGTTTTTTTTTTCTCCTACAGCAGCCGACATAGCATATGTCACATATAGGCGCCACTAACTGGACAGTGGATTGTAAAAAAAAAAAAAAAGTAGTAGTAAATTGGAAGGGGACATGTTGCAAGGGATATGATAGAATTGAAAGAGGGAACTAGGGATAGATATGATCATGGTTTGTTTTTGTTTTTTGTTTTTCGAGACAGCATTTCTCTGTGTAGTCCTGGCTGTCCTGGAACTCACTCTGTAGACCAGGCTGACCTTGAACTCAGAAATCCACCTGCCTCTGCCTCCCAAGTGCTGGAATTAAAGGCGTGTGCCACCACTGCCAGGCGATGATCATGTTTTATTGTAAGCATATATGAGACTCTCAAGATAAAGAATAATTACAATTTCAAAACTATGTACCTGAATGGAGAGGTTGTTGTGATTTTGAAGACTTGTTTGTTCTCGCTTCTGGTTGAAGGGTAGCCAAGCGGCAGTGCATGCAGGCCTGTCAGCCTTTGGCCTTTGATTTTCCATCACATGGATTTCCTTGAGGCAGAAAGAGTTCTGTTCTGAACATATAGCCAGCTCTCTCCATCCATACATAAATAGGCATGAAATTAGAAGGACTAGTGAATCACTGGGATTAAGAGAGGTGAGGTAAAAAATAATAAAAGTAATTATGTAATTCATAAAGTGTCATAATGAAACCCATTATTATGGATCATTAATGTATGCTTTTTTAAAAAAAGGAAGGAAAGAAAGAAAACAGATAGACTTTGGTCAAGATAGCAATGGAGTCTTTTGCTTCCTAAGTGGGTAGGAATGAGGACCTAACTCATTTTCTCTCTTGCAATGGTGTCTAGCACTGACTAGATTACCAGTAGTGCTTGTTGGATGATGACCTTATTATAGAGATTCCTTCTAAGAAAGTAACTTTGAACTTATAAATTCATAAAATGCCTAAGGCAGCATTTCTAGGCAGAGGATGAAATTCTTAAAAAACATTGAAGCCAATTAAAATTTATATTCTTTCCCTCTTCAACCCAGCCTCATCCAAAATACAAGAATACTTTCTATAATATTTTGTTTTAATATCTTTATGGTACTGAGGACTGAACCCAGCACCTCACCCATGCTAGGCAAGCTTTCCTACAGATCCATAACCACAGCTTTCTGCTTTATATTCTGTTCTGAGATAGGGTCTTGCTAAGTTTGCTTGGCTGGACTTGAACTTGCCATCTTTCTACCTCTCCTTTCTAAGCAGTGGGCTTACAGCCCTGCACTACTAGGCCTGATTTGAATACTTTTCTAATACTTGTAAATTGCACTTTCGAAAATGTCTTAATCACTTCTACCTCAAACAATAATAGAACAAGCCCAAGACATTAGAGCACCAGGAGTCATTTAATCCAAAAGGAAATTAACAAAAGAAAAATGCAAACACAAGTTGTCTGGAGTTTGTTTACTGTGACTTTATGAGGCCACACACAAGTGATTGATCACAACTGAATTTGCATCTCAGGTTACAATGACCTCTCAGTTCTGCACTTCTTCCTCGGGAAAACAAACACATTGATGTGCTATTTCAACTTCAGTGTGAAGAGTTAGTGATGTTATCCAAATGCTATGTCTATTTTAACAGCTGGCACACACTACGAATAAAAAGGCAGCCATCGGATAGAGCGTGCGCATACACATACAAATGACTCACGGCTGCTCCACGTGAATCCTGCATTTTCCATTTTAGCAAATGAGGTGATTTACTGAGAGAATGGAAACACCTGTGCATAGAAAATTGCACATTTCCATTTTGACCATAATTACTTCAGTAATTAAGCATCCAAATTTACCCAGTACATTTGCATGTGTAATTTGCTTTGATTCATTATCAAATCCAGGCCTATGTCACGGGTACTACACCATTTTATAAATCAAATTACTGAAAGAAGCATGTCTTTAGGCATCCATTGTTTCCCCCTCCCCAAAACAAGTAAAACAAAATAATGTGGATGATTTGTAACACACACAAGAAGAGAGAGAGAGAGAGAGAGAGAGAGAGAGAGAGAGAGAGAGAGAGAGAGGGGGAGGGAGGGAGGGAGGGAGGGGGAGAGGGAGAGCGAGAGCGCTTTACATTTTAAAATTTTGTTAATTAAAATGAACATATTTTTAAAACTTTAAACAAGAACCTCCCACTGTTTTTTAAAGAGGAAAATTTCTAACAGAATAAAGGAAAATTTTTCTATTTTTTAAACCATGCTTTCCAGACAGTCTTTTGAATCAGCAGCCTCGGGAAGGCATGCTTTCCCTTTAATAATAAATTTAGAAAGGCTCTGTCCAGACAGTGCGTTTCTGGCCCTCAGATGCTAGATCAGAGCCCAGCTTTCACACTGCAGTTCAGGTTCCTATTGGCAGGAGTCTCAGTGCAAACTTTGCAGGTATCTCCAAGTACGAGGCTTGCAGTGCAGCCTGCATGGGAAGGCAAGAGAAGTTTCAGATGCTTTATACTCATCTAAGGGTCAGCTCTGCCTAAGCTCATCCTCTGATCATAGGTCATGTGTGCTGGTAACCTTCTTTTGGCTGTATCTGTTCCCAGATGATACAGATGAACTCTGTGTTCTCACTGGAGATAAAACTAGAAGCAAGTATAATGATAGAGTCCTAATAAAGATTCACTTCCGTGTCCTTGTGGTGACACTTCTGAGCTACACATCAACCCTTTCCTTCAGAGGCCCAACTCCTACTTCGCCTCTCCTTGTACCCTTGCTTGATACAATCTGATCTTCAATCTGTACAAACATAGGCCAATAAATATTCCCTCCCAGAGACAGAACGGGCTCATGAGCCCTACCTTGGGGATTGATGGGAAATTAGTAGTCACTGGAGGGAGGAGAGACCTTTTCCTCATTTGGTGTAGAGACTCTGAAGTTGCCCATGCTCTTGTTAATAACCCATTACCCAAGCTCTTGTATGCAACCTTAATAAAACACATTGTGTCACCACCCCACACACAAAAAATCTGATGCTCAGGGCAAAAACTTTACTAGTTATGATAATGGAATATAGGGCTTCAGGAGGATTTTTCAAAAGTTTAAGGCGTTTATTCCCTTAGCACATCTTTTCCTTGTACTCACTATGTGGCTGTCTGGCATTATAACAATGGAGTATAATTAAAGACAAAACACAGTTTGGGGGCTTAAATGTATTTGTTCCCTGCCAATATGGGGAGAGAGGAAGAGTAGCTGGGCCTTGGTTACTTGGTCCCACTTTGTACACCTTACAGCATGTTTGCTTTTCACTTTCTTTCTCAGAAACGAATCCACTCCTTGGAATTGAGAAGTATATGTCATTTTGAAATCAGCTACATGAATAGTTTTACAGGTTTTGCCAGAGATACAATTTCTTTTTATCCCTGGTAAACTTGGATTTAAATGTGCTTAGAGTTAATGCCATGTACAACCAAAGAGTTTGTCTAGATTTGATCTAGAGGTCTGTAGATTATGACTCATAGGTTAAACCTGGTTTTTGTTATCACTGTACCTTTAATTCTGATCTGTTATGTGCTATGTGTTTTTTTAAGTACCTACATAATAATAAGAACATTGTCAAGTATTTATTCTTGCATTTGTTCCTTTGGGACCAGGTCTTACACTATATTCCCTAGACTGATTCAGAAGTCACAAAAAAAGTATTTGCTTTTATGTAAAAAGTTTGCCAACTCCTGATTTATATCAATGTCTTATAGGAGCTTCTATAATGATGAAGATATCTTGAATCTATGTCCTTGAATACAATAGCACATAAGCCTGTTAGGGCTTTGGAAGGCACTTAAATTACAGTTAGTGTGACTGTGCAACTGAATTTTAATCAACTTAAAATGGCATAGCCACAAAGTGACTTGTGGCTATCACATTTGAGCATTTCCAGACTGCTTGCAGCCTAAGGACTCCACGTCCTTTCTTATTTCTGTATTTTGTGTTCATCTCTCAAATGGATCATTGGTCCTGAGGCTGTGTGAGTCAAAGGGAAGACAAAATTCTTAATCAGATTTCTGTCCTGAACTGCCTTTCACTGTCTCCTAGCGAATGCTTAATAGAAAACACTTGAAAACAATGCACATGGACAGACAGCCATTTCCTCTAAGGCTCTACTTTCTCTACCTATTATGTCTGCTTTTGTTTGTGGCTTTCTCAAATTAAGGAAAGTCATAATCAACTTTACACTCTGGGCAACAGAAAGACAAAATCTCTCTACCCAAAGCTTTATTTCTTTCCAGCCCTCTTGAAGACTAGCCGACTTCTCTTTTAGTTCAGTTCACTCACAAGACTGCTAAACCACAGGAAGGAGTGTCCAGCACACACTGTCTTTGTGAACACTGCTGAACCATTTCCCATAAAAGTAAACTTGGTTTGCACACAGTCATCCTTTCAACACAGCACAGACTTCTCTTCCTATTAAGTATCCATGCATGACAGGAGAAAGCTAGCCACCAGCTTTTCAGCCTCCAATATCTGAGTCTTGCCCATAACCTGACAAAATCAACATCATACACGTTTAGCTTTCTCGTGTTTGGCAACCCATTTATAAATCCTATAGTTTAAAATTAGGTTTTCATGTGTGCAAAGATAATTCAATCAACAGGTTTAGCATAATAGTGTTTCAAGTTCTTAGAAATCAGTAACTCAGGGCCACTGTATCAATTCTACTCAATGAGGTCACAAAAAGGATGAATTTAGATGTTCTGGATCTTTCAGTCTGTGGCAGTACAACCCAAATTACATTTTCCTCCTTGTGCCATCAAAGAAGGCTGTTAGCAACAACTGCCCATATTAAAAGAAGCCCCGTGGAAGTACATGGAAAGGAAGGGGAATATCTTCACTGCTTAAGAAGAGAGTTCACAAGTTGAGTGTCTGCCTTTCTTTCACATCCTGTTTGCAAGAACTTGGTCACATGGTCACATTTATCTGCAACAGAGCATGGGAATGCAAGCATTTTTCAGAACAGTATTTGCTCAATGCCAAAAATAGAGATTTTTGTCATTGTCAGATGAGGAAAGTAGGGAAAGATGTCTTCAGACTCTAAGAGTAACTGAAGTAATTGACAGTATAGAAAAATAATCTACAGAACAAGAACAGTATATATTTAAACTAAATATAATAACAGAGTAACCATTTTGTTTGGAAAAACTACTAGAGTTTTACATTGTATTTTAGATTTATATAGTTTCCCCTACCCATGATACTTTGAGGTCTTTAAGTGCACAGACTGTGTATTTTTTATGTAACTAATACATAACCACCAGTGAAAGAATGCATGTGAATAAATGGACATTGCATTTTGGGTATGAATTTCTCATCTCAAGTTCATAGGTTTGAATACTTGGTTGCCAGATGTTGGTGCTGTTTGGAAGGTTGTACAACCTTGAAGAGATAGAGTCTTACTGGAGGAAGTAGGTCACCTTCCTAGGTGAGCTTTGAGATTTTGTAGACCCCTACCCCCACTTCTTGTCCCCTCTACTTGCTGCCTTCAGACATAGTGTGACAAGTGGCCTCATACTCCAACCAACATGGACAGGGATGCATTCAGTGCTGTGATAAACTGACATCTGCTGTCATCATAAGCCAAAATAAATCCATCCTCTCTTAAGTTGCCCCAGTTGGGTTTTTTTTGTCACAGTGATTTTTGAAGTAATTAATAAAGCAGAACTCTGATATTTGCTCATTTTTTTCTTTCACTGAGTACTTGGTGCAATCATTAGCTAAAGAAGAGTTGGAGTAGAGCATAGTCTGTGTCTATGTCATGCTCTTCGGTCATAGGATGTAGAATGGTTACATATGTGCACTACATTGTTTCTGTGTCTGTCATTTTCCTGTGGGAGGTCTCCTAAGCAGAGGATCTGGCTCAGAGATAGGTAGTGAACAACCAAACCAGGACTAGGAGCCAGCCAGTTCTTCTCATTCATAACCTAGTAATCCCTCTACAGCTCCATGTAGAATACTCCTGTCCTGTGTTGTAGGACATGAGAGGATGGATTTGAGCTGGGCAGTTTGAAAGCAGAATCTCTTAACCCTTATCCACAAGGAAGCTTTGGGCAGATAAAAGAAACAAAAGGAAATGTATGTTGAGCGAACAGATAAAGCCTGAAGAATTTCCCTAAGGAGATACCCTTTTTTTCTATTTTTATTTAATTTGCAAGGATGTTTTGTCTGCATGTATGTCTGTGTACCATGTGTGTGCAGTACCCACCCAGTTCAGAGGAGAGTGTAGGAATACCTGGAAAGAGACTTACAAATAACTGGGGGTTACCATGTGGATGCTGGTAAAGGAGCCAGTGCTTTTTAGTCACTTGGCCATCTTTCCAACACCAAGGAATATGTCTTTTAAGTATTTTTGTTTACTTTGATATTCCTTCCTTCATTCATTTAATCATATGTTCATTGTTTCACTGTGTATCTAGCAACATAATGGAGCACTAGTTAAGTGCAAGAAGATCTCATTGTGCTAAGTGCTATTAAGTCTAATACAGAACATAGACTCCTGTCTGTGTCTCACTTGATTTATTCACAAAATAGAGATACTCTAGGTCTGCAGTTTGAAATGTCAAATTGCTTCCTCCTAACCTAGTTGATAGCAATGCGACACAACCAAATTCCTGAGAAGGAGAGTATTGATCTAAACTAGAAAGCTACTTGTTCTTTGTTTCTTTAAATCCCACCCAAATTAGAAAACCCTGTGCACTGTTGCATAAATGCTTGTGTTTTTAATTAGAAATTTCTGTTCCTGGGACCCAATAGGTATCATGCAATACCAGGTGTATTTATGTTACTTTCTGAAGTCTTAAAGATTCCAAAATCTTTTTACTCTCAGTAACTTTGAATAAAAGACTGAAAACTTGTAGATCTCCATTCTTAGCTGACATTGTAAAAATCATAATACTTAGATGCTGTCTGACTTATGCTAAGTACTGTCTAACTTTACTAATACTGTAAGTATTATTATTATGACTTGGAAGGTTTATAGATTGTTGGTCAGGAAAGCCCTCCCTCTCTGAAAATGTGTCACTTGAGCTGATACTGAAAAGTAGAAATGACCTCCCCCACTGGAAGAGGGGAAAGGCAATGTTAGGACGAGGAAACAGCAGGTGGCAAGAATGACATGGTTATTAGCTTGGCTTGAATGTGGAACAGAAAGCAGGCCAGATGGCTGGTATGTGGGGAGGGGGCAGAGATGATTTAAGGTCACAGAAGCCTACTAGAGTCATGCCATGCACAATGTAAACAACAAAAAGACTTTGTATTTTATTCAATGGGTAGGTAGAAACTACTCTAGTTGATCCGGTTCATGTTGAGTGCTCAGATGCTGCTTGATAAAGGAATCCTAGAGAATATGGGAAGCAGGAAGGTGAGTTTGGCAGCCATTGCAGAGTCCTCATGAGAGCAAATGACTAATTGGAAAAGGAAGATAGTAGGAGAAAAGTGGGCAGCTGCTAGAAAGAAATGAGAAACCAGGGGGGAAAGGCTTTCTGATTAAATTTGCCTTTGAATTTGTAGTATGTCAGTGTGTAAAATGCTACATTTCACAGTCATTGTCTGGATGAATTAAGCCGAGTGACATGCTAGTGTCAACAAAGAACTGGATCACAGGAGAAACTCTATGCACCTATCACAAACTGTTCACCAATGACATCATCCTTGTAGCTCAAAATTGGTCAGGTGGCAATATTTACACAATGGAAGTTTACAAATTCTTGGCTGGAAAAATGACTCTGCAGTTAAGAGACTTCTGCGCTTCCAGAGGATCAGGGTTCAGATCATAGCAAAGTGGTGGTAGTAGATTCTTTTCTAAGATGCATGACTTCACTATCCCTTCGAAGTTGGCTACGTTTCCAGCACCAGGAATGATTTCCCTCCTGTTAAGTAGACAATACATCTAATTGGACAGCTGTTGGTTGCCACTAATAGGTGATTGCCATTTATTGCACCTTTATGCATAGCTTGCCATGCTGGTCACTGTCATGGTTCATAGGCATCATAGCTGGATAGGGATGTTTGTTCCCCCTCCTTGGCAATTTGCATAGTATTTCCTGGTCACATGGAAGCTAGATTTTAGAAAGGAGACTTTCGTGTCAGATCCAGCTGCAGTCACCTGAGCCATGTGCCCTAAGTATGTGATGTCTTCAGCAATAGGATCCCCTTAAACCCCTGAAAGGAAACTAAGGGCTACATCAATAACTTATTGGACTATCTTGACCAGCATTTAGAAAGGAGGTTTCTTGCGTGTGGTACTAAGAATTTTTTTTCCTATGGGAGCATTGTCAACCCAAGTGACTTAACTTTTTAAAAGGTGTGTGTGTGTGTGTGTGTGTATTATATATATAATATATAATTATACACAATATATTCTGTACTGACCTCCATCCTTACTTCCATGTTGGAGTTTCCCCCCATTCTATGTTTCACTTTATATCACTGTATCTTGCTATTTTCCTCTCACTCACTCCCAGCTATGTCCCTTTATAATTTCTAGCTTCTGTGATTGCTGTAAGTTGTGTACTCACATCTGAGGATTTGGAGTATGAACTTCAGATGAGAGAGAACATGGGGCCTTTGTCATTCTGGGTCTGGATTATGTCACTCAGTATACTCTTTCTTGGTTCACCCATGGACCTACAAAGTTCCTTATTTACCTTTTCTTTGAAGCCAAATAGTATTTCATTGTGTATATGTTCATTTCCTGGCCATTGTGACTAAGATGACAATGAACACGGCTGAGTAAATATCTGTGCAGTGAGATATGTCAAGTCATTTGGACATATGCCAGTGGGGGAGGATGACTTCAAGGAAACAGCTTCTTAGACATAACATGGGTACACCGGGCGGTGGTGGCGCACGCCTTTAATCCCAGCACTTGGGAGGCAGAGGCAGGTGGATTTCTGAGTTCTAGAGTTCGAGGCTAGCCTGGTCTACAGAGTGAGTTCCAGGACAGCCAGGGCTACACAGAGAAACCCTGTCTCAAAAAAACCAAAAAAAAAAAAAAAAGACATAACATGGGTGATGCACGTGCAAACTCACAGTGGTTGTAACAGCATGTGCAAGACCTAAGTAAGCTCATGACAGACAAAGCCTCACCATGGAAAAGAGAGGAAGGCATGGAATCCACCACTAGCTGATGAGTGATTGGCATTTGATAGCTGCTGGGAAAAGGAGAGTCAAGTTTCTTTAATGATATGCCCCTGGTAGGTTCACCACACTCCTAGACAAGCTCTACTACTACAAATAGTCAGGCAACACAAACCAGACTCAGTAGAAGAGAAAAAGAAGAAGAAAGAAACTCAAAGTTGCACGGATATGGAGGTGAGAGTAGAAGGTAGCTATGAAAGGGATGGAGAGAGATGGGTATGATTAAAGCACATTGCATAAAATTCTCAAAGTATGTAATAATATATTTATTTAAAGAATAAGTAAAAGTCTGAAGCCAGGCGGTGGAGGCACACGCCTTTAATCCCAGCATTTGGGAGGCAGAGGCAGGCAGATTTCTGAGTTTGAGGCCAACCTGGTCTACAGAGTGAGTTCCAGGACAGCCAGGGCTACACAGAGAAACCCTGTCTCAAAAAACCAAAAAAAAAAAAAAAAAAAGAAAAAGAAAATGAAAAGAAAAAGAAAAGAAAAACTTATACTCAAGATGAGGTTGTTACTTTATACAGGGTGTTTCCAAAACCCATCTCCACCCAACCTAAAAGGGGGGGACTTCTGCCCCTAGACCAAGCAGAGAGGGGCCACCCAGAAGCCCCTCTGACAGGCGATCTGAATTCTTGCTTAGGCTGAGAGGCTAAGCACTGCAAGGGAATATAAATAAAAGATAAAAATATCTCTCTGGGTTCCCTGAGGGACAAGCCTGACTGCATAGGGGTTGATGTCAAAAGTATCCCCTCTCCAGGAAAAAGACATCGGGACGGGTAAGGCCCTCATGCCTCACTGGACGACAGGGGGACTGGAGCCATTACAGAGTCCCCTTCAATTACTGGAGGTCAGGCCTCTATCCCCACCTTCGCAAGATTAGAATTGACACAGCCCTCTATACTTAGAGAAGGGAGGAGATGTCAGGGCAGCCCTGCTTACCCACTGAAGGCCTATAATCAGCCATAGGCCTAAAATCAGCAATTGGCCTGTCATACATGTATACTAACCTTGGGACTCAGTGGAAATCATTGAAACAGATGGCTATAAGCTAATGTCAACAGGCAGCTTTTGTCGAAATTTACAAGCCTGGGTAGTCATAGACCTTGTAAATAGGTAGCCTGGGCAGACAATACCAACTTAGATAAGGACAAGCAAGTCATAGGCAGAGTCATAGTGAATTGTCCCCTGAACCTTCACCCACCCAATACCCGGTTCTGATGATATCTGTATTCCTCCTGATCACCCACACTCCAGTGTCATTCCCTTCCCCACATTCTGCCTTTCTGTGTTTATAACCCCTGTGTGAATGAATTATGATTTGAGAAAAAATAAATTATTAAAAAAAAAGTAAAAGTCTGATTGGCAACCATGGAAAGTACTTTAAGTAGAAGCTGGAAAAACGTCTCAGCTTGTGGCTCTTTCAAGAAACAGGGGATCATTACCCAGGACTCATGCCAAGAGGCTTACTCCTACTTGAAACAGCTCCAGGGAATCTGATGCCTTCATCTGGCCTCTGAAGCCACCTGACCAGACACACAAATCTCCCTCCCTCCTTTCTCTCTCTCTCTCTCTCTCTCTCTCTCTCTCTCTCTCTCTCTCTCTCTCTCTCTCTCTCTCCCTCCCTCCCTCCCTCCCTCCCTC
>NW_021604589.1:5433721-5452024 GCF_004785775.1 Grammomys surdaster | reverse complement strand
CTCCCCCCCTCTCTCTCTCTCTCTCTCTCTCTCTCTCTCTCTCTCTCCCCCCTTCCTTTCTTTCTTCCTTCCCCCTTCCCTCTAGAAGTCTTTAAAAAAGATTAATTTATACAGGCAAAATCTGGCTTCAAAATAAAATCTTAAATTCATGTTATCGAAAAGAAAATAATTTAAGACACTCTGTAGTAAGATAATGATAGAAGGGTAGAAAGCTTCCTGGATAATGTAGGTTAGAAGCATGAGATCCAAGGGACAAAATTTTGAAATAGTGGCAGTTGATATTGTGTCAACAAAACTGTAAAAGTATGGACTGGATAGATGGGTTAGTGGTTAAGAACACTGGCTGTTCTTCCAGAGGTCCCAGGTTCAGTTCCTAGCACCTATATGGTGATGCGCAACTGTTGTCTCTCCAGTTTTTGCAGACACCATGGTGTTACAGACACATATGCAGACAAAACATCCACATATATAAAATTAAAGGTGGGGAAGCAAATGGAATGTTGAAAAAGACAATGAAGGAGCTCCTTCAGACTCACTAAATGTGTGTGTGTGTGTGTGTGTGTGTGTGTGTGTGTATACACTTGTCCATGAACAGGTGGCACACATGTTTTTCTTTGCATGTCAAGACCAGAGGTCAACATTGTCTTCCTCTATCACTCTCCATATTACTTATTGAGAGAACGTCTCTTGTTAAATCCAGAACTCACTGATTGGCTAGACTGGCTGGTCAGTGAGCTCCAAGGATCAGCGTTTCTCCTGAATTCCAATCTCATGATGGTATAGCAAGCACATTATCAATGGAGCCATCTCCTCAGACTTTCAATGAATGGTTCTACTTATGGGGAAGAAAAATTGAGTGAAGTAAAGGAGAATTGGGAAAACATCATTTGGCATAAACTTTAGCTATGTAAAGATCAGTAAAAACAGAACAAACAGATGAAAAAAATCTGTCACCACAACAATCACAACTAAAATCCCCTATAAGACCCTTAAGACCTATCTTCTGCAGTGGTTCTCAACTTCCTTAATGGTGAGATACTTTCATACAGTTCCTCATGTTGTGGTGACTCCTAACCATAAAGCTATTTTGTTGCTACTTTATAACTGTAATTTTGCTACTGCTATGAATGGTAATGTAAATATCTGCTATGCAGGATATCCAATATGTGAACCCCCCCCTCCAGAGGGCCATGATCCACAGGTTGAGAACCTATGATCCTGTGTTAGGGAAGAGAAAGCTAGAGAAAATTTTGTGGCTTGCTTGCCCCTATTAGAATTAAGGTTTATAGACATTTGGTTTATTAGACAACACTAATAATAGACTGTCTCTCAGACTCAGTCAATGGCAAGACAAAATCAGTAATTGGACTAGAAGTCTGCCATAAATAAATTGACTGCATCATCCCATGTACAAGTACTAGTGAAACTGAAAGAGGATTCTGGAGTAGACTCCTAACAGACTCCTGAAACCCAAGAGCAAGCCCATGCTTTAACTTGCTCTGCCTTGGTGCCAGGGGATAACAGAGCTCTTCAGTGTCTCCCACTTAGCACTTGAAAAACTCCTATGCTAAACTTGGATGCTTACAGGTATTGCCTTTAGGAGTAGATTTATATTTTTCTTGAGAGCTTAAGTTTAGTCTTAGCACAATGATTAAATATGGTCTCCTTCAATCCTATTAATACCATTTTACCAGTTGTGAGGCTGGCTCACCCAGGCAGTGCCATGATGATGTCACTCACAACTTTCCAATGCTATCTAATAGAAACTTGTTAGAAGGCACACCCTCCAGGTGCAGTCCCTTTATGGATCAGCCCAGCCACTGTAGAAAAGTTGACAAGCCACACCCAGCTACATCCTTTCTGCCCTCACAGTTCTCCAGTCTTCAGATTCCTGAAGGTTGGAGCTTCCTGGGAATGGCCTCTTCCAGATAGCAAAGCACTAAATGGAGGCTGGCTAACAGACAGAAAAAGGAAAAGTGACTTCCAGATACATCGCCTATTAACTAAACCTATTGTTCTTCCAGAAGCAATTTATCCAAGAATTTCCTTGAGAATTTTCAAACATTCTCCTCAGAAACATCTTTTTTCAAAAGAAAAAAAAAAGGTTCCCTAATCTAATATGGTGATATCAGTTAGCCTTGCACTTAGTTTTCAATGGCACAACACTTTCCTGTCTCTTTACTCGCACCAAGACCCTTCAAAAGCAAACTGCTCTCTTCCTAAGCAGGATAATGCTTTCCTTCAAATCGTGATGCTTTGTCATCTCTACGAAATCCTTTGTCTGAAGGTTAATGTGATCTGTGTCTCTCCCTCCAACTAGGTGTCTCAGATCCTGAAACCTAACAAAACCCAGTGTGCAGGGAAAGCAAAACAAATCATCTTCGAGGTTATTTCTGCAGAGACTTCCAATAACAATCCAAGGAGAGACCCAAATTACAGAATGGCAGAAGCATATGTGTAAGAATCAACTGCCAGGGCAGTGGTGGCGCAGGCTTCTAGTCCCAGCACTTGGGAGTCAGAGGCAGGCAGGCAGGCAGGCGGGTTTCTGAGTTCGAGGCCAGCCTGGTGCAGAATCTGTGTCTCAGAAACCGGAAAAAAAAAAAACTTAAAAAAAATCAACTGCCATTTAGAAAATCAGTTGCTATTCCTTAGCTGTGCCTTAATTCAAAATAGAGGGAGAATGGTTCTTTTTAATTTTTATCCTTATATTATTATGGGACTCAATAATCATGAAAGATTTTTGCACATGTTCCAAAGAAGGCTTAGCAAGGAAACATTAATTATACTGAAGTCTTTTTTTTTTTTTTGGTTTTTTGAGACAGTTTCTCTGTGTAGCTCTGGCTGTTCTGGAACTCACTCTGTAGACCAGGCTGGCCTCAAACTCAGAAATCCACCTGTCTCTGCCTCCCAAGTGCTGGGATTAAAGGCGTGCGCCACCACTGCCCGGCTATATTGAAGTCTTAATGCATTGTTCATCAAGTGCCTGTATTCTTTAGCATTCCTTACTCCCACCTCCAAATTTCATAGTTTGATGCCTCTCTGTTATAGCACTCTATGCGACAATTAATATACAATGCTGCTTCTGCATCTTAAAAGCTGTTTGGGGCAGCAAGGAAGATGTCTCAGTGGATAAGTATGGTGATGTGAAGGAGAATTGCCCCATAGGCTCATGTTTGAATACTTGGTTCTCAGTTAGTGGAACCTTCCTGAAGGATTAGGAA
The DNA here is from genome assembly GCF_004785775.1 of Grammomys surdaster. NCBI lineage: Eukaryota > Metazoa > Chordata > Mammalia > Rodentia > Muridae > Grammomys > Grammomys surdaster. The sequence continues at coordinate 5,448,803 of NW_021604589.1, read as the reverse complement.
GTGTGGCTTTGTTGAAAGTGGTGTGCCACGGGGGGTAGGCTGTGAGGTTTCAAATGTCCATGCCCATCCCAGTCTTATTCCTTCTCTGCCTGAAATTTGCAGATAACATGCTCTCAGCAACTGCTCCAGTGTCATGCCTACCTATCTGCTACCATGTTTCCTGTCATGATATCATAAACGTAATCCTCTAAAACTATAGGCAAGAGTCAGAACAAATGCTTTGTTTTCTAAGGTGTTGTAGTCATAGTGTTTCATCGCAGCAATAGAATCAGTGACTGAGACAGTCAGTGTACTTGTGGACAAGACTGATGACCTGAGTTTGATCTGCAGGATCCACAAGGTGGAAGGAGATAACAGACTCTCACAAGTTGTCCTCTGACCTCCACAATTACGGCATGGTATGTGCACACCCACAGGCATATACATATGCATACTCACACAAGATAAATACATAAATTTAAAAAATGTTCCTTAGTTAGTTTGTTAGAAAGCTAAGATGATACAACCAAAACATATCAAAAACTTCAGTAGTTGACAAGTACAGTCCAGTTACAAGGCCACAGGTGCTGTTTATACTATTACAAAAAAGACCTGTGTTGTTTAGTTTTAATAATATACCAAGAGAGAGGAAGTAAATGGGACTTCTGGATTGTTCCTTGGTACATTTTGTAATACTGATTTGTTCTGTCTTTTATTTTCAGGTATTTCCAATGTGGACACTGAAGAGACAATCTTTTATCTTTTTAAATATGATCTTAGTTTCTAGAGTTCTTGGGTTTCGATGGTTTCCTAAAACTCTACCTTGTGATGTTGCTCTAGATAGCCCAAAGAACCATGTGATTGTGGACTGCACAGACAAGCATTTGACAGAAATCCCTGAGGGTATTCCCACTAACACCACCAACCTCACCCTTACCATCAACCACATACCAAGCATCACTCCAGACTCCTTCCGTAGGCTGAACCATCTGGAAGAAATCGATTTAAGATGCAACTGTGTACCTATTCTACTGGGGTCCAAAGCCAATGTGTGTACCAAGAGGCTGCAGATTACACCTGGAAGCTTTAGTGGACTCTCTGACTTAAAATCCCTTTACCTGGACGGAAATCAACTTCTAGAGATACCGCAGGATCTCCCATCCAGCTTACAGCTTCTGAGCCTTGAGGCTAACAATATCTTCTCCATCACAAAGGAGAATCTAACAGAACTGGTCAACATTGAAGAACTCTACCTGGGTCAAAACTGTTATTATCGAAATCCTTGCAACGTTTCCTATTCTATTGAAAAAGATGCTTTCCTAGTTATGAGAAATTTGAAGGTTCTCTCACTAAAAGATAACAATGTCTCAGCTGTCCCCACCATTTTGCCACCTAACTTACTAGAACTCTATCTTTATAACAACATCATTACAAAAATCCAAGAAGACGATTTTAATAACCTCAACCAGTTGCAACTTCTTGACCTAAGTGGAAATTGCCCTCGATGTTATAATGTCCCATATCCGTGTACACCATGTGAAAATAATTCCCCCTTACAGATCCATGACAATGCTTTTGATTCATTGAAAGAATTAAAAGTTTTACGTTTGCATAGTAACTCTCTTCATCATGTGTCCCCAAAATGGTTTAAAAACATGAGAAACCTCCAGGAACTAGACCTTTCCCAAAACTACTTGGCCAGAGAAATTGAGGAGGCCAAATTTTTGACTGTTCTCACCAACCTTGTCCAGTTGGATCTGTCTTTCAATTATGAGCTACAGGTCTACCATGCATCCATAACTTTGCCACATTCACTCTCTTCATTGAGAAACTTGAAAATTCTGCGTATCAAGGGATATGTCTTTAAAGAGCTGAAAAACTCCAGCCTTTCTGTATTGAGAAAGCTTCCGAGTCTGGAAGTTCTTGATCTTGGCACTAACTTCATAAAAATTGCTGATCTCAACATATTCAAACAGTTTGAAAACCTCACCCTCATAGACCTTTCAGTAAATAAGATATCCCCTTCAGAAGAGTCAAGAGAAGTTGGCTTCTGTCCTAATGCTCAAACTTCTGTAGACCGACACGGGCCCCAGGTCCTTGAGACCTTACACTATTTCCAATATGATGAATATGCACGGAGCTGCAGGTTCAAAAACAAAGAACCACCTTCTTTCTTGCCTTTGAATGCAAGCTGCCAAACATATGGACCGACTTTAGATTTAAGTAGAAATAACATATTTTTTATTAAACCCTCTGATTTTCAGCATCTTTCATTCCTCAAATGCCTCAACTTGTCAGGAAACACCATTGGCCAAACTCTTAATGGCAGTGAGCTCTGGCCGTTGAAAGAGCTGCGGTACTTAGACTTCTCCAACAACCGGCTTGATTTACTCTATTCAACAGCCTTTGAGGAGCTCCAGAATCTGGAAGTTCTTGATCTAAGTAGCAACAGCCACTATTTTCAAGCAGAAGGAATTACTCACATGCTAAATTTTACCAAGAAATTACGGTTTCTGAAGAAACTCATGATGAATGATAATGACATCTCTACCTCAGCCAGCAGGGCCATGGAAAGTGACTCTCTTGAAACTCTGGAATTCAGAGGCAACCGTTTAAATGTTCTATGGAGAGATGGTGATAACAGATACTTGGACTTCTTCAAGAATCTTTCCAAGTTAGAGAAATTAGATATCTCCAGAAATTCCCTGAATTCCTTGCCTCCTGGGATTTTTGAGGGTATGCCACCAAATCTAAAGACTCTCTCCTTGGCCAAAAATGGGCTCAGATCTTTCTCTTGGGACAGACTCCAGTTACTGAAAAATTTGGAAAATTTGGACCTCAGCCACAACCAGCTGACAACTGTCCCTGAGAGATTGGCCAACTGTTCTAAAAGTCTCACAAAACTGATTCTTAAGCATAATCAAATCAGGCAGTTGACAAAATATTTTCTAGAAAATGCTCTGCAATTGCGCTATCTGGACATCAGTTCAAATAAGATCCAGGTCATTCAGAAGACTAGCTTCCCAGAAAATGTCCTCAACAATCTGAAGGTGTTGCTTTTACATCACAATCGCTTTCTTTGCAACTGTGATGCTGTGTGGTTTGTCTGGTGGGTTAATCATACAGATGTTACTATTCCATACCTGGCCACTGAGGTGACTTGTGCAGGTCCAGGAGCACACAAAGGTCAAAGTGTTGTATCCCTGGATCTGTATACATGTGAGTTAGATCTCACAAACCTGATTCTGTTCTCAGTTTCCATATCATCAGTCCTCTTTCTTATGGTAATTATGACAACAAGTCACCTCTTTTTCTGGGATATGTGGTACATTTATTATTTCTGGAAAGCCAAGATAAAGGGGTATCAACATCTGCAATCCATGGAGTCTTGTTATGATGCTTTTATTGTGTATGACACTAAAAACTCAGCCGTGACAGAATGGGTTTTGCAGGAGCTGGTGGCTAAATTGGAAGATTCAAGAGAGAAACACTTTAATTTGTGTCTAGAAGAAAGGGACTGGCTACCAGGCCAGCCAGTTCTTGAAAACCTTTCTCAGAGCATACAGCTCAGCAAAAAGACAGTGTTTGTGATGACACAGAAATATGCAAAGACTGAGAGTTTTAAGATGGCATTTTATTTGTCCCATCAGAGGCTTATGGATGAAAAAGTAGATGTGATTATCTTGATATTCTTGGAAAAACCTCTTCAGAAGTCTAAGTTTCTTCAGCTCCGGAAGAGGCTCTGCAGGAGTTCTGTCCTTGAGTGGCCTGCAAATCCACAGGCTCACCCATACTTCTGGCAGTGCCTGAAAAATGCCCTGACCACAGACAATCATGTGTCCTATAGTCAAATGTTCAAGGAAACAGTCTAGCTCTCTGAAGAACGTCACCACCCACCTAGGATATACCTAGGTACCTGAATTTTTCATAAATGTTTCTGTAAATGAAGGTCTGAATTTTTCCTAACAGCTGTCATAGATCAGATTGGTGAGAAATCATCAGTATATGGCAAAGAAATTAAGAAGGGGAGACTGATAGAATATAACTTCTTTTCCTCATGCTGCCATGCACATTTAAATATGTCCCCCAGCTCAACTATGAAATACTGTTTGAAGAAGGGTGCCTAGGAGGAAACACAATGCTTTGGTTTATCTGCATGCAATTGAGAAGAGCCACAATCTGCCCTTTAGAAGGACTAGTATTTTCAGTAATAGGGTAAAAATTATGCAAACTCTGTCTCTCTTGATACTGAACTGTAACAGAGGTCAATGAAATAAAAGCCCAGAGAATTTTTCAGCCAATTGTGTCACTATCATGTAGTATCCACAGCACAGTACACCACAAAAGCAGTTAATGGTACTGGACAGTTGGTAACTGCTTCAATGCCTCTTACTCATTTTCTTGGGGCCCATTGATGAGTTCTCTGGGGGAAATATGGAAACATTATTTTGTTATCCATGGACATGGTCAACTTATAGGTGGAAAAAATGGAAATATTGTCTCCTCAAGCAAAGTGATGTTTTTTGCATTTGATGATAATTTACCTGCTGAAATATTCTATATGCATGGCCAGAATACTGTTTCCAAAGTAAAATGATCTTTAAAATAACTTCATTAATTGATGTTAGTTTGTGAACTAGTGCTAATATTTTTAGGTGTCTGTAACCATGGTGCATCAATATTAGGTGATTTTCATAGTAAGTCCAAAAGGGAGTGGAAAGAATATATATTTAGGGCTATCAGGGATAAGAAAATAGATGGATGACAATTGTATTTGTTTATTTCAGTTTTGAAAAGAAAGGGGAAAACATGAAGGTTGAAAGAGCTTAACATTGGGAAATCATTGGATTTTATTTGTTCGCATTTTTTTTTTTTGGTGTTCCTGTGCATGTGTGTGTGTTATGTCCAGAAGACATTATCAGGAAGATATATACTTCCTTTAAGACAACTCCTATTGACCTGGAACTCAACAATTAAGTTGGACTAGCTGACTGACAATCCCCGAGGATATGCCTGTCTCTCTGCCTCTTTAGAGCTTAGAGTATCTGGCACCAAATCTGGAATTTTTACATAGGTTCTGAGAACCCAACTCTTGCAAATAAAGTGCTTTGCTGACTAACCATTCCTCCAACCTGAAAGCATCAATTTTAATTTCAGCTTTCACAATCAAAGATAACAAAAAGATATACTGGGTATACATTTACAGGAGTCCAAAGTTTGAAATGTGACCAACTTGCCATTTGTAAAATAATGTGTATAGGTTTCAAGACCTGAAAAGTTAGTTCAGGGGAAATACATTTCCCTCATATGTGAAAATACCAAAAGTTTTACTTCAAGTGTAGCTTGGAAGAGATAGTATAGAAATTATTTCCAAATGACACAACTAAGAAAGTTTGCAAATTTCCAAACTAACCTCTAGAACAGCAGAGAAGTAATTAAAGTTACTAGAGTCAGTTATTTCACAATTTCTCTGAGCCTTACTGTGTTTAATAGATTACTTTCTTCTTCAATGAAAATGTAAAATCAGCTCTTTGACACTATATATTTTCTCCTACCAACACACATAAGTTCCTAAGACTTAAGCTATCTTGGTGATTTATAAAGCATAAAACTTTGAGACAACTCAAGTCTCTTCTGAAATGCATTAAGAGGAAGAGAAACAACAACAACAACAAAAAATGTACCACAGCTATGTCCTCATATTTCCACCTGAAGTTAAATATAGTGGTTTGATGTTGGAAAACAACTCACAACGCACCAACAGATGTTTATGATTGAATACCTTATTATCACGATGAGTCACTGTTTTAGTGATCTTAGGGCTCTCCATAGAGGTCCACAGAAGAGGAGTCGTCTATAGAGTATGCAGATCAAATCTATCACCTCAGACTACCAGGAAAAATTTACTCCCTAGTTCTATAGAAAACTCTGTTCTGATGGTTCCATCTCAGGAAGAACTTGAAGATTCTTCATAAATCTCACTCCGCCATCAATTTTTGACTTCTAACTCCTTGCAACCATGCCCTTTGTAAGGGTATATTTTTGACCTGGGATAGATAGCATACCTTGGCATGATTTGAATATTTTTATGATCCAAGCCATTGGGCATTGGGCAGATCACATGATAGTGGCTGGGAAAAGGACAAAATGAACATCTTCAGTTTGTAGAGATGAATGTGGATAGCACACTATCCCTGACTCGGGTTCTCTGTGTCCAGAATACTACATACTTTCAGCTCTATTTATCTGAAACTTTATAGTTCCCTTAAGGTAGCTAAGGAATATGAAGTGCATAAAGGTATGCAGTAGTCTCAGAATGTGGGCAACTTGAATCATTTCCAAAGACATCATGATGAGAAAGATAAAGACAAACATTTCTTTGGGGTAAAACCTGTTCCTCAATTGAAAGAACTGGCTGCTTTTCCAGAGAACCCTGGTTCAAGCGCCAGCACCCACAAGGTGATTCACAGGCATACTTTACATAGAATTCTTAGGGATTTGATGCTCTCTTCTGGCCACACTGGTACTGCACCAATCTGAAACACAGACATACATCCAGACAAAGCACCCATACACAAAAAAAGAAAACAAAACAAAGCAAAAACAAATCCTTTTCAAAATTAAAATACAATTACATTATTATCCCCGTTCCTTTCCTCCCTCTAAATACAGTGGTTCTCAATCTATGGGTCACGACACTTTTAGGGATAGCATGTGAGATATCCTGCATATCAGATATTTTCATTATGATACATAACAGTAACAAATTGATAATATGAAGTAATAATGAACATAATTTTGTAATTGGGTGGTCACCACAGCATGAAGAAGTATGCTAAAGGGTCACAGCATTAAAGAGATTTAGGCCCGCTGCTCTAATCCCTCTTGTGTATCCCCCCTCTAGAATTCATAGCTTCTTTTTCTTTAATTATTCTTGTTTTACACACACACACACACACACACACTCACACACACACACACACACACACACACCTGCTCAGTCCATTTAGTGAGACTTGTGCATATATGACTTCAAATTTCAGAGATGATCACACAGTGTTGGATAACCAATTAAGGGCCTCATTCCAGGGGAAGAAGAACTATTTCTCTCACTTTCAGGATCCTTTAGTTGCCTGTAGATCCTTGTCTAAGGGTGGAGTCCTGTGGGATATTTCTACTTTTGTGTTAGCATGTCTATCAGTGTTGTACTCTGTTCGAGTTGTCTTTAGGCAACCATATTGTTGAGATATGGTGAAGCTTCATTTCTTTCCTTTCTGTCATTTCTAGGAAACAAAATATCAGATCGTATTCCCTTGGTCCTCTGCACCTTTTTAAAAATATTTTTACCTCCTCTTTCAAGATGTTCCCTGAGCCTTAGAAGTGAGAGTAGTCTTATAGATGTATCAATTAGTGTCTGGCATCCCATAATCACTTGTTCTCTACCATTATGACTAGTTGTAATTTTCTATAATGGTCTGTTGTATGTTGTAAAGAGAAATGACTTTAATGAGAGGTGAGAGATACACTCATCCGTGGGTTCAAGAATAAATATTTAGATTGCAGTAAGTAATTTTGCTGGTTTAGTAGTAGACTTTCTTCTAAGATCTATGACCTCACTAGTCCTTGGTAGTTGGCTAGGTTTCTAGTACCAGGCATGATTTCCCTAATGCTAATGGGCTATTGGTCCACAGGTTTACCACCAGAATATGAATGCCACTATTGCATCCTTATGGCAACTGCACCATGCTGGTCAATGTTGTCATTCATAGGCACTACAGCTGAGGAGGATTATTCTTTGTTTCCTCCCCTTGGACCTTTACATAGAACCTTCTTTTTTAAATGCTTAAAAACAACAAGACAAAAAAAAAAAGAATATTTGAAGGTTAAAAAAAAAACAAAAAAAAAAACAACAAGACATTTTTTCCATCTAAATAGAGTGAATGAGATAGCCAGGTTACTGTAATTCATAGTCCTACTTTAACAACTGCAATAGAGCCAAAGTAGGGGTTTTTCTCTTGCCTCTTCTATATATGTTCAGCAGGGAACACTGTTTATAAGAAAGACTAATTAGCAAGGCTATGGAAACTCATCACTTCTTAGAGCTTTGACTTGTCAAACTCTAGGGTGTTATTAATAATTATGGGATTCAGTGCCAGTTGCATCTGATGGCAAGTTTAGCCCTTGACCCTAATGAATCCTGGGCACTTATTTGTACAAACTGAAGGCCCAATTGCAAGTCGAGTAAGAAGGAAACAACAAAAGAGCTAATGTAAATTGAAGATAACATGAAACTAGCCACCATAGAGAAGATAGAATGTGAAAAAAAGAAAAAGTCCCAAACTCCTAATAAATAATATGATGACTCTTGGTGATCATAGGAGCCCAGGGTTCTTGTGAGATCAAAATTACACAGGAAGGTTTCAAATCCTAATTTATGCCATAATCTTCATGGCTTTGGGATTCACCAAATTGTGGCAAGGTAGAATGAAGAAATAACAGACACAGAAAATCTGGGATTTCCTGGGTTGTGCATCCTAATCAGGAGACACCAGCAGCAGGGAAAGTTGGTGCATTTATTATATATAGTACAAAGGAGGAAGGAGGAAGAAATGAGTTAGCTAATCCCAGTCAGAGGTTTCTGTAGGGGAGCAACCTCAAGCTTCAGTTACCCAGGAAGAGGAAGCTTTGCTTGATACTTTTTGCACATACCACCTACAAAATTCTACCTGGAAATACCTTGCCATTCCCATGGGTTTGAGGCATAGGGGTCCTTGACATTGCCATGCACATGTCAATAACACACATTCACTTGAGTCTTTGTTCTCTTCTCACAGATTTCTTTCTTTCCCTCTGTTCTTCAAATAACTATCCCTTCCTCTTAGTTTCCTTTTAATTCTAGAAGGCTATAGCAAGCCTCTGGGAATTCTTGAGAAAGAGAAAAAGGTAGCCAGGGTTGTAGGTAGATGGACTCTTCATTTGCCAGTTATCGATGTTTGGTCTGTGAGGATAAAACCATTTTTACATACCTACCTACTTTGGTGAGCATAATCATCTATAATTGGCTTAGTGATATCTTTCCCTGGGTAACACTGGCTGGATACTCTGGTAATTCTGTCACATTCAAATGCAGGGTTTTTTGTTTTTGTTTTTGTTTTTTGTTTGTTTGTTTTTGTTTTTTTCTTCTTATCTCAACTTTCAACCATGAAATTAAACTGAATGCAACCTTGTGTTGTGTCTTAAAGTTTACCTGAATTTCAGATAAGACTTAATTTCTAACCTAGTTTTGTGCATTTCAGTGACTGCATTGTTTTGCAAGATCATCCCTTTTCCTTCTTGATGATTGATATTAATTTAAACTTTTGAAAATGCTCACAGACTTAAAATGGCTGAAGAGGTTTGAGCCACAGTGTCTCAAAATGAATACTCTCCAGAAATCCTCTGATAAGATCATTGGATCAAGAGGAAGTCCTAGAGGGCCATCCCTCAAACCTAAGAGCTGGCAGTGGGGATCAAGTGGTTGCTTCTACAGACAGAAAATAACTTTTAATGTTATTACAGTTGGATGTAACTTTCAGAACTGAGACTAGGCAGGGATGCACAGCAAGGACACTGTCTTGCTTTTGTCAGACAAACATAAGTGCATGATATCACTATCAGAGGCAATGCAATGGAATGAACATTCTAGAGACTTATGTAGCAGCAAACTGTAAGAGTTGACATCTCCTGGAAAAAAAAAGAAGAAAGAAATGAAGAAGGTATTAACAGCTATATGAGTTCATATATGTGGTCCATTACCCAGGAAGACCACTTTGGTATGAAACTCCCCTCAGTTCTGTGACTAACTGGGACTTGATTCCTCTTGTGAAGTCACAGTGAACAACATCCCTGGTTAAGGTCCTGATGGAGACACACTGTATAGGGCTTAGGTAAGGTGGTGGTTTGAATGAGAATGCCACCACAAAGGCTCACATATTTGAATGTTTGTTTTCCACTTGGTGGACTGTTTGGGAAGGACTAGGAGGTGTGGCCTTGTTGGAGGAGGTGTGTGACTAGAGATGAGCTTTGAGGTTTCAAAAGCCCATGCCAGGCCCAAACTCTTGTTCTCTGCCTCCAGCTTTCTGACCACCTACTGCTTCAGTGCCATGCCTAACTGCATGTTGCCATGCACCCAACCATAATGGTCATGGACTAATCCTCTGAAACTGTAAGCAAACCCTCAATTATATGCTTTCTTTTCTAAATTGCCTTTGTCATTGTGTTTCTTCACAGCAATAGAACAGTAACTAAGATAGTTACCCAGTGTGATACTTACTAAATAAAACAGATTAAAACCCATGTGTCTTATTCTTAAGCCTGGATTTTCTACACCATGGTTGTAATTCCTGGGTAACATAACTCATAAGGGACTATTTTTAACACATTACTCCTGTTTGTTGACAGATCATGACACAATCTTTGAGAATTGCAACTATCCAGGTCAGGCTAACTACTGAATGAGGAGGATGCATTTTCTTGGGGTTTGAGGTTTTGTTTTCATGACATAAAGTACTGCTATATAGCCCAGGTTGGACTCAAGTTTGTAGTAATCCTTCTTCCTCTGCTTCCTATGCTCTGGAATTACAGGTGCATGTCACCATGCCTGCTCCTTGGAGAACGTGTTTTAAAATTCTCTCTTCTTTTTGTTCTTGTTCATGAATAGGGCATAAAAGGGATTGACCAGGCAAAGAGGAAGGGATGAGGATCTGAGGAAGAAGACTTTACAAGATGCAGTCACTGGTACCCCAAAACTGTCCTCCATTTGGCAGGATAGAGGAGACAGAATGAACTTAATACTGATTAAGCAGCAAATGAAAACTAAATGCTTCATTTACTCCATTAAATCATTATAGCAAGTCTATGAGACTGATGCTAATGGTTTTGCTTTAAAGATAACAGGAGAAATCAGAAGTGAAAGAGTGATCAGAGGTGTCCTGGAGGCTACTGCCCAGAATTACAGAAGAAAGAACTAACTCATATGAAACTGAACTGTCTCTATCTAACACACCCACTTGGTTGTCTTCATTTTATCTGGGCTAGATCTTCCCAAAGAGCTTAGAAACAATGTGCATTCCAGGCCATTACCAGAGTAGAAATTCAGATCTGTAGGGAGCAGGAATGTTTACTTTAGCAACTAGCCAAAACATTTGTGAGGAAGCTGACTCACAGAGAAGTTTGGGAAACACATCTTCTTCTGGGGCACCAGTGGCTGTTCATATATAGATCACTTTGGCAAATAAAGCTTGAGCCCCAAAGGATGCAACAGCTCTTTCTCTTTGGTGTACGACTCTTGATGCTCTCATCCCATTACCAGTGACTAGAACTGTATTTAAACCCACAAATAGAGCTCCTTGCTAGGTACTATTAGGGTGTGGGGATATACTTTATATGGAAGTGGCAGTTCTGCTCAGGGCTAAGATATAAAGACATTTGGAACAAGAACATTGGGACAAATTTAAGGTAATAGAATCTTAGCCCTGAGAAGGCTGGTCAATGGGACTGCTATTTAAACTGCATGCACATGTTGGAGTGGGGTGGGGGTTAGATAGGTTTGCTATAATTTTCTTAATGTCTTCTGAATACATAAATACCAACTGCAGTTCCATATGTAGGATAGAGAGTGCCATCTAGTGGAGTGTGAGATTCCTCCTGGGTGCTGATGTCCCATTTCTGAGCATCTTAACTAGGTCTCCAGAATGAGAAAAAAATACCATATAAAAACAAATGCAGTCATCTCTTATAAATATATATTTGTGGCTATTTTTATGTGCCCAGTGTATTCATGCATCAATGTGTCTGATGTGTATTAAGCATTGTTTACTGACAGAAGGGCAACATAACATGGGGCCACAGAGTACCAAATTTCCCACCACTGTATAGAATACTTTTTAAAATTGCTGTCACAAAATACTTCACAGAAATGTATGGCGGGAGAGAGGGAGGGAGGGAGGGAGGAAAGGAAGGATAGAGGGAGGAAGGAAGGAAGGAAGGAAGGAAGGAAGGAGAAGGGGAAGGAAAGAGAGAGGGAAGGAGAGAGGGATGGAGGAAGGAGAGAGAGAGAGGGAAGGAGGGAGGAAGGAGGGAGAGAGGGGAGGAGAAAGGGAGGGAGAGAGGGAGGGTGGAAGGAAGGAGAGAAGGAGGGAGAGAGGGAAGGAAAAAGGGAAGGAGAGAGGAAGAGAGGGAGGAAGGAAGGAGAGAAGGAGGGAGGGAGGAAGGAGGGAGAGAGAGGAAGGAAGGAAGGAAGGAAAGAAGGAAGGAAGGAAGGAAAGAGAGAGGGAAGAGGTAGGAAAGGAGAGAGGGAAGGAGAGAGGGAGGAAGAGTAGATTTTAGCCAGCAGAGCCAGAGATCAGTCCATTGTGGTAGAGAAGTCACTGAGGCAGCAACTCAAAGGCAGTTGGTCATATGGCATCTGTAGTCAAGAAGCAGAGCATGATGGATGTTGGTGCTCAGATAACCTTTTTTAATAAGACCCTATATGGCATCCACATTTAGAGTGTGTCGTCTCTCTTTTGTTAAACCAATTTAAAAAGTCCTTCATGGACATGCCCAGAAAAAGGCTCCTAAATGATTCTGGTTGCTGCCAAATTGGCAATCAATAAAAACCATCATAATCATTTATGTCTATTGTTTTTTTTCCTAATAGCTCAAGATGAGGATAGTTACATATGACCTTCTGGGTACATCTATGTAGATGATAACCCTGAGGTAGCTAGCTGAGCTTGCTTCTTTCATTGCAATACATTCTCTTGTTTTCATAGAATGAACCCCCTATTTGAGTAGTAATGCAACATACACCTGTTCCTCATCTCTTTCCATCCACTTTGTATCTCTCATCTGTCTGAATAACCTAACCAACATTCTTCCTCTCCTACCACTACACTATCCACAGTCTACAAATGGTACCTTTGAAACTTGCTGAGACTTCGTAGTTTGAGAATTAGTCATCTTTTTCACTTGCTTGGGTGTCAGTTCATAAAACATATTGCTGAATACTCACTTAGCATTTAAATACTTAAACAATACACACACTGTATCAAAACTATTCAGCACAGAGTTTGATTATCTATCAAATGCTTTGTTGAGTGTTAACTATTACTTTACCCTATTGCTTTGAGTTTATGATCAAATTAGTCATCTCACAAGGTAAATTTGATATTTACCATAAAGTGAATTTTGAATTTTGTTTTTCTTTTCGCAAATAGTACTTGGAACAATTTTTACTAATGATCTCTACCGTATATAAAATGTTATATAATAGTATATTGATACACTATATAAATTATAAATTTACAGTTTTGAGATTTTGTTTTTATTTTCTCTGCATGAGTGTTCTACTGTATGGATGTCTGTATACTGCATGAGCACCGTGCCCTCAGAGGCCAGAAGAGGATATCCATTCAGCACAGAGTTTGATCCCCTGGGACTAGAGTTACGGAATCAAACTCAGGTCCTCAGCAAGAACAGAAGCTATTATTTTTAATTGCTGAGCCATCTCTCCAGCACCTCAATTCTAAATTTTAAATTACAACAATCACCTAGCTCTTCTATGCAATATATACTGACTTTTGTTGCTGTTTTGTTTCTAAGACAATTTCACTGTGTAACCCTGTCTGGCCTGGAACCCTCTATGTAAACCAGGTTGGCCTTGAACTCAGAGATCTGTCTTCCTTTGTCTTCCAAGTGCTGAGTTTAAAAGTGCGTGCCATTATACCTGGCTCAATCCTACTACTACTGCTACCACTACCACTACTACCACCACTACTACTACTACCACAAGCTCCTCCTCCTCCTCCTCCTCCTCCTCCTCCTCTTCCTCCTCCTCCTCCTCTTTTGCCAAGACAGAATTTCTGTATGTATCCTTGGCTGTTCTGGGACTCACTTTGTAGACAAGGCTGGCCTCTAACTCACAGAGATCTGCCTGCCTCTGCCGCCCAAGTGCTGGGATTAAAGGTGTGTACTACCACACCAGGCTCTCAACACATATTCTTAAGCATGGTTTGGTCAGTCTTGCTTTTTATTTATAGCCTTAATTCTATCAATTTTTTAAAAAATATTCCAGATACCCAGAGGCTATCTCTGTTAACCTTTTTCTTAAATAAATTTTTTCATTTTACATAATCTTTCCTCTACAGTAAGAATGCCAATCATCCCCTACTGAAGACTTATCATAGGAAAGTCCCTTTTTCTTGATCCAAGTTCCCAGATTTCTCTAGTTCTCTTGCTTCCCATGTCTCCACAAAAATAAGGGGGAGGGGAGGAGAAAGGAGGAAAGAGGAGGAAGATGAAAAGGAATGAATTAGTTCCAAATGTTGGTTTGCATGAAACACTTCGATGATTCCTTACTCCTAAGTGAGAAATGACTGTCCTAGTCTTCCCTTGCTCTCCCATTTCCTGATACTTCCTCTTATTCTGGATAGAAGTGGTCTTCTTCATTACCATGAATGTGTTTACATTCTGCTAGATGGAGCCTTTTCTCTCAAAACTTCATCTAAAATGCAAAGTTGAGGAACACCAAAGTTGATATACACAAAACTATGAAGTGATTTCTTCCAAGAATGTGAAGGGCAGGCTTTACCTCCAAGGCTTCTGGCACATTTAGTCTCAATGACACTTATTTGGGACTTCAGAATCCTGTTTAGCAAGAATGAGGTTTTTGGCATTGTTGGAGTTTAAGGGTCTCTTTACTCACATCTCTCTAGATATACAATTTATGTTGCAGACAGGTAAACACACAGTATGCTTTGAAAACCCTTCTTGGTCAAGAGAAGAGAATCTCTGACCTAGGTGCAGACCTAATTTTCCAAAGGGGCCAGATCAAACTTCTGGCCAAGAAACCACCCCTAAAAGGTGTGTTCACATGAAACCATACCAGTGAAATTCAATTAATTCTTTGCAGTAGGGGCCTGGATCCTTTATTGAGCCAATTATTAATAAAGAGACATGTTCTCCCCAATTGCAGTTCCTTATTCCAAGCTAAGACAAGAAGAAGAAGAAGAAGAAGAAGAAGAAGAAGAAGAAGAAGAAGGAGAAGGAGAAGGAGAAGGAGAAGGAGAAGGAGAAGGAGAAG
>NW_021604589.1:5415219-5433126 GCF_004785775.1 Grammomys surdaster | reverse complement strand
AGAAGAAGAAGAAGAAGAAGAAGAAGAAGAAGAAGAAGAAGAAGAAGAAGAAGAAGTCGTCTGACTTAAGACTCCTTAATGAGTTTAAAGAATGTGTGTTAGTAGTAGTTTTTTCTACTGAAAAGTTGATAATTTTTTTTATTGGATATTTAATTTACATTTGAGATGTTATCCCCTTTCCCCATATCCGCTCCACACAGGAACCCACTATCAAATCACCCTCCTCCTGCTTCTATGAGGATGTGCCCCCACCCAACCACCCATTCCCACCTCCCCACCCACAAATTCCCCCACACTGGGGCATCGAGCCTTCAGAGGACCAAGGACTTCCTCTCCCACTTATGCCCAACAATGCCTTCCTCCCCTACATGTACAGCTGGAGCCATGGGTCCTTCCCTATGTGCTCCCAGGCTGGAGGTTTAGACCCTGGGAGCTCTGGTTGGTTGATACTGTTGCTCTCTCCATGGGGCCGCAAACCCTTTCAGCTCCTTCAGTCTTCTCTCTAACTCCTCCATTGGGAACCCCATGATCAGTTCAATGGTTAACTGTGAGCATCTGCCTCTGAATATGTCAGGCTCTGGCAGACCTCTAAGGAGACAACTATATTAGGCTCCCTTCAACATGCACTTCCTGGCATCCACATCAGCATCTACCTTTGGTGACTGTACATGGGATGGATACCCAGGTGGAATAGTCTCCAGTCAGCCCCTCCTTCAGTTTCTGCCATACACTTTGTCTCCATATTTGCCCCCATGAGTATTTTGTTATTCCTTCTAAGAAGGGCCAAAGCATCCACACTTTGGTCTTTCTTCTTCATGAGCTTCATGTGGTCTGTGAGTTGTATCTTGCGTATTGAGAGCTTTGGGGCTAATATCCAATTGTCAGTAAGTGTATACTATGTGTGTTCTTTTGTGATTGGGTCACCTCACTCCATCCATTTGCCTAAGAATTTCATAAATTCATTGTTTTTAATAGCTGAGTAATACCCCACTGTGTAAATGTACCACATTTTCTGTATCCAGTCCTCTGTTGAAGGACATCTGGGTTCTTTCCAGCTTCTGGCTATTATAAATTAGGCTGCTTTGAACATAGTGGAGCATATGTCCTTGTTATATGTTGGAGTATCTTCTGGGTATATGGCTAAGAGTGGTATAGCTGGGTCCTCAGGTAATGTCCAATTTTCTGAGGAAGCATCAGACTGATTTCCAGAGTGTTAGTACCAGCTTGCAATCCCATCAACAATGGAGGAATGTTTCTCTTTCTCAACATCGTTGCCAGCATCTGCTACATCTGAGTTTTTGATCTTAGCCATTCTGACTGGTGTGAGGTGAAATCTCAGGGTTGTTTTAATTTGCATTTCCCTGATGACTAAGGATGTTGAACATTTCTTTAGGTGCTTTTCAACCATTCAAGTTTCCTCAGTTGAGAATTCTTTGTTTAGCTCTGTACCCCATTTTTAAAATAGGGTTATTTGGTTGTCGGGAGTCTAATTGCTTGAGTTCTTTGTATATATTGGATATTAGCCTTCTATAAGATGTACGATTGGTAAAGATCTTTTCCCAATCTGTTGGTTGCCGCTTTGTCCTATTGACGGTGTCCTTTGCCTCACAGAAACTTTGCAATTTTATGAAGTCACATTTGTCAATTCTTGATCTTAGAGCATAAGCCATTTTTGTTCTCTTCAGAAACTTTCCCCCTGTGCCCAAGTACTCAAGGTTCTTCCCCATCTTCTCTTCTATTGGTTTCAGTGTATCTGGTTTTATGTGAAGGTCCATTATCCACTTGGACTTGAGCTTTGTCCAAGGAGATAAGAATGGATCAACTTGCATTCTTCTACGTGCTGACCTCCAGTTGAACAAACACCATTTGTTGGAAATGCTGTCCTTTTTCCACTGGATGGTTTTGGCTCCTTAGTCAAAGATTAAGTAACCATAGGTATGTGGGTTCATTTCTGGGTCTTCGATTCTATTCCATTGATTTTCCTGATTGTCTCTGTACTAATACCATGCAGTTTTTAGCACTATTATTCTGTAGTACAGCTTGAGGTCAAGGATGGTGATTCCCCCAGAAGTTCTTTTATTGTTGAGAATAGTTTCCACTATTCTGTTTTTTTATTATTCCAAATGAATTTGAGAATTTTTCTTTCTAACTCTCTGAAGAATTGAGTTTGGATTTTAATGGGGATTCCATTGAATCTGTAGATTGCTTTTAGCAAGATGGCCATTTTTACTATATAAATCCTGCAATCCATGAGCATGGGAGATCTTGCCATCTTCTGAGATCTTCTTTGATTTCTTTCTTCAGAGACTTGAAGTTGTTGTCATATAGATCATTCACTTGCTTGGTTAGATTCACACCAAGGTATTCTATATTATTTGTGACTATTGTGAAGGGTGTCATTTCCCTAATTTCTTTCTCAGCCTGTTTATCCTTCGAGTAGAGGAAGGCTACTGATTTGTTTGAGTTGATTTTATATCCAGCCACTTTGCTCAAGTGGTTTATTAGGTTTAGGAGTTCTCTGGTGGAAGTTTGGGGGTCACTTAAGTATACTATCATATCATCTGCAAATAGCGATATTTTGACTTCTTCCTTTCCTAATTGTATCACTTTGACCTCCTTGCGTTGTCTAATTGCTCTGGCTAGGACTTCTAGTACTATACTAAATAGGTAGGGTGAAAGTGGGCAGCCTTGTCTAGTCCCTGATCTTACTGGGATTGCTTCAAGTTTCTCTCCATTTAGTTTGATGCTGGCTACTGGTTTGCTGTATATTGCTTTTACTATGTTTAGGTAGGGGCCTTGAATTCCTGATCTTTCCAAGACTTTTACCATGAAGGGGTGTTGAATTTTGTCAAATTATTTCTCAGCATCTAGTGAGATGATCATGTTTTTTTTTCCCCCTTTGAGTTTGTTTATATAGTGGATTACATTGACGGATTTCTGAATATTGAACCATCCCTGCATTCCTTGGATAAAACCTGCTTGATCATGATGGATGAATGTTTTGATGTGTTCTTGGATTCGGTTTGCAGAATTTTATTTAGTATTTTTGCATCAATATTTATAAGGGAGATTGGTCTGAAGTTCTCTTTCTTTGTTGGGTCTTTGTGACGTTTAGGTATGAACGTGATTGTGGCTTCATAGAACAAATTGAATTGCATTCCTTCTGTCTTTATTTTGTGGAAGAGAACTAGTATTAGGTCTTCCTTGAAGGTCTGGTAGAATTCTGTACTAAAACCATCTGGTCCTGAGCTTTTTTTGGTGGGAAGACTTTTAATGACTGTTGCTATTGCTTTAGGGGTTATGGGACTGTTTAGATGGTTTATGTGTTCCTTTCGTACCTGGTATCTGTATAGAAAATTGTCCATTTCATCTAGATTTTCCAATTTTGTTGAGTATAGGCTTTTGCAGTAGGATCTGATGTTTTCCTTTTTAATTTCCTTAGTTTCTGTTGTTATGTCTCCCTTTTCAGCTCTGATTATATTAATTTGGATACTGTCTCTGTGCCCTCTGATTCAGTTGGCTAAGGGTTTATCTAGCTTGTTGATTTTCTCAAAGAAGCAGCTCCTGGTTTTGTTGATACTTTGTATAGTTCTTTTCGGTTCTACCTAGTTGATTTCAGCCCTGAGTTTGATTATTTCCTGCCATCTACTCCTCTTGGGTGTATTGCTTCTTTTTGTTCTAGAGCTTTCAGGTGTGCTGTCAAGTTGCTAGTGTATGCTCTCTCCAGTTTCTTTTTGTAGGTACTTAGAGCTATGAGTTTTCCTCTTAGCACTGCTTTCATTGTGTCCCATAAGTTTTGCTATAATGAGCATTCATTTTCATTAAATTCTAAAAAAATCATTAATTTCTTTCTTTATTTCTTCCCTGACTAAGTCATTATTGAGTAGAGCATTGTTCAGTTTCCATGTGTATGTGGGCTTTTCATTGTTTTTGTTATCATTGAAGAACAGCCTTAGTCCGTGGTGATCTGATAGGATGCAAGGGATTATTTCAATCTTTTTGTATTTGTTGAGGCCTGTTCGGTGACCAAATATATGGTCTATTTTGGAGAAGGTACCATGAGGTGCTGGGAAAAAGGCATTCTTTTGTTTTAGGATAAAATGTTCTATAGATATCTGTTAAGTCCATTTGGTTCATAACTTCTGTTAATTTCACTGTGTCTCTGTTTAGTTTCTGTTTCTATGATCTGTCCATTGCTGAGAGTGGGGTGTTGAAATCCCCCACTATTATTGTATGTGGTGCAATGTGTGCTTTCAGCTTTAGTAAACTTGCTTTTATGAATGTGGTTGCCCTTGCATTTGGAGCATAGATGTTCAGAATTGAGAGTTCATCTTGGTAGATGTTTCCTTTGGTGAGTATGAAGTGTCCTTTCTTACCCTTTGTGATAACTTTTGGTTGAAAGTCGATTTTATTCAATATTAGAATGGCTACTCAAGCTTGTTTCTTGGGACCATTTGCTTGGAAAATTGTTTTCCATCCTTTTACTGTGAGGTAGTGTCTGTCTTTGTCACTGAGGTGTGTTTCCCGTATGCAGGAAAATTCTGGGTCCTGTTTACATATCCAATCTGTTAGTCTACATCTTTATATTGGGAAATTGAGTCCATTGATACTAAAAGATATTAAGGAAAAATGATTGTTGCTTCCTGTTATTCTTGTTATTAGAGCTAGAATTATATTTGGGTTTGTTAGAAGATTACTTTCTTGTTTTTTCTTGGGTGTAGTTTCCCTCCTTGTGTTGGAGTTTTCCTTCTATTATCCTTTGTAGGGCTGGATTTGTGGGAAGATATTGTGTAAATTTGGTTTCTTCATGGAATATCTTGGTTTCTCCATCTATAATGATTGAAAGATTTGCTGGGAATAGTAGTCTTGGCTGGCATTTGTGTTCTATTAGGGTCTGTATCATATCAGTCCAGGATCTTCTGGCTTTTATAGTCTCTGGTGCAAACTCTGGTGTAATTCTTATAGGTCTGCCTTTATATGTTACTTGTTCTTTTTCCCTTACTACTTTTAGTATTTTTTCTTTGTTTTGTGCATTTGATGTTTTGATTATTAGACAGGAGGAAATTCTTTTCTGGTCTAGTCTTTTTGGCGTTCTGTAGGCTTCTTGTATGTTCATGGGCATCTCTTTCTTTAGGTTAGGAAAGTTTTCCTCTATAATTTTGTTGAAGATATTTACTGGCCTTTTAAGTTGGGAATCTTCACTCTCATCTATACCTATTATCCTTAGGTTTGGTCTTCTCATTGTGTCCTGGATTTCCTGGATGTTTTGGGTTAGGAGCTTTTTACATTTTGCATTTTCTTTGACAGTTGTGTCAATGTTTTCCATGGTATCTTCTTCACATGAGATTCTTCTGTCTCTTATATTCTGTTGGTGATGCTTTCATCTATGACTCCTGATCTCTTTCCTAGGTTTTCTATCTCCAGGGTAGTCTTCCTTTGAGATTTTTTTATTGTTTCTACTTCCATTTTTAGATCCTGGATCATTTTGTTTAATTTCTTCACCTGTTTGGTTGTGTTTTCTTGCAATGCTTTAAGGGATTTTTGTGTTTCCTATTTAAGTCGTTCTACCTGTTTACCTGTGTTCTCCTGTATTTCTTTAAGGGAGTTATTTATGTCCTTCTTAAAGTCCTCTATCATCATCATGAGAAGTGATTTTAAATCTGAATTCTGCTTTTCTGGTGTGATGGGGTGTCCAGGACTTGCTATGGTAGGAGAACTGGGTTCTGATGATGCCAGGTAACTTTGGTTTCTGTTGCTTATGTTCTTGCACTTGCCTTTCGCCATCTAGTTATCTCTAGTGCTACCTGCACTCACTGTGTCTGACTGGAGCCTGTCTTTCTAGTTATCTTGCTTGTGTCAGAGCTCCTCAGAGTCCAGCTGTCTCTGTGATCTTGTGATCCTCAGCTCCTGGGTAGAAGAGCTTCTGGGACTCAGGTTACCTCTATGATCCTGAAATTCTGCTACTCTGAGTTCAGTGGTTCCTCTAGGATTGTTCAGGATATGGTGTCTTCATGGGAGCAGACCAGCTAGGTGTCTGCCCCAGGTAAAAAGGCGTGTGATAGTAATATTAAATTTGGAAGCCCTCAAAAAGCCAAACTGAAGATACTGATTCAGTCATTTTTGGTGGTTTATGAAGGCTAAGAAGAGGAATTGAGATAGAGGGAGGCTGTTGGAGTCTCCTTTGATGGTGGTGGTGATATCTGAGTTTTTGGAACAGGGCCTTGCTGTTCCAACTGTGGTACTTGAATCAGAAACACTGGCATTTGCTGGAGGCTTGTTAAAGATACAATGTCTAGAGCTGGGGAGATGGACCAGTTGGTAAAGCACTTGTCTCAGAAGTATATCAAATGGGATTTGATTCCCAGAATTCACATTTTAAGAATGTCAGGCATTATAGGATGCTCATGCCATCCTAGGAAGGCAAGGAGGAGGTAGAGAAAGGATTTCTGAGGCTTGCTGGTCAGTCAGCCTAGCCAAATGAATAGCCTCCAGGCAGTCAGATACTCTGTCTCAAAAAAGGGTGAATGATTTTGGATGACATCTGAGGTTGTTCTTCAGCTTACACACACACACACACACACACACACACACACACACACACACACAGGGTAAGGTGAGGTGGCGTTGGGGGATACAGTATCTAGGACTCTAACATAGATCAGCTATATTAGAATATAAAATTTAACATGTCCTCTCTAGGTGCTAGGAAGCAGGTCCATACCTCCTTATAGTAGCATTCCTTTCTCTGTTGGCAGAATATTCATTGAAGATGGGATAAGAACTTTTGTGAATTCTGTGATAGTTAGCAGTATCCTTCCCTCACAAAAGTATGACAACTGAAAATGTTCCTAGACAATGTTAAATGTCTCTAGGGATTACTGTACAACTTCCTTTGAGATCTGTCAATGACTGGTTAGGCATGGAGTAGGGAAATAAGAGGGGAAAATGATAAGAACTAAGCTTTGAGTTATTCTCAGCTTTGGTGGCTTGTGGGTGAGCCTAGAAAAGAAGATAAAAAGCCAGACTGGATGATGGAGGAATCCCAGGAGAACAGTAGCTAGGAGATCAAGGAGGCACACACTGCTAAATGTTGCTAATGAAGATGTGAACTATATAACATGTTCATTTTATCCAGATAAATGAAGGCTACTGATGGCCCAAAATAAGCTCACTCTGTTCAGTGTGTGTGTGTGTGTGTGTGTGTGTGTGTGTGTGTGTATGTGTGTGTGTGTCTGTAGAGAGAGCAGCAATCAAAGTCCAGTTGGAAAATGAGTAAAATGAGTAGGAGGTGTGGAAACTGACTGACTGTTAGTTCTTTGGAATTTAATATAGCCCCCAGAGAGCAGTATCAGAATTTAGAAACAGAGTCCCAATCCTAGAGAGTTACAATCTGGCTCTGAAGAAGAGCTCAGAAGTACCCAGATGATCCTTAAACACATTTGATATTGGAAAACTTGACCAATGGGTGATTTTTACATCCGGTTAGTTGAAGGGAGGAAAGAAGCTGACCTTATACAACAGGTTTTCTATACGTGAGTATCTTAAATATGCTGCTCTCCCCAGATTTAAAAGACCTACATATGGTTGAACATCTTCTCTCTTGTAAAAAGAAAATATGTGATCTCCAAACTCAGAATAAGAACTCTGATTGCATTCCTACTTTTGAGAGGCTAGCTAGATGTAATTTTAAAAATAATTTTATCAAAATCACAAAGATATTTAGTAGTTGATACTTTTATTCAGACAATGAATGCCTATGAACAAATGCAAACACATTTGACATTGTTACTATTGCACTGGGGTCTCCTCTTGGTGAGGGCAAAGTCAATAAGCATAACCAAGAGATAAAAGAATGGAGAAAGGGCAAGAGAATACTGGTATCGTTCCTTGATAGTGAAAGCACAAGAATCTTATTCAAGATGCACAAATATATTCATATAAGAAAGCACTTTGAAACCAGCACCTTCCTAAGAATGTTCAGTTTAAGATGCACATTGCTAAGCACACTTGGTTTAAGATCATAGTTGAAGAAGGAAAGAGGCTAGGCATATTACTGAGTATGCTTGGTTTAAGATCATGGGGAAAGAAAATCATGGTGCACACATTCAAATGATGAAAAAAAATAAGGAAGACAAGAAACCTTCTGGGTGTGCTTAGTTATGTTATAAAGAGGGTAGACAGAATTACCATTGGGCATATTCGCCTTCCTTTTCCTAAAGAAAGATTTTGGTTAAAACCAAGTGGAAAGAGAAAGACACACATACTGAAAGTGCAGTAATATACAAGTTTGCCCCATAAGGGCTCCTCCCTCACCTAGTCACTAACAACTGGTTGACATTCACGAAAGTGGAATATTGAGCCTGGCATAGTGGCACAGCCTTGTAATCCTAGCACCTGGCAAGCAAATGCAGGAGGATCACAATTTCCTTACCATGCAAGATCCTGTTTCATAGAAGTGATGGAGGAAGAGGAGGAGGAGAGTAGTAATTATGGCTTATTGTATGTACATATAAGTGTCTTGCATTTTTAAGTGTACGGGTGTTTTGGTTACATGTGTGTATATATGGTATGTGTGTGACTGAGACCCTCAGAGGTCAGAGGTCTTTGGATCCCCCGGAACTGTAGTTATAGATAGTTGTTGGCCTCCATGTGGAAACCAAACCCTGATCCTCTGCATGGCCAACAAGTACTCTCAACAGCTGAGCCCTCTCTCCAGTTTCTTGTAAGTCTAATCTAAATTCATCCTTTTACCTACAGCTCCATACAATGATGGGAAGGCAGTTAGCCCGAGTTGTTCTGTGTGGCTTTCAACTTCTTTAAAACCCAAGTAAGCACACATGTGGAAGTGAACGTTGTCCAACTAATAACAAAGGTTACAACCACAGAGAGTTTTAGCGGGTGGATAAAACGATAACATTCAAGCCAAAGGCATTTCTTTACTGGGAGAGAGTTCCAATAAAACTCAGACAATAATTCCCCTACTTTTTTACAGTATTGCTTAAATTTGCCTGCACCCTGCAATTACCTGGACAGCTAAAAAAGCAACAATCGAACAAACACAAAAGCAAAGCATGACTGGGAGCCATGCACTGTGTGGGCTCTTGTTGAATTGGCTAGAGCTGAAGCTTCAGCTTTGGATTTCAAAACTTGAGGTGGGTTCTTACCGGCAGGCAAAGAGGACAAAGAACCAATCCAATTAATCTTATTGCAGCAGGTTTTCAAACTTAAAACGGCCATCAAAAACCACTTGAGAGGCCTAGGGATCCAGGCACTCACCAGAAAAGCACAAGGCCCTGGTTTTGACCCTCAGCATCTGATATGCTTGGGTAAGGATGTCCAAACTATTGGGTGGAGAGCGCCATCTCGCGGCCGAATGATTATTAGTTCTTCAGCAGTTGGCAGGATTTCCCAGTCATTTCTGACAGGAAGCTTTCTCCAACAGTGCGTGCAACGATTCTGGAATTATAAACTTAAAAAAGGAGAACTAGAAGGGAAGAGGAAAGAAAAACGTGTCAAAATAAGGGAAGCAGGGTTCCTGGAACTAGTAAGGCCTTAAGTAAAGTAAAAGCTCGAAGAGAACGAAAATTAACAGAAACATCTCCTTCTCAAATCCTTATCTCTACATCAAGCCCCTCTGGCGCTTTTTCAGACTGTGAATTTGAAATCACTTACTGGCCCCAGGATCGTCCCACACATCTTCAGTTTCTGGCACCAGCCTTTCCGGCCAAACAGCCTTTCCCGGACTAGAAAAGCACTTCCTCAATTCACCCACCCACAACCACCACTGCAATGCAAAATGTCTCCTGTCACCAAATCTCCCCACCATCTGATAGAAAACAGAGTCCTTCCCCTTCCCCGCCCCCAGCCTGCCTTCCTTCCCAACCCTGGAGAAGAGGCAGCTTTCCCCTATCTAAATTGAAAGCCCATCCATACCTGCTCCATGCTCTCCTCACTTGGATCACTGGCTAATTTGCTTTACTTCTCTTTCAGAATCGCTCTTTGCCATTCTGCTGCCTTTTGCTCGAACCTGGTATCCGATTTCAAAAACCAGATTAAATGCTAATGTTAGTCAACAGAAATAAAATGTTGCACCATATCAATGTATCATTCTAAATAGATAATTTTTAAAAACAAGATTAAAAATCACAGCACTCAAGAAGTAAGGATTATGAGTTTGAGGTCAGCCTAGGCTCTAGATGGAAATCTTGTTTCAAAACAAAACCAAAATCTCTGCCCCCCCAACACTCCAACTAAATTAATTAAATTAAAAAAAATAAAAACAGAAGACATACCTATATCCAAAACAGAACTGTTAGGCACAGAAAAAGGTTAGAAAACAGCACATTTTAAAACATTTATTTATTTATTTATTTATTTTTTCAGTGGAGGGAGTCAGGTCTCTCCTTCCACTATGCGGGTTCTGGGGATCTAACTCAAGTTGTTACACTTGTCAGAAAGTACCTTTATCAACTAAGCCACATCTTTGACCCTTGTGATCCCATTTTTACATAAAGAACTTTGTATGCGCCTATATAACAACATATACATAGTAAAACCCCTGAAGAACAAACATCCATCCTTGTATTTAAATGTTTGGATCCATATGGGAATAATACTATAAACGTATGCATAATAATATAATCACACAAAACTGGCCTGGATACATGTAATATTCTTTGGTCTCAATAATTGTACAGTCTTGTTGGATATGGTGGTAAACACATACCTATAATCCCAGCACTCAGGAGGCTGAGGCAAGAAAATTGAAATTTTGAGGTCAGTCAGGACTGTAAAGTGAGTTTGAGGCCATCCAGCCTGTAAAGAGACTTTATCTCAAAGTAAAATAAAATAGATGTGTGTTTGTGACCCGCGCAATCGTCTCGCCAGCAAGAACGCACGCGGGTACCAGGATCCTTCCGCAGCAAACATTTATTGTTAATGAAAGGAGGAAGACCCTTGGCCCCTGAAAAGGCACTGTTTATATACCCCTGGAGCGGCGTGTTCACTTCTGATTGGCTGCTTACTCGTTACCCGCCAAAACGCCCCGGGATGGGCTGTGAGTTGGCGCACACTCACTTCCCACACATGCGCAACAGCTTGTTTATTGGGATGTCAGCGGATGTCAGCGCCATCTTGTAATGGCGATTGGTCTCGACGGCACTACGGCGGTAGCGGCTTCCTACATGTGTTTGTGAGTGTGTGTGCACGCGTGCACACATGTATGTGTGAGTGTGCCTGTACACATACGCACTTGTAAGTGGATGCCAGAAGCCAACCTCCGGTTTTGTTTCTTAGAATCATCTACTTTGGTTTTGGAGATAGGGTCTCTCCTTGGCTTGGAACTTGCCGATGAAGTTAGGATGGTTGGCCAGAGAACCTCGAGGATCTGCCAGTCACTGCCCCAGCCCAGGATGTTACAATTGCACATCACCATGCTCAGCTTTGTAAATGGGTCCTAGGGATCAAATTAGGTCCTTATGCTGGCACTTACTTTTTTGACCCATTTCTTCAGCCTTCCAAAAATATTGATATGCTAAAGAATGTCTAGGGCAGACCATGAATAGTATAAGAGAGTGTTCAATTCAAATCCCAGCTTTGCAACAAAGTTTAGGTAAATGACTAAATTCTCAGCAAGCCTGTTCATATTATTCTGAAAATGAGATTCTAATAACAAGAAGTATGTGAGCTGTGGGGGAGAGGAGTCACAGATGGATGTCTGGTACAATGGACACCATTTATCTGTACCTGGGATCAATGAAGGATCCACAGGCACTTGGGGACAGAATTCAGAAAGTCTATTTCTGCTAGAAGACGATAGTAAAATGGACAAAACTAAAATAGACTATGTCCCAAAGGCTCACTGCCAGAAACACTCAGCAGATCACACAAGAGCCTTGATTTTACTGGAAGCCTCCAGAGACCTGTCCAAGAAATATGAGTCTGGCCAAGACTTGGGGAGTTCTTTAGGAGTACATGCAGCACATGAGCTGAGAGTTTTGAGTATTGTGAGAGACAGTTGGGGAAGATTATCTCTCCTTTGCAAAGAAAGCCAGCTACTAACTTACCAGTCCATTCATATGGCAGAATGTGAGTTGCCACGCTAGTAATATGGGGAACCAATGTCTTAGGAAGATCAATCAGAGGTACTATGTGGTTGTTGGTGGTAAGTAGAAAGAGCTACCAAAGGGCTGTCATGTTCCACTTTGATTTAACCTTCTACAATCAGGCTTTAGATTCTAGCACCACACTATCAAAACTACTGTTTTGACTGTCATGAGTAAAATTCTCTTTGCCTAACTAGGCAGTTTTTTGTACTGCTTGGCATTATTGTACTAGTGTATGATGGTTAAGTGCATGAACTCAGGAACCAGGATAATCCACCTTTTCTTTACATCAATTGTTCCTTTGAGAAATGAAAATGGCCATATGTATCCATAACAGGTTTCTTCTTTTTTGTTCATATTTTCTTTCCTCTATTTATTCTAGAAATATCTACTGAGCTTCTATTCTACAGACCCCAGGGCTGAGTGCAATAGGTTAAAAGGCCAGTATTGCCGTCACAGAGAAACCAGTCCACAGTGCCTTCACACTGCTTGATCAGTGAGTGATAAGGGTTTTTAAAGGAGGAAGTAGAACCTTGAAATCCTAAAACAGGAGGCTCAACCAATTCAGGAATGAGGTTTGTTCAGGAAGTCATAGAACAATCACGAAGCACAGTCACATCATTGTGCTCAGTGCTGGTTTGTCCCCTTCCCTGGATTACTCTGTTTGGGTCCGTTGACAGCCCCATTCCCATAACTTTGATTCAACAATCAATTTTCAGGGCTGGGATTGTAGTTCAGTTGGTAATGTTAGGTTTCAAACCTAAGACAAATGGCTGAGGTGCCTACTTGACATATCAAAGCAGATGCTAGCTGCTACTTTCTCCTTGCATCTCTCAGTCCCTACCTGTTACAGAGCGATCCTGGCTGCCACAACCAGCCCCCTACACTGAACTCTCCAGGCCAGGGAGCTGGGCTCCTCTTACCTATATAATCCCATCATTTTGGGTGCCTGCTTTTTTTGTACCTTTGGGCCTCCTGACTGTTGCACCTGGTTCCCTCTTCCCTTTCCCTTGTCCCCTCCAGACATGGCCCATTTCAGACTGTCCCTGCCTCTGACTATGTTTTCCCACCATGCCTAGAAGCAGTCATGTTTCTTTCCTTTTGAATTTTTTATTTTCATTCAGGTATAGAACACTTGCTTATCATACATCAAAGTGTTGGATTTGATCTCCAGCACTGTATAAACTGGGAATTGAGAGTGGCCCATGCCTATAGCCAGGCACTTGGGCTGTGGAAGCAAGAGAATAAGAACGTCAAAAGGTCATCCTTTGACACATAGTGAACTTGAAGCCAGATTGAGCTACCTGAGACACTGTATTTTTAAAAGTGCAATTTGTGAGGTGTAGAGATTTAGCTTAGTGATAGAGCATTTACCTTGCAAGTGCCAGGCCCTTGGCTCTTGGTGAGGGAGGTTTATTTGGGACTAGATAGACAGTTCTGAAGTTAAAAGCACTTGTTTGTCTTGCAGAGAACCCAGGTTTTGTTCCCAGCACCTACATGGTAGCTCACAATCATATAAAATTCTAGCTCTAGGTGATCTGACCTCTGAAGGCAACAGGCACACATATGGTATGAACATATCCGTGTAGTCAAAACACTCCAACACCAAAAAATAAGGTAAATAAATAAATAATAACAACAGGTTCATTTTCATGCCAGACTCCATGCAAAGAACTAGGAACATGGAAAAGATAGAGAGGCTTCTCCCTTTTCTGACCATTGCTTTCTCAACATGCTACCTGTCATCTTACTTGTTACCTTTGTGACTCTGGAAAAAGCTGTCTCCTTCTTCTTATGTTGTCACCTTTTGGTTTAGTTTGCTTTGGGTTGTTTTTTGAGAGAAGGTCTCATGTGACCTAGGTTGGTCTTCAACTCACCATGTAGCCGAGGATGAGCTTGAACTTCTGATCATCCTTCCTCTATCTTACAAGTCCATGATTTGGCAAATCTGCTGCTGACTGCCTCTGGCACCACCGAGACCAACAAAACTTTGCCACAGATATGGGGAAGGACCCTCTTACCCTTAAAGGGAATGGCCCAGACCCAGTTCCCTTATGGGGCCGAGGATTGATATGCCTGTCTGATACCACAGAAGGCACAGCTAACCGGCTACCAAAAAGATTAATGAAATAAATAGATACCCCCACAAAGCCAGGCCCAACCATAAATAAGATGAATAAAAATTTACATCCAGGGAAGAGAAATCTCCCTGAGAATTCCCTTCTTTTTCCTTTCCAGGTAAAAATGAATCAGCCATGACGTCTGCTGTTAGAAGTTCTAATCCAGATGCTGGCCTCCGAACTTACTCAGACCTTTGAAGG
This sequence comes from Grammomys surdaster, assembly GCF_004785775.1. Lineage (NCBI taxonomy): Eukaryota > Metazoa > Chordata > Mammalia > Rodentia > Muridae > Grammomys > Grammomys surdaster. The sequence goes on along the minus strand of NW_021604589.1, from coordinate 5,418,701 downwards.
GCCACTGACAAGAACATCAAACAGCTGGAGATTGACATCACTAATCTGAAGAAATCCCTCGTTTTGCTGTCTGAAGAGACCTCCTAAAATCGCAAAGATCCTTATTGGACTTGATTTACTCTATTATACTAGAAAAGGCTGTGTACAGCTCTTGACTGTGTACAGCCCTTAAAGAACAAGGTTGCCTTTACATAGACAAGACAAGGAGGGTTAAAGAGAGCATGAAATAGGTCAGTGAAGGCTCTGAGAAAAATTAGAGAGAGAAAGAGACAGATGAATGCTGGTACAAGAATTGGTTTTCAGCCTCTCCAAGGTTGTCAACCCTATTTCCTCCCATCTTGGGACCATTATTTGGGTTCTTTTTGCTTTTTTCTGCTGGTCCCTGGGCCTCAAATAGGCTGATTACCTCTGTGATACAACAGATAAATAATTTGGTAGCAAAACCTACTCAGATACATTATCATAAGTTAGCTATGGAAGACCACAAGACTCAAGATGAGGTTCTTACTTTATACAGGGTGTTCCCAAAACCCATCTCCACCCAACCTAAAAGTGGGGACTTCTGCCCCTAGACCAAGCAGAGAGGGGCCACCCAGAATCCCCTCTGACAGGCGATCTGAATTCTTGCTTAGGCTGCGAGGCTAAGCACTGCAAGGGAATATAAATAAAAGATAAAAATATCTATCTGGGTTCCCTGAGGGACAAGGCTGACTGCATAGGGGTTGATGTCAAAAGTATCCCCTCTCCAGGAAAAAGACATCAGGATGGGTATGGCCCTCATGCCTCACTGGACAACGACAGAGGGACTGGAGCCATTACAAGGTCTCCTTCAATTACTGAAGGTCAGGCCTCTATCCCTGCCTTCGCAAGTTTAGAATTGCCACAGCCCTTCTATACTCAGAGAAGGGAGGAGATGTCAGGGGCAGCCCTGTTTACACACTGAAGCCCTAAAATCAGCCATAGGCCTAAAATCAGCAATAGGCCAGTCATATATGTATACTAACACCAAGTCTTGGGTCTCTGTGGAAAAACATTGAAACAGATGGCTATAAGTTATTGTAAACAGGCAGCTTTTGTGGAAATTTACCAGCCTGAGTAGTCATAGACCTTGTAAATAGGTAGCCTTGGCAGACAATTCCAACTTAAATAAGGACAAGTGAGTCATAGGCAGAGTCATAGTGACTTACTTGTCCCCTGAACCTCCACCTAGCCGATACCTGGTTCTGAAGATATCTGTATTCCCCCTGAACACCCACACTCCAGTGTCATTCCCTTCCCCACATCCTGCCTTTCTGTGTTTATAACCCCTGTGTGAATGAATTACGATTTCAGAAAAAATAAATTAATTATTAAAAAAAAGAGAGAGAAGAGTCTGAAAAAAAAGAAAAAAATATTTTCTCCCCCATTTTATTGCCTGTTTCCTCCCTAATCCTGCTCACTCAAACCCTACACATATCCATAGACATAAATGTGTACCAACTCACAAAAGTATGCTGTGAGGGTTATATGAAAATAATTTTATAAATGACTTTTCCTCCAAATTCGGTTTCGAAATTTTGAAGGATAGCTAATAAGTGATTTGGCAACAGTTTAGAAATCACAGGTTCCTGTCTTCCGATATAAACTTCTGCAAATCCCATGCTAGATTCTGCTGATGCTAAAGCGACCAGATTTCAGAAGTTTGCCAAAGTCTGCTCTCTGCATACCTATTGTACACAGAGGACCATACTGCACTGTTACTACAAGCTACTGAAAGAGAACCTTGAAAGGATGACAGCCAGAAAGGGGTAAGCTGTGCCTGAGCTTATCTCAAAGATCTCCTGCAAAATAGAATTTCCCCTCTAGAGATCTGGGTTGGTGGCTACTGATGCAAACAAAGAAAGTGCTAACTAAGCCAAGTAGCAGCTGAAGTCAAAGCAAGCACATATTGTATGCTGGGAGGACTGCCTGTCTGATGAGCTTGTGTGAATGTTAAGATAAACTAGAGAGGTAACTTTGAATGCCGAATGCAATAATAATCTTATTGTTCTAAACAGGAAAGCAAGACCCTCCAAAGGAAGAATTTGAGCTGTTCTATTATTTTCTGGACCAGCTAGAGAGAACGTCTTCTTCCAGAAAAACAGAGTTGGAGGTTAAGAGAGAAACAAATGTTTTTACCTTCCTTTGTCTACAGAACATGGTAACTTCCCTACCTCAAGATCAGTGGTTCGAAACCTTCCTAATGCTGCGACACTTTATACAGTTCCTCACGTTGTGGTGACCTCCAACCACAAAGTTATTTCATTGCTACTTCATTATTGTGATTTTACTATTGTTATAAATCGCAATGTAAATATCTGTGTTTTTTATGGACTTAGGCAACCCCTGTGAGAGGGTTCTTCAGCCCCCCAAAAGGTCACAATCCACAGGTTGAGAACCATTGCCTTACAAGCATGATTCAGGATCTGCAGCCTGGTGATAGTTGGTCTTAACTATTAAAAGCTGGAATTTCCATAGCAGCAGATACTTTTCCTGTTGGGAGTTTTAAAACACACATGTCAATACGTCTGCTGCTATTGCTTTATACTGTCTAGATATAGGAAGAGATCTGTTTTTACTGTTGTCAAAAGGTATCAGATTGAAAAGCAAAAAAAAAAAAACTACAAGTCTTTCTGAATTGTGTATTTTATAGAAAATTCAGGGACATTTAAAGAGCAATTGGGAAATCTGACTTGAAAAGAATTTCATTCAAAATTGACCATGTATGCTTTCCCTAGCCGATTAGCTCATATTAAAGGCCTTGGTATGCTTTTCTGACACTAATTTAATGTCTACTTAACTTATTGGAAGTTAATTTTTATGCTCACTTAAGGTCCATTATGGATCATGAATATCAATTCATTTGCACTAAAATTTTATGATTCTTACAAATGACTGCAGTGTCCTACACGAGATTGGTCCAAATAGACCAACAGCACATATGACACCACAATTGAAGTTGTCCAGTTTCTACTTGGTAAATTGCTATGGTCGTCAAGGTAGCTGTATCATAAGAAAGGAGAGTATCGAACAGTAAGAGAATCAAAGTAAGCTTGTAAAAAGGTCCTTGGCTTCCACCTGTCACCAGAGGGAATGAGGTGGGTAGGTTTTACAAGTTTACTTTGATTCTCTTCCTGTTCTATGTTTTACTATCTTATGATACAGTTATGTTGACTATTGTTTCATTTTCTTTCAATCACTGCTTCTCATCCTTCCATGTAAGGATCCTAAAACCAACAGAACTGATGAGAGAAAGAGAAGGTTCATGGAAAGCCCAAACTCAGAGAATGCCAGACACAGGAACTCATTAGCCATAGTGAGTTGGGTAATTTTTCTAGGACATCTTATTGACTCCCACAGGCTTTATTCTGGGAATTACCATTTGGAAGGAATGCCTTTCTAAGTTCTACTGTGATGGTGTGTGTGTGTGTGTGTGTGTGTGTGTGTGTGTGTGTGTGTGTGTG
>NW_021604589.1:5413200-5415209 GCF_004785775.1 Grammomys surdaster | reverse complement strand
TGTGTGTGTGTGTGTGTGTGTGTGTGTGTGTGTGTGTGTGTGTGTGTTTCTGTATGTGTCTGTGTCTGCAGATGCACATGTGTACATTCCTTACTGTTTAAGAAAGGGTCTCTTTCTTGACTGGTACTTGCCAAATAGGCTAGGTTGGGTGATCAGAGATACACCTGTCTCCCCTTTCAGCCACTACACCTAGTTTTTCTTTTTCTTCTTTCCTCATTGTTTTTGAATGTGGTTCTAGGAATCAAACACAATCCCCTGAGCTTTCAAAGCAAGTATTTTATCAACGGAGCCATAACCCCAGCCAGATTTAGTATTTTCAAACTACGGACTCAAACATATGCTTATTTGGAGGGTTATTTTTTAAAAAAGAAAGAAAAGAAAAGAAAAGAAAAAAGGAAAAAAGACAAAGCCTGTGGTGCTGGGTATTAGTAAATCCAAGTTGTGTGTTCTTTTCAGGTGATTAGAGGATTGATCATTGATGTGTATGTCCAAACAGTACCTTTAGTAACTTTAGTGTCATCCTATAGAAAGTCAGAGGATCAGCAATGTCAGGGATGCTTCCTGTGGTGGCCTAGTCAGCATAGAAAGGCAAAATGGAATATCTGTCCCCAGTGTCTATATCTTGTAGATTTCAAATGTATGGTGGTTTATTACATTTTTATTTGTTTGTTATGTGTTTGAGTATTTTGCATGCCTGTGCATATTGCCTAGTGCCTACAAATGTCAAAAAATGATGTCAGATTGTCTGGAACTGGAGTTATAGTTGGTTGTGAGTCAACATATATGTGCTGGGAAGAGAATCTAAGTTCTCTGCAGAAGCAACAAGCACTCTTCACTGCTGAGTCATCTCTTCTGCTCTTACCTATGATGCTTTTGCCCATCCCTGCAACCAGATCATTCTCAATTTGTTCTTTAGGTTCCAGCCTTAACTCATGAATTATTTGGCCATATCTATGTTCTGTTTCAGTTTGGCTGCTTACTATGAGAGTGATCTTGGGTAAAGTATCCTTTCAAAGCACCAGGATCCAAGTCTGGGAAACAAGATTTTGATACCACCCACCTGTGCTGATTTGGATGAGGATGAAATAAACATATGGGAGCTTTGTACTCAACTTATGGCAAATCCCTCTATGATCTAAAAAGCATACTTTTCATATATCTTTAGTTTTGCTGAATCAGGAGGTATCTCTTTAGCATCAAGTTCATTTGACTGGCATTATGTTTCTCTTGCTCTCCAAAGTAGTTCACGAATCCATCAAATTTAGGGTGAACAAAATAAAGTATTTAATATTAATTTCAACTGAGATGATAAATCATAACTATATATCTTTTATAAAATATTTTTATTTTATGTATATGAGTGTTTGCCTGTGTGTATATAAGTGTACTGCATGCATGGCTAGTGCCCTCAGAGACAATATCAGAACCCCTGGAACTGGAATTATGGATTGTTTTGAGCTACTATATGATACTGAATCTAGGTTCTCTGCAAGAACAAACAGTAGGTGCTCTTAGCTGCTGATCCATCTCTCCAGCATCCTGTATATATCTATTCCTTAATTAGTTAACTGGTATAATAAATCAGTGATCAACATCATCAAACAAAAACTAATTTAAGGCCATTAAAAGTAAAGAACTCCAGGCTAGCAAATTTTCAGCTCTGTTTCCTAACCACTTGGTGCCAGAATAGCTAAATGATTCAATTTGTCATGTACAATAACAAATAGGATTTTTGAATACCTTGGAGTTGTCAGGCCTAAGGAAGAACATTTCCAGAGAGAGGTACAGCTTGTCTGAGGTAAATCATGCCATGTTAAAGAAACATCATTTTCTTATATTGCTACTGAGAAGACTTCAAGAACTTTGACATGATAGGTAAGCACTCAACTGCTAACCTATATCACCAAATCCTTTTGTTGGATTAGATTTCATTTCATTTCACTTCACTTCACTTCATTTCACTTCACTTCACTTCACTTCACTTCACTTCACTTCACTTCACTTCACTT
>NW_021604589.1:5347816-5413190 GCF_004785775.1 Grammomys surdaster | reverse complement strand
TTCACTTCACTTCACTTCACTTCACTTCACTTCACTTCACTTCACTTTACTTTGAGACAGGATCTTACTAGGTAACTCAGGTTGGTCTTGAACTCACGATTCCCTTGCCTCTGAGTCCAGCTTGCTTGAACGAAGCCTTTGAAGAGAGAGAACAGAGTTATCTGAACAGATTGACTGCTTGAATACTAAGAGCTCTATACCCTCGTACACTACCTGCACTGTGGATTGTGTGGGGTTCATTTTGGCCTCACCAAGAAGTGCTCATGTATCTAGAGTTTTCCTGTCCAAAGACCACTGGACCAATGAGTACAGAGTGGCTCCCAGACCACCCATAATCAGTTAGGGGGGACATTAGAGCTGTTCTTTTCATCACATCAGTGTCCATCAGAGTACAGTGTGAGAAGAAAAATTAGTGTGCAAGGTGACAGAGGTGGAGTTCCTCCGGTTGTTTGGTACCCTCAGGAGAACAGAGAGCTGTGTCCCATGGATGCAAGCAGTGTGCAGTTATAGGCACAGAAAAATAGGGAAAAGGTTGTGAATTGGCTACCAGAGTGTGACAGCTGATTTGGGATACACAGAAAGGGAAGTTAAGCAGTTTTCCTTCTTTCTGTTGGTAATTTTTTGGTTGCTGTTTATGATTCATAGACTTTCTTTAAATAAATGAGTTTCGGTTTTCGCCAGTTGACCATGGCAACAGCAGGTCAATCCTTTGAGCCCTGCAGCTCTGTCCTCCTTTTCAGGGATATTTAGACTGTCTGCTCATGCAAATGTTTGTGCAGAGAACATTTTGGACCAATTGCCCTGGTAGTGGGATCCCCTGAATCATGCTTGCTTACATGCTATCACTTTCAGTGTCACAAATTCGAGTGCTCAAACAGCAGAAATATGTTCCTTCACAGTTTTACAGGAAATCTAAAATTCATGTGATATAGGCAGACTTGAATCTTTTGTGGGTGCCCTGAAGAAAATCTAAGAAAGGAAAGGGACACCAGGAAGCTCAGTATTCAAGATAAATAATTGCTTTGTGTTATTATTAAAAACAAGCCAAGGACTGGAGATCAGTCCTTGTATTTCCAAGGATCTGAGTTCAATTCTTAATACCCAAGTAGGGAAGCTCGCAGCCACGTGTAATTCCAGTTCTAGGAGATCTGATGTCCTGTTCTGGTCTCCAGGGGCACCTGCACTCAAATGCACAATACACACACACACACACACACACACACACACTACACAAGAATATTAAAACTAAAAATAAACTTAAAATAAATCTTTAAAAAAAACCTACAACCCAGGCCAGGTATGCATATGTAATCCTGGCATTCAAGAGGCTAAGGAAGTTCATGAATTCTAGGCCAGTCTGGATTACAGAGTAAGAACCTATCTCAAAAACAAAAGAGATAATCAAAAAACTTGGCAAGCCTCAGCCCTCAATTCATACCTGTTTGTGTGCAGAAAGTTATGTTGCAACTGGAGGCAGGCTGAGGGTAGCAAATGAGGTTTTGTTCTTACTAAAAATTCTTTTTTTGATCATCATGGATTTTCATTGACCAAGTTCTATTTTCGGAGTCCCCTAACATTTTTACAGTTATGGCATGTGTCTGCCTAGCCTCAACTGGATCAGGCTCTACTTCCTCAAAGTGAGTCCATGTAGTTTCCTGTCTGGAATGCTGAAGTGGATGTTCATAAGCAAGGTAGATGCTAGAGTTTCCAGAGCTGAAACTAAGATGACTATAGTGTCCTGTGCTCCATAAGCAGAGCATTTTTGAAACCCTTCATCTCCCTGTTTTCTCTCAGGATAGCTCATCCTGGCCCTGACTTTTGTCTAAGGCTCCTAGAATTCATCATTTCAGACTGATGCACACACACACACACACACACACACACACACACACACACTTGTATGTTTGTCCATCACTTGTATTCAGTACCTATGGAACCCAGAGAAGGGTGCTAGGTCCTCTGGAATAAGAGTTTAAAATATAAGCTTCCAGGTGAGTGCTGGGTATTTATCCCAGGTCTTCTTGTAGAACAGTCAGTACTCTTAACCACTGAACCCTGACTCCTGTCACCAGTACTCTTATTGAGACTCTTAGTCAATCCACTGGTCTGCCTCCTTTGAGATGTCTTTGCCTCCTAACTCCAGAACCCTCCCAGAATTTTGTACTGCAAATGAAATTCTCCACCCCCTTCACGTGTGTGTTTGTATGTATTCTCTCTATATATTTTATTTTCATTATTGCATTCCTGTAGTGTACTTTAAATGTTGCTGCTTCTCTATTTTATTCTCATAGTTATCATGTCACACGTGTTTCAATTATTATACTATCATCAACACGAAATTTGGGAGAGTGGTGAAACACTTGCCTCAGCATGCACAAGGACCTGGTTTCCATCTCCATCATGTCAAGGAAGGGCATGGGTGGAAAAAGAGATGAGAAGAAAAGAAGAGAATAAGAAAGAGGAGAGAAAGGAGGAGAAAAGAGAGAAGAGAAGGGAAGGAGTGGGCAAGGAAGAGGAAAAGAAGGAAAAGGGGAAATATATTTTGTTCCATTTTCTGTTGGTCTGTGTTCATAAGAAGGCTCTACATATTAAGTATGAATTAAATACAGACGGTCAAATGAAATAGATCAAAGGTCTAGGAAAGAGAAGAGGAGGAGGATGAAAGGAGGAGAGAGTGGAAAGGGGAAAGAGAAAAAAGAAGTCTACTTTACCTCATTTTGGATTTAGCTTCTGTTTGCTATCCTTTTGGTAAAACTTTACTGAAGAAAAGTAGCCCTCTCTAGGTTTTTTGGTGTGTAAGCTCCCTGCTGCTCTAAAATCCAGATGGATGTGCTATGTTCAGCCAGGGAGTGTTTGATGACAGCTGAGTACCTTAGGAAATGAATATTAACAGTTGTGGTGGTTTGAATAAAAATGCCCTCCTCCCTCACCTTGGGCCCATATATTTGAATGTTTGGTTTCCAGTTGGAAGACCATTTAGGAAGGATTAGGAGGTGTGACTTTGTTGGAGGAGGTATATCACTAGGGATGGACTTTGATTTCAACAGCCCACACCAGGATCAGTGTTGCCCTCTTTCTGCCTCCAACTTTTGTATTAGATATGAGCTCTTAGCTACTCTAGGATCATTCCTGCCTGCCTGTCACCATGCTCCTCACTATGATGTTCATAGACTAACCATTTGAAACTCTAACCATGCCTCCAACTAAGTGCTTTTTTCTATATAAGCTGCTTTGATAATAGTTACTCTTCACAGCAATAGAACAGTAACAAGGACAGAAACTCTGTGAGGGCCTGTGTGGAGTGTCAAGGCTTGACCACTGATTAATCATCTATTTCCCCTCAACCTCCTTGTTCACTGCTCACCATTTGATGCACTTTTCAAATTTTGGGCTGGGCAGTGGTGGCGCATGCCTTTAGTCCCAGCACTTGGGAGGCAGAGGCAGGTGGATTTCTGAGTTTGAGGCCAGCCTGGTCTACAGAGTGTACCAAGGCTACACAGAGAAACCCTGTCTCGAAAAAAACAAAAAAAACAAAACAAAACAAAAAAAAACAAAAACAAATCAAATTTTGGTTAGTTGGAATTTGCCCACTCATGTTCTTGCCTTGGTGACTGCTTAGGAGGCTGGTGTTAGAAACTTCAAACTCTTCACTCAGGAGTATCTCAACTTCTGTTCATTTCCATGACCCATAATTCCTACTTTAGACTGTGTGAGAGGCTAGTTTCATCCTGAAGAAATGTTGACTCTCAATATATTCCTCTGCTCGTGACAGGAGGTTTCTGGAGCTTTTGATAACTAATTGCTCTGCTCTGTATAAAATATATAGTTATATTTGAAACTAGATGAGGAAATCTTAGTTTGAGGAAGTGGGGCCACAGTGGACATAGCCTGTTCTCTTGATTCACTAAGACTGTCTTACCAACCAATAGTTCTATTAGCCCACAAAGGAAAATGTCTGGAATCTAATTTTACCATGACACATGTTCCTCATAGCCTCCTTTACAAATTAATTGGGTACTTTTAATTAAAAGTTAAAATCGGAACCTTACCAACATTCACTCAGTGAGGTGATCAAGGTCTGCATCAACAGGAAAAGTCATGTTCATAGCATATACTCTTGGTCTTGCTAGAATGACACACTGTACCTATATGCCTTTCTCCTGAAACCAACAACCTCAGTCTAATAATAGCAAAAATGCTATGTAAGTTCAACACAAGGACTTACATAAACTTCCACCTTTCCTTCTTTACTCTCTTTTTATCTAATGTTCTATCTAAATTTCTGATTTTTTAGTAAATATATCAGATAGGAAGTATTTTTGTATTTTTTCTAGTTGCTGGGTTTGAAAACAGTTCCTGAAATAAAATACATGTTCAATAAATATTTGCTGATGAATGAATATAAAAATTCTTATATTTTTCCATTCCATTTCTACATGGTGTTTTGTCATAGGATTACAACCAGACCCTTATCCATAGACATTAATATTATTTCCAATCTTTTTCTATTATTAAAAAGGTTTGCTTAGAGCATTTTTCTATGTAGACATTGGCATGTGTAGCTATGTCTTCAGGATCTCTTTCTAGAATTGAAATTGCTGACTCCAAGTATACATTTCTAGTTTTGAAAGATGTTTCAAACTGCTGTCCATCTTAGAAGTAGCATTAGTTTCTATTTTTGACATCAAAAAATGAGATATTTCATGACATGTCCAGCTGCACAGTACATTCATTTTAAAACTCGGATCGGTGTAATTTACTAAGCAATATTGGAATAAATTTTTGTATGTTTAAGAAGTGTTCACAGGGGAAGAAGAGATGGCTCAGCGATTGAGAGCATTCTTTCAGAGCATTTACATTCAATTATCAGCACCCATAGAGTGGCTTACAACCATCAGCAGCTCCAATTCCAGGACACCCAAGAGACTTTTCAGGCCTCCAAGTGTTCCTGGATCACATGATGCACAGATATACATGCACATAAACATCCATATACATAGACATCACTCACATTTCAGTTTTTTAAAGATTTATTTATTATGTACACAGTGTACATATGCCTCCATACCAAAAGAGGGCACCAGATCTCATTACAGATGGTTGCCAGCCACACAAGTGGTTGCTGGGAAGTGAACTCAGGTCCTCTGGAAGAGTAGTCAGTGCTGTCAACCTCTCAGTCATCTCTCTAGTCCCACATTTCCTTGTTTACTGTTAATATATTTTGGTCAATTTTCTATTGGGTTGTGTTCATAAGAAGATTATACATAATAAGAACATACTAAATTTAAATAGACAGATGAAACAGATCAAGGAGGCTAGAAATGAATCCAGACATGCAAGAAAGTTGGACATGCATTTGCATTAACAAAGAATGGATCAGGTGATTCTGCAGATGATAGAAACAACTGGGTCTATACTGAGAAAAGAATAATTTGGGTTTACTTCTCATGCTTTATGCCAAAACAATTGTGGTTGGGAAAAATATTTTAATGTGGAAAAATGAAATAATAGATTTAATAGGAAAAACATTAGGAAAATTGTTGTTTCTAGAATTGAAGTGTGAAAAACCTTTCCTAGACCCTACAAATAAGTCAAATTCCCTTGTTAGGGTGCTTATAGCATCAAGTAAATTTTTTAAAAAATCACAGGTGAAATCATGTAATATTATGGTATGTGACTCATGTCTGTCTACCCAGAAGACTATAAAAATAACCAATAATATAGAGTCCCCAGGCCATTTACTGGCTGACAGGTGCAGGAAAGTATATAAAATGACCTTCAGACTTGACAATGTTCAGATTGGAATACATATAGACTTAGATATGCATAGGATCCTAGATAAATATAGTATTTCCCACGGTATCTCACAACGTGTTTACATTCCTGAGAGTCTACAATGCTTCATGTCCTCAAGCACTATCTTATGATACTGTTTTGATCTAGGGTCTCATGTAGCCCAGATTTGTCAGGAGCTGGCAGAGATGAACTTGAACTCCTGATCTTCCTGTTTCTACCTACCAGCTGCTAGGATTAGAAGCTTGAGCAACACCACCCCAGTTTAATCAGTGCTAAAGACTGAACACACAGGGCCACCGAAATGCTAAGCTGATACTCTACCAACTGAGCTACAGCCTAGCAGAAGTCATCTTATGAACACATTTTCAAGTTGTATTAGTTTTCTATTGCTGCATATTAAGTAGACTCCACTTTTAGAGTTTTTGAGTGAGATCCATTTGCTTGCTTAGAGATGAAAGCTCAGTTTGAACAACAACTTGATTTCCACTGCAAGAGTGCATTCAATACTCTAGATTGCCAGAAATATGGTTAAGAATCAGTCATGTCTTCCTTAGAGATATTTCAAATTTAGCAGGTAAGTAGCTATTAATCTCAATGTTTGCATGGTCAATAGTCCACATTTTTTTTTTTTGCAGGATCACTACATTTGAGGCACCATTTTGTCCCATAGATTTCAAAAGGAAATTATGGAATATGACAATGAGTGGCTTAAAAAAACTGAAGTCAGATTAGCTTAAGTCCCAACACAAAACTATATAATTCAGAAAGTTATTTAACTCTTAGAGTTCTCTTGCTCAGCTGAAAAATATGGATAATAAATTGTGGTCTCATAAGCCTTACTGTGGGTAAGGAAGTGTTGATGTAGCACTTAGCGCAGTGCCTGACACTTTGTGTGTTGTGTGTGCCATAAATTTTTCATGTTTTACCAACATAAGGAACTAAGGGAATCTGATATGTAACCTCACCACAGAGAAACAGAAAAGCAGAGGAAATAATTGTGAGAACTATGGAAAGCTGGTGATGACTTTGACTTAAGTGTCTTGGATGATACTACAATGGATGCATCTTCTTGGGACATGCATCCTACAATGAGCTCTTTTTTTGTTGCTGGCCAAAGTTTTATCAAGAGTCGTGCCAAGAAGGGCTGGGGAAACAACTCAGTGGATAAAGCACTTGCCGTGTAGTTTGATGACTCAAGTTCAGAGACCGCAGCACCTACACATGAGTCTGGGAAATGTGGTAGCTGCCTGTAACCCCAGCTCTTGGGAGATTAACACAATGGGTCTCTGCGGGCAAACTGGTTATCGAGACTGCCCAAATTGGCAAGCTCTGTGTCTCATGAGAGAGATCCCACCTCAACAAATAAAGTGGTAAGTGTTTGAGAAAGAGAATTTGTGTCACTGGCTTCCACATGAAGCCACCCATACATATGCATCCATACTACACTTGTAAAAGAATGGTTATACAAGTAGTTTGTTGCTAAAAAAAATATGTGCCATGTTATGCTATACACTTATTTGACCTACACTCATGCTTATCTCAGACTAATGTAGTGGTGGTGGTCGGGCATCTTGATTAATTCCTTTTCAAAAGCTTCCTATCATCGTGTCTCAGAGTTTCATCTTGACCTTAACTTCTCCCTGAAAGCTAAACACATACAAGTATTCTAAAACTCATTTGATGCAACATATTAAATTATTCATAGCATTTCACAACTCAAAACTCTTAAGTATGGTGGAACACTGTTAAGTTTGCCAAGAAACACCCATGAAATATTGCTACTCTAATATGGTACTTCCACTTTTCGTTTTCCTTAGGAAAACATGTGCCCTCAGTCATGGATTCTGATGTCCTTTTGCCTGCTGGCCTCTGGAACCAGTGCAGTCTTCCTCAAAGTGAACTATTCAAGAAGCTATCCCTGTGATGAGATAAGGCAGAATGTCCTTGTCATTGCAGAATGCAATCATCGTCAACTGCATGAAGTTCCCCAAACTATAGGCAAATATGTGACAAAAGTAGACTTGTCCAACAATGCCATTACACAAATAACAAAGGAGTCCTTTCAAAAGCTGCAAAATCTCACAAAAATCAATCTGAACAACAATGCCAGACAACAGTACCCAAATGAAAATAAAAATGGTATGAATATTACAGAAGGGGCATTCCTCAGCCTAAGAAATTTAAGAGTGTTACTGCTGGAAGACAACCAGATATATACTATGCCTGCTGGGTTGCCTGAGTCTTTGAAAGAACTTAGCCTAATTCAAAACCATATATTTCAGGTAACTAAAAACAACACTTTGGGGCTTAGGAACTTGGAAAGACTCAGTTTGGGCTGGAACTGCTATTTTAAGTGTAATCAAACCTTTAAGGTGGAAGATGGGGCATTTAAAAATCTTATAAACTTGAAGGTACTCTCATTATCTTTCAATAACCTTTACTATGTACCTCCTAAACTACCAAGCTCTCTAAGGAAACTTTTTCTGAGTAATGCCAAGATCATGAGCATCACTCAGGATGACTTCAAAGGACTGGAACAATTAACATTACTAGATTTGAGTGGAAACTGCCCAAGGTGTTTCAATGCCCCATTTCCTTGCATTTCTTGCAGAAACTCATCCATCCACATACATCCTCTAGCTTTTCAAAGTCTCACCCAACTTCACTATCTAAACCTCTCCAGCACTTCCCTCCAGACAATTTTTTCTACCTGGTTTGACAAGCTGACAAATCTGAAGGAACTCCACCTTGAATTCAACTATTTAGTTCAAGAAATCGCCTCGGGAGCATTCTTAACAAAACCACCCCGTTTACAAATCCTTGATCTGTCCTTCAATTTTGAATATAAGAAATATTTACAATGTATTACTATTTCCCCAAACTTCTCTAAGCTTCATTCTCTCAAGAAGTTGCACTTAAAAGGCTATGTGTTCCGAGAACTTAAAAAGGAACATTTCGAGCACCTCCAGAACCTGCCAAACTTAACGACCATTGACTTGGGCATTAACTTTATTGAGAAAATTGATTTCAAAGCATTCCAGGATTTCCCCAAACTCAATGTTATTTACTTATCAGGAAATAGCATAGCATCCATAGTAGATGGTACAGACTACTCCTCTTGGCGACATCAGCTTCGGAAACCTCTCTCAACAGACTATGACGAGTTTGATCCACATGAGAATTTTTACCATAGTACCAAGCCTTTAATAAAGCCACAGTGTACTACTTATGGCAAGGCCTTGGATTTAAGTTTGAACAATATTTTCTTTATTGGTAAAAGTCAATTTGAAGGTTTTCAGGACATCGCCTGCTTGAATCTGTCCTTCAATGCCAATGGTCAAGTGTTCAATGGTACAGAATTCTCATCCATGCCCCACATTAAATATTTGGATTTAACCAACAACAGACTAGACTTTGATGATAACGACATGGCTTTCAGTGACCTTCATGATCTAGAAGTGCTGGACCTGAGCCACAACGCACACTATTTCAGTATAGCAGGGGTAACACACAGTCTAGGATTTATCAAGAACTTAATAAACCTCAAGGTGTTAAACCTGAGCTACAATGGCATTTACACTCTCACAAATGAAAGTGAGCTGCAAAGCAAATCCCTGAATGAATTAGTTTTCAGTGGAAATCGCCTTGACCATTTGTGGAACGCAAATGATGGCAAATACTGGCACATTTTTAAAAGTCTCCAGACTCTGACACGCCTGGACTTATCATACAATAACCTTCAACAAATCCCAAATGAAGCATTCATCAACTTGCCCCAGAGCCTCCAAGAGTTACATATCAATGGTAACAGATTACGTTTCTTTAATTGGACATTACTCCAGTATTTTCCTCACCTTCACTTGCTGGACTTAGCAGGAAACGAGTTGTATTTTCTAACCAATTGCCTATCTAAGTTTACACATTCCCTGAAAACACTGCTGCTGAGCCACAATCATTTCTCTCACCTACCCTCTGGTTTCCTCTCTGAAGCCAGGAATCTGGTGCACCTGGACCTAAGTTTCAACACAATAAAGATGATCAATAAATCCTCCCTGCAAACCAAGACAAAGACAAACTTGTCTGTTCTAGAGATACAAGGGAACCGTTTTGACTGCACATGTGACATAAGTGATTTTCGAAGCTGGCTAGATGAAAATCTGCATATCACAATTCCTAGATTGGTAGATGTCATTTGTTCCAATCCTGGGGATCAAAAATCAAAGAATATCATGAGTCTAGATCTCACGACTTGTGTGTCAGATACGTTTGCAGCTGTCCTGTTCTCCCTCACATTCCTTACCACCTCCATGGTTATATTGGCTGCTCTGGTTCACCATCTGTTTTACTGGGATGTTTGGTTTATCTATCACATGTGCTCCGCTAAGTTAAGAGGCTACAGGTCTTCATCCACATCCTGAACTTACTATGATGCTTACATTTCTTATGACACCAAAGATGCATCCGTTACTGACTGGGTAATCAATGAGCTGCGCTACCATCTTGAAGAGAGCGAAGACAAAAGTGTCCTCCTTTGCTTAGAGGAGAGGGATTGGGATCCAGGATTACCCATCATCGATAACCTCATGCAGAGCATAAAGCAGAGCAAGAAAACAATCTTTGTTTTAACCAAGAAATATGCCAAGAGCTGGAACTTTAAAACAGCTTTCTACTTGGCCTTGCAGAGGCTAATGGATGAGAACATGGATGTGATTATCTTCATCCTCCTGGAACCAGTGCTACAGTACTCACAATACCTGAGGCTTCGGCAGAGGATCTGTAAGAGCTCCATCCTCCAGTGGCCCAACAATCCCAAAGCAGAAAACTTGTTTTGGCAAAGTCTGAAAAATGTGGTCTTGACTGAAAATGATTCACGGTATGACAATTTGTACATTGATTCCATTAGACAATACTAATGCTGGTAAGTCTTGACTCCGCCATCATGAAAACACACAACTTCTCTTTACAACAAACTGTGGCAAATGAAAAGGCACATGGCTGCTTGAGGTGCTGAGAATAAGTGACAATTGGGTGGATGAGGGAGCTGGAAAAGTGTGTGACCTAGAAGACAGGGAGAGGGCTGAAAAATGCTCTTCTGGGCATGACAGCCACTGCAACTGCAATCATACAGCAGCTACGGTTGCCTACAGTGAGCCAGCACAAGACTGGGCCTCTTATCAGTCAATTATGGATGGGGGCCAATCCCATAAAACTATACTCTATCTTTCTTGGGGGGCAGGTCTCCTCTACACCATCTTTCTGTACTATTGGCTATTAGTGAGTCCTGAGAAAGAGGCAATCATTACCTTCAGTTGTGTACCAATTGATGAGCCCAGATTCAATAGATGGTTCAAAACCCATGGTTACACAGAAAGCCCTGGTAAAGTCAATGCACTAGAAGACAAAGCAAAAAGGCTGAACACGAGAAATAGTCTTGTAAGGAGGTGGGTAGGTTGGCAGCAGGAGAGAGGAGATAGGAAAGGTGGGCATGAGAGTAGCCAGAATGCATGTGTCTCTCTCAGAGACTTCACTCTGGGATCCACTCCCAAGCTCACCCCCATGCAGTTGTCATCAAGATTCAGCTTCTGCTGTGTGTTAGCCAAAGGCTGCTCTCAGCTCCCTGCTATGTGTATCCCTTTCCCAAGGCAGCTTGTTTCATCAAGGCCAGTGAGAGGGGACACAGAGGTTAACAACAAGAATCAGTCTTCTGGAAGTGACTCAGAAAATGATACCCTACCATTGCAGCTGTATTCTATTTGGTAAAAGTCAACAGCAAATCTTACCAGCTCCAGGCACCAAGTACCTCAGGTTCAGGGAAAGCTATTGAAAACCAGGGTAATAGATCTAGGGGCCCCTCAGCTAAGGGGAAAGAGTGTGACTGAGATAATTGTCTGAGTCAATTGTTATCCATTTCTTTGGACTGAAATTAAGAGACAGCTGCCATGTTGGTTGCAGATCATCAACACTAGGAAGGTCAAATCACATGGGCAATCTTAACAGGCAGCTTATTATACCTACTTTTCAATCCCTAAGAGCATTTGCCACTGTATCTAAAGATCTTGACATTAAGATGCTGGTGAAGTTGATATATCCATAGCTATGGGATTATACTACATTGTAATTGCATTAATCTTTCTTTTACAATGACATTTTAAAATAAGTTTTGACGTTATAATATAATTAATTACATTACTTCCTCCTCTTTCCTCTCTCCAAACCTTTTCATGTGCCCCACTCTGACTTTTACAAATGCTGCCTACAATATTTACTTTTTAAGCTTTTGATGTCACTTAAGCACTGAAAAGGATAGTTTTTAAAAGCCCTTTAATTCTTAATCATTTTAAAGGTATTCATTTAAATGGAAAGTTTTGGGGTATTTGTTATTTCCCATTGGTGTATACTTTCAAGTGAATGATTAAAATGTCTTCATTTTACATGACAAATGTGTGATGAATCTGAACTAGAAAAACAGAACTCTAATATAAAAGTTGTCATTTGCACTGACTAGTTTTGAGATCTCTTTTATATTGCTATTATTTTACACCCCAACATTTTCCCCTTCTTCCTCTCCTCCCCATTCCTCCATCCACCTCCTCTTTGCCCCTCCCCATTCACTCCTCCTTCATTTCTCCTCAGAAAAGGGCAGAGCTCCCAAGCATATCAACCAAACACGGCATATCAGGTTGCAGTAAGACTACGCACTTTGTGCCTTAAACCTCCCTTTGTATTAGGGCTGGATGAGACAACCCAGTAGAAGGAAAGGGTCCCAAATGCAGGCTAAAGAGTCAAATACAGCCCCTGTTCCCACTATTAGGAGTCCCACATGAAGACCAAGCTACACCACCATAACATATATGCAGAGGATCTTGGTCATTCCCATGCAGACTCCCTGGTTAGTCTCTGTGAGCCCCTCTGAGGCCAGGTTAGTTGACTCTGAGTTTTCTTCTGATGTCTTTGACCCCTCCAGCTCTACAATTTTTCCTCCCTTTCTTTTGCAGGATTTAACATTTTATTTGACCACTGTATTAATTTCTCTTATTGTATATTCTACACCTGAGATTCTCTCTTCCATCTCTTGTATTCTGTTGGTGATGCTTGAGTCTATAGTTCCTGTTCACTTCACTTTCCATCTCCAGGATTCTTTTAGTTTGTATTTTCTGTATTTCCTCTTTTTATTTCTACTTTCGGGTCTTGACGATTTTCATTCATTTCCTTCACTTGTTTGTGTCTTCCTGGGTTTCTTTAAGAAATTCGTTCACTTCCTCTGCAATTATTTCTATCATCTTCATAATATTGGATTTAAGGTAATTTTTTTCTGCTTCAGCTGTGTTGGAATATCCAAGGCTTGCTGAGGTAGGGTATCTAGGCTCTAGTGGTGCCATATTGCCCAGGGTATTTTTGGTTGTATCCTTACACTGTCCTATAGTCATGTGAGCCTGTGGTTCTTATAGGTTTACTTGCCAATTTCTGAGTTTACCTTTGTTGGGTGGATTGTTTTTGGATGTTTTTCCCCTTGCTTTCTGCTTCTTCTCTGATCTTCTGGCCTGAGTGCCCTAACTTGCAAGTCTTTAGATACAATACTGTGTCTCTGTTGGAGTTTTGATAGCTTGTGTGACTTCCGGGGTTTTATACTGCCTCTGGGGTTCTGGCATTCTGGGAAATGGTGTGGCCTCTAGGGTTCTGGATACAGGGATGGCCTCTGGGGTTCCAGGTGCCTGGGGTTCCTGAGGCTCCTAATACTGCCATGGCTTCCCGTAGAGCTGGAATCTTCTTCTGGAGTTGTAGGCTGAGTTATGTAGCCCAGGAGAGGTGGTGCATTTGGGTATTACTGGGCGATGTTTAAGAGTATTAGTGGGTGGTCAGTGGTGTCTTACCTTAGGTTCTTAGTACCCGCATGGTCTCAGGTAGAAAGGGAGTCTTCTGATGAGGTTGTGCACTGGGATATGGAGCTTAGGGGAAGGAGTCCTGTTTGGAACTAGGGTTTCTAGTACCAGCGTGGCCTCTGGTAGATCAGGAATCTTCTGTTGAGACTTCTGTTTTGAAAAATCTTCTGGAAAGATCAAAAGAGAAACAGTTTTTATATTAAGATAATTAGTAATAGAATAATTTCATCTTATTTCAGTCTCATAAGAACAAAATCCAAGTGTCTATTGGTATCTTTTATTCGTTCTCCCAAACAAAACAAGTTTGACACTACTCACTACATCTTCTAGCCTCTTTTTGATCAATCTATAGCATCCATTGTCCTGTATCAATGTGAAGCATCTCATGAAATTTATATAATAACAATAGGAGATTATTCGAATATAAAAACATAAAGCCCAAGAAGATAGCTCTTATCACCCAAGGATTGATAAAGTAGGAAGAGGGCTTAATGGCCAGCCAGCCTACCACAATCAGGGGAGTCCTAGGTCTCAGTGAGAGGCCCTAGTTCAAAATATCAAAGTTGTTTCCACATATTCTCACATACATGTGTACATATGTACACACACACACATACACACACACACACACACACACACACCAGAGCAAGGGAGAGAGGGAGGGAGGGAGGGAGGGAGGGAGGGAGAGAGAGAGAGAGAGAGAGAGAGAGAGAGAGAGAGAGAAATCCCTTTAAATATACAGAAAAAGCTTCAAAGCACCATCTTTCCTTAAGTACAGTTTATATTATCTTGATAAATACAACTTTAGTTTACCATGTAGGATGAGATATTTTAAAATATGCATTCCTAAGGACTTTATCAAAATAGTATCTATTTAATATGGACAATTTCACTCAGAAGGGGAAACAAAATAGTTATTGGGAGTGGATGGGAGGAGGGAACTGGTTGAGAGGGGGGTGAGGAGGGGAACAGGATTGGGATCAGGTGTGGGGAGAGTGGATGGGGAGGGGGCTGGGAGTGAAAATGGAAATTGATGGGGGCACACCTCTGGGACTAGCTGGAGACCCAGCATAAGGAGGGTTCTGGGGTATCTATGGGTGTGACCCTAGCTGAGACTATTACCAGCAGGGGATATAGAGGCTTAAGTGGCCAGATGGGGTTGGGCTTTCAACAGATGAAATTAAGGTGACACAGCAGTCAGTCTATAGCATACCTATTGTCACAACATTAACTTCATGTATGATAAAGGGCTTTCCTTATAGTCCCTAATAGTCTTGGTAAAATAAAATAAAATAAGTAAACATCATGTCAGTAGTGTTACAGTCATAGATTGAATGGGAAATGCCCCCTGTGTGTAAAGGCCGTTTCTTTTGTAACGGCCGGTTCTGCTACTTTGTAATGGCCCGTTCTGCTGCTCCGGTCCGCAGTTCAGGGTCTAGCAAGAGAGAGAGTGGGGACCGAGGAAGGGCAAAAGAGAGGCGAGAGACGCAAAAGATCAATACAGGACAGAGTCTGGTCGAGTCTCTTCAAGTCTCTTCTTTATTCTCCTCTCTTCTTCTATATTCTCCTCACACCCATAGAAAGGAAATCCTGGGTATTTATACCCTTTACCATGTGACTTGCCCTCGTGGACAAGCTCAACTGAAGCCACTATGTCACATGCCTTGTAGCCATGGATACCAGGAACACCTTGCAGCTGGGGGCACTAAACAGTGTAAGAAGATGTTTATCAGAGTGCGCTCAGCTATTGCAGGCTGTTGAAAACAGGTCTCTTGTCAGGGTATATGGCTCGAGATGGCTGTAATGATGATAGCCGCTTTCGGCTAGGAGTTGGTTCCCAAAACCCGTGGACCCATGTGGTTAAACAGTTGCTCTTCAGCTGATGGCAATGTCTTGGGAAGGAGTAGAACCTTCTGGATGTGAAGCCTATATAATAAATGTAGAACCATGGAGGTAGGGCTTATAGTCTGGCCCAGTTCTCTGCTTCCTGGCTGCTAACATGATATAACTAGATGTCTGATGCTCCAGCTGCCAGATCATCCCCACTGCTACCACAAACACAATCTTTTGTCACCAAGATAGACTACCATTGCCCCCGACTATGAGCCAACATAAATCTTTGTTCTCTTAAGTTATTTCTTGTTAGGCTTTTGCTCACAGAGATGAGACATATAACCAATACAGTAAGTCAGGAATGATCTCTATGAAGCATATGCTCTTTGAAAGCAGTCTGTTGACAAAGTCAAGAGTTAATGGACGTTACAAGTGATTTTACTTTCTCCTTAGTAAACGTACTTATAAATTGAAGAGAATGAATGCAATGCATAGTAAAAATGTTTCTGAACCCAGTTGACTGTCACCTCATTCAAGTTTCTGCTATGAGAAACTCAGATTTGAGATTTATTGATGAGGAACTTGCCATTACTCTGATTGTTACTGTTAATTTAAAAGCATGCAGTACTTATACGTACTTTTAAATTTTTCAAAAGTTACACAGGGTTGAAGAATGAATGATAAATCTTTACATGGCCCATTTTTGGCTTCCTAAGAGATCTCTCTATATTACAACAAAGTATAAAGTTTCAGTTGCTATAACACAGAGATCCAATAATATAGAGGTTTACTCCTCTGTACCAATATATTGGTTACCTTTCTCATTGCTGTAACAAAGTACCTGACAGAAACATCTTAAAGAAGGAAGAATTCATTTTGGGTAACAATGTAAGGATATAGTCCATTGTGGCTAAGAAGACATGGTAGAAGGAGCTTGGAGTAGTTTGTTATATTGTGTCTGTAGTCAGGAAGCAGAAAGCAATGAATGATGACATTCAGCTCATTCTCTTTTTAATTCAGTCTAGAATCTCAGGCCAGGGTATGATGTCATACAGTTAAGATGGCCCTTCCCACCTCAACTAACCTAATCTAGATAATCCCCTATAGGCAAAACCCAGAAGCTAACCTAATTCAGAAACTCTTTTACAGGCATGCCAAGGAATCTTACTTCTAGCCAATTTTAGATTCTGTCAAGTAGACAATCGACATTAAACCATCATACCCAGCACTGATTGACCCAATAAAGATAGTTGAAGTTAACAGCCAGTCCCTACATGGATGCTCCTTGGTGTTTGTTCTTGCTATTCTGCTGTCACCTAAGGAAATAGCATTGTCTGCATGGCCCATGGTGACTTACCACTACAACTAGATTCAATTCAAAATGGTCCACACATTGTGGCAAGGGGCCAAACATTTTTGAGAAAAGACTACAAAACTAGAGTCATAATGTCCAGAGTCACCAGTGGCATGCTGTCTTTGCTCCCTTCCATTGGTGAAGACTTAATTAACTTAACTACTATGTCTGCTAGGAAATATACCAAGTAACGTCATAAAGATGGAAGAAAAGGAACACAGATTTAGTATACTGCTAGGAGTGTCTGCCGCAACTTCTAGTTTTCAGTGCATACCCAAGCATTTATTGCTTCTTCAACCATAAAGGAAAAATCAAGAATGTTGCTCCTGATGTTGTGCACTGGTCTTGGAATATTTCTCAAAAGTTTCTAAAATGTATTTCCTTTCATTTTATGTGTATGAGTGTTTTGCTGGCATGTGTGTATGTGTGTGTATGTGTGTATGTGGGTGCTGGGAATTAAACCTGAAACCTGTGCACAAGCAACACATGTTTAGAACCACGGAGCCATCTCTCTAGCCCCTCAAAGTGTATACTTTTCAAAAAATACAGAACATTTCTTTAAAGAAATATACTGTGAGGTATTTTTCCAGTGTTTTACTGCTGAACATTTGGATTGCTTCCAATATTTTGTCATAGGAGATAATCATACAATACCTATGCCTTTGTGTTTATATGCACATATTGATAATGTAAGATTAGAAGAATGATTTGTAAAGAATCATCTGAAGCACTGATCTGTGAACTGAGCATGCATGTTCTATCCTTGGGGTTGGGAGTGGGGTTTCAGCAGCAGATATTGGATTCCCAAGGCTCTTCTAAGCATTACTCTAGCAGGGACTCCCAGTGGTAGCTCCAGCCCTGCATCAGGTTTCGGCATGGTCTCCCAAGCAGTCCACTAGATCCTTTGTAACCTAAGAAGGGGCTGCCACACCTCCACAGGGTGCACACCTGCACAATGAGTACCACATGAGCATTGCCAAGGCTAATTGCTTGTGCACTCTTGAGTGATGGTTGAATTGTGTTTGAACTCACCTGAACCACAGTTGGAAACCAGGGAGCAGAGGCCAAGGTGGCCCTGGGCAGTGAGCGTATTTTGCCCTTTAAGGCTTGCCTTTTAACGTTACTAGGATGGGAGGATCAACCTTAAGATCCTCTGAAATGCCTTTGTTCTGATGCAGAGCAGTTGGCTCTGGTCTTGTTGATCCCTGTAACTCGCCGGTTGCTTGCCAATACTCTAACAGAACATTTCATTCTTTAACATGCACAGGCTGCAAATTTCCCATTTTATCCTCTACTTACCTCTTAATTATAATTTTATTCACACACTAGATCAGTCCTTTACACACTCCCCTTATCATAAATGGTTGTATTAGTTACATTTTTCTTTACTGTGACTAAATCACTAACAAGAGGCGCTTAGAGGAGGGAGGATTTACCTGAGCTTACCGGTTGACTCATCAGGATTGGGGAGGAAGGCATGGCATGGCAGCAGGAGCTTAAAGCAGCTGCTCACACTGCAATTGCAGTCAGAAGCAGAGATGAATACTGGTGTGATGTCCATCCTTTTCGTTCAGTCCAGGACTCCAGTCCAGGAAATGATGTTCCTCATAAGTGGATGGGTCTTCCCTCCTCAGTTAATCCAGTCAAGAAATTCTCTCATAGACAGACATGTCTGGAAGTGTGTCGCCTAGGAAATTCTAGGTCTGGTCAAGTTGACTATCAGCATTGTCCTAGGGGTTAAAGGTACAGTGTAGCTATTTCAGCCCCTTCTTGCTTAGATAGGTCTTCCCCCAAGATATCCTACTTCATTCTTCTTAAGTTCCCCCTCTGAGAGCCAGTTGTGTGGATCTGTGTCTGTATCCCAGTACCCTAGAAAGAGAGAGGCAGGAAAGCTGCAGCATCTTTCAGCTCAACCTGGTATACACAGTGAGCTCCACTCCAGCCAAGCCAGCGTAGGATCCTGCTTTGAAACAACACATTCAACAAACAAACAAACAAATACATTCTACCCTCTCAGCAGTTCAACGTCATAGGCATAATGCCACCAAATTATCCACAACTGTGTAAGAAGAGTAAGTCTTATTTGAGTTCCAATTAACACGTCCTTCTTCCCGTCTGAGAACTCATCTGAATAGAGTTTATTTGTCCACATTTCTGTCAGCATTTTGGTCATAACCTATTCCAATCCATCAGTGACCAGAACTGAAGAACTGATGTTGAATTTGAGATTCAACAGAACCAGGGTACTCAAGACAATGGTACTCAAGAGCCCTTTACTGGGCATCTCTCAAGCTTTTGCTCCAAGATAGCTCAGGGTTCAAAGCACGGACAGAGAAACAGTGCTAAAAATACAGAGTATTTCTCATCACTATCACCAGATTTGCTGAGGATAATAATTCTGGGATAATGATAAATACATGGACCCTTGCCCCTTCACCTTCTTGCTCCTTCTAGGGACCTGTTTTCAATATAGCTAATCCAATCCTGCAAGAAGGAGAAGTCACTTGCATGAGAACATTCCAGAAGACCACAACTCTATAACCTAACTCCCCTTACTGGGATCCACCTTCCAATGCTATGTAGTTTAGAAATCAAGGTTCCAGACTGGAGAGATGGCTCAGCAGTTAAGAGCAGTGACTGCTCTGCCAGAAGTCCTGAGTTCAATTCCCAGAAACCACATGGTGGCTCACAACTATCTGTAATGAAATCCAATGCCCTCTTCTGGTGTATCTGAAGATAGTGATAGTGTATTCACATATATAAAATAAATAAATAATTACTTTTTAAAAACGAAAAAAAAGTCAAAGTTCCAAGACACACACTTAGGATGCTCTGAGAACTCATTTAGCAGTATGCTTAGGTCTTCATTGTTGGTATTTTTGTACTTAAAGCCATAACATCATCCACTAATTCCATGAATACCAAGGAAAGTCACAAAGCACTCTCTTCATCTCTGGCCTTAAGATAAAGGAAGAGGGATTGGGAAATCCTCAAAACTTAATTAGCAATTCACTGTCTCCTTCCTTATTCTCAGTAGCCAGTAGGTTGATTGTGTTTAGGCACTATAGAATGTCAACAGTCTTGGGTGCTATAATGTTGATTCTGTAAGGCTTAGTGTCTGGGCAAGAATCACATGTATTCTTATTTGACTATTGGACAAATACTAAAAGTAAAAAATCTTGTAAAGGATCATATCCTTTCATGTGTCCAGAATTATGTTTAGTGTCATGTTGAGAACTGATGCAGTTAATTATTAAACTTTATTTAGCCTCCTGCTTTGTGTTTTCTAGATGTACAATTTGGAACAGATAGCTAGAAATGGACATAAATTGTTTAACCCACATATGATTAATAGGTCCTGGCACTCAAACCTGTTAGAGATCTATTGAATATGGAATTTAATATCTTAAACTTGAGATGCTTAAAATGATAGACAGAGACTCGAAAATCCTAGTAGTGATGCCCTCAAGGTCTCCAAGAAGATGCTGACACAAGAAGAAAGGGCTCCACCTGGCTTGTGGTACAATAAACACTGAGAAACCACTGAAAAAGACTGCTCCATTGCCTTGTCCTCTGCTGAGGCCTGGCCTAAACTGTGGACAAACGGACACCAGACATGCCCCAAGTTAAGACAAAGCAAGGTCAGTCTCTTAAGTTCCTCCTACACAGGAAGCCCTCTCAGTTTTCCAGGCCTGGCACCCAAAGTGTGATTTAACCTGGGATCTGTGTCCCCAGTGAAGCCATAGACGTCACAGGAAACTAGGGAGGTGACTGTCTGGGTAATGGGTAAGTCTGTCATTTTAACTGACCCACAGTCCATTTAGATTACAATATATCCTTCTCAGGTCTCTGAGGGGTTTGAAGCCAGTGATCAACCACCTGAGTCTCATGGTAGTAATTGGATAGGAAAAGGTTATGTAAAGTCTGAGGATATGAACTCGTCTAAGAAAGTATTTAAAGATCTAGGACGAATGTTTTGAGTAAATACAAGTAAGTTATGGAGGGTTTAACTTTTTGTAAACTTAAAAAGATTCTTATAAGCTAAAGGAAATCCACTCAAATCCACCTCCCACAGTGAAATAGACACAAGGTAAGTACTGTCAATTATCAGCTTGCTTCCCTCCCCACCTGCCTAATCCTGAGGGTGGGATATGTTTTCCTTTCCCTGGTCCTGGAATCCCACCCCTACCACTACTACCAAGACCATGGGCCTAAGAGTTTCAAATGAACACCCAAGAAAGGTTTTCTCCCTAAACTTTATCTTCTGCCCCTAACACCCAGGAGTTCTCTCAGAATCTGCACCCAGGAAAGTTCCAATACAGTCATCCATAGGTGCTTTGGCCCAGCCTCACAGACTGCTTTAATTGGGCCTACACACTCCTACCCAGAGATGGTCCCACAACCTGGACAGCAGTGAAACAACCAGCTCTTCCAGGACTTGGCTGACATTCCAGCTTTTTGTCCACACCCTATAAGAATGGCACCCTAATGTTAGCAGGAAGTAGTCATGGATGATTATGTTGCGCATTATTCATTTATAATAAAAAAAAAGGCTGGGATGTTTGATTTGAGACCCTAGTACAAGGGACTGAGGTGCATATTTTACATATCAAAGCAGACCTGACCTCCAGGTTCTCCCAGAATCCCTCAGTCCCTACCTGGCATACCCTGCCCCTAACTCTTAGCTTTCCAGGCCAGGGGCTGGGCTACCCTTTCCCCAGAGGCTCTTCCCTATATAATCCAAACATTTGGGTCTCTCTTGATCCTTCTTCTCCTTCTCATGTGCATGCATCCTTTCTCTCTTCCTCTGCACCCAGCCCCCTTTCTCTGTGGCGACTTCCCTGGCTTCCTTTTTTGGGGCAGCGAACTCACCCACTGTAGAGCAGTATTGCAATAAACCTGTCTTTAACACATTCTAATATGGCTTGAATTGGCTCATTTCATGGCAAAGACATGTATCCCTATGCAATCCACATATACCATTCCAGGTTATATGCTCAAAGGAATTTAAGTGGGCATATTGCAAAGATACTCAAATATCCATGTTTATTGCTGCACTGTCCACAATAGCCAAAATGTGGAATCAGTCTGTAAGTCCACCAACAGAGGAGTGAATAAGGAGAAGGAGGTACATGTACACAATAGAGTTATCCCCTCATAAACAAAATGAAGTAATTTTATTAATGAGAAATTGAATGGAGATCATCATGTTAAGGAAAGTAAGCCAAATTCAGAAAGACAAATATACATCATTTTCTCTCACTAATGGAATGTATGCATATTTACTGAGGGGAAAGGTGTGGAGAAAGGCAGGGACTTAAAGGGAGAGAGGGAAAGCAACAGAGAATAATAGGGCAGAAGCATGACACATAGGCCATATTCTCATTCATATGTAGAATATGTGTGTGATAAAGAAAACTCTTTTTCAGGGCAACAGACTTGGGAAACATTCGGTTGTCATATAGCTCTAATATGCACTGTGACACCCCCTCCAATCCCCAAAGAGAGCTGGATTATACAGCTTTCCTAAATATTTGTCTGTGGATTAAAACATATCTTTGCTTGTAATGTATGTACTGAAACCAAAGTTTCTTTTCAAAAACGCTGATTTAAAGACCTGATGCAGACTCTCTTAACCTAGTAAGCCCTTGAAAGTGTTCCTAGGTTACTATTCTGCCATGGGTGTTTATGGTTTTAAAACAGGGAGTAAATCTCTCAGGCTTTATTCCTTGAGCTGTTTATATTCAGTTGATCTGCTTCTTGATCAGAAAGTACTAGTTTTCCAAAGGAGACATTATTCCAAAGAGACACATGACAACAAGATAGATCATGCTTCAAAAGTCAAGAACAAAGGAAAGGTAACCATGCTAGATTCTTCTTTGATATAGGATGAAGAGGACAACGTTCATTTCAGTAGCATCGTTAGTCATAGATAAGATTAGCTCAGCACCTGACACAACTTAAAATAGTCCTAACACTTCATTCCATGGACTAGGTTATCTTTGCTGGGACTGAAGAAACTATCTGTTGACTTACTAGGGAATATTGTACTTTCAAAGGCATTAAATCCCATGGGAATAACTGAAGTAATTACTTTCTGATCTTGAAAGAATTTCCACCTTCAAAATAGCAAAGCTGATCCAACCAAAGTCGTGTGGCCTGGAGATATTATATACATTAAAAACAACATGAACTATGTATATGTATATACCAATACTCATATGTATAAGCATCTACCTGTAGGTGAAGATGGCCATCATTAACTGTCTAGAAAGTATAAATAAAAGGGGCTGGAGAGATGGCTCAGTGATTAAGAGTACTTGCTGCTGTTGAAGAGGACCAGGGTTCCATTCCTAGCATGCATAAGGCAGCCATTTGTGACTCCAGTTCCAGTGATTCCTATGCCCTCTGTAGGCACCAAGGACACAAGTGGTGCATAGACATACATGCAGACAAAACACCTATACACATTAAACCAAATAATAATAATAAGTGTAAATAATGAAAGAAGAGCATGGGGTAGCAATAGTTTCTATTTCTACACAAATGTTTTGGTTGTGCACATGTATGTTCATGAGTGTGCAGTTGCACGTATGTGTGTACATGTGTACATATGAATCCAGAGGCCAGAGGAAAGCGTCAGTTGTAGAAGTAGACAAGTTCAGAGTCATAAGCATTGGCATGTTGGCTTTGGGATGTTATAAAGTGAGATTTTTGTCTCTGTGGCACTGCTAAGATCTTAAATGACATTATTCTTTATTGGGGGTTAGAAGGATCTGTCCTATACATTTTGGGATTTTCCACAGCATTTGAGTCTTGCTGCTGCATGCCAGTAGGGCCTTCTCCTTTGCCGCTTATATGCAATACATAGAAGGAAAACATATACTACATTCTTAGTGTGGAAGTATGGGTCCAAACACTATGTTTTGAGAGTTACTGCCTTTTGCCTTAAAACTTGTAAAAACAAGAGGCTATTAGTCTCTATCAAAGTGACTAGGGGAGAAAAGGGGAAAGCTGCTGGTGGTGCCGTGTGGATGCTTCTGGAGATCTAATTTCTACTCTTCTGGATTGACCTTGGAGGATGCTGAATTCACATCCAGTCAGGGGATCCCATTTGTGCTCACAGAAGCGGTCACCCCACAGGAACTGAGAATCCTCTAAGTAGCATGAATGCCTTTGTAAAGGCCACATCTGCAATGAAAAGTGTGGGGTGATCAGCCTCTCAGACTCAGGACTCAGTCAAGTTCACCATATACCTGTATTTTCCCATGGATTATGGGGCTTAAAGGGTCCTAGCTCAGTCAGTAGAGGGCGGCCTAGAATATACAAAGACCTATGTTCTATTCCCTACACATAAACTAGATGTGGCACATGCCAATCATGCTAGCACTTGGCAGTGAGGGGCAGAGGTAGAGGCAGGAGGGTCAAGAGCTCAAGGTCATCTTCAGAGTAAAGGGCACCCTGAGTCAAATGAAAAGATTCAGATGGCTATGGATCAAAGACAAGGTACACTACCATCTGATCAGAGTGTGTCCCTTTCATGGCTACCCCATTTGACATATTGGAAGAAGCTCAATTTGCCTGCAGAGATTAAGGTAAAATAAGGAGCAAATAGCCTAAGGTATTCAGGCTTTGTTTAACAGAGGGACCTTGCCATTCTTTCGAATCGATACCTAGGACTGCCAGCAGATGGCAATAAAGGTCCTTCTAGTGTTGTAGCTTTGGGCCAGCCAGGCGCTCAGGGTGTGGTATCTTCATTGTTGATTCTGAAACCTGGCCCCTCACCTGCCTGAAATCTGCCAGAAAATCTGGTTAAAAGCCAAATTCCCAGTGAATCAGAGAGCACTCCTAAACGGGGCAGTGTTCAGGAACCTCACCCTACACGGTCAGATAAGCAGTCTACGTGGTGGATTCAGTTCAGACCTTAACAAGTAAACTCATGTGCAAATTTTCTATTGGCTGCCGGTGATGTCACTTGCTGTGGCTGGGAGGCTGGAAGAACTGGTTTTCTAAGTGTGGGGAACCTTTGTTCTCTGCAACACCCACCTGGAACCCTGGAGGCCTCGCTGGGAAGCCAGGGCCCCCAAGGTAATACAGTACACTGCTTTGCTCCAGCACATCCAGAATGCCTAAGAAGAAATGGAAGTGCATAGCAAGGGTTAGGCGAATTCACTGTGAAGTAATGGCTCTCACCTTAGCTCCATGGAACTCAGTCCCTAAGCCAAGCCAGGCTTTGTGGAGCTTTAAGTCACTCACTTGATACTAGTTCTGCACCCCCACCCCGGGTTCTCATGGCCAGGTTCTGGAGTGAATGGAGTTCTGAAAAGGCCCAAGAGTGGTTCTAGGCCTTCTACATTGGCTCCTGGGTTCATTAAATCCCCTCACCCTCTAACCACTTTAGATTGTTTTCAACTCAGGCACATTTAAAATAATATGCAAACCTTAACAAGCCAAGGATAGAAGAATAGAAGCCCCATTATTACACAGTATCAAGCAAAGTGGATTTCTGCCCCCTCCTAAACTGCCACGATAAGCATTGTTCCCAAAAGGTCAACTTGATATTTGCTTTGTCCCTTTCTGAAAGGAGCACTTGTATCTGCTTGTCTTCAAATACCTGCAGGTCGTCTAAGAGGAAGTTCGTGGTGTTTTTACTTTTGTAGGATCTGGCCGTTTGTTTACATCCAATCTCTTTAAACCTCTAGAGCTGCGGGTGGAGAATTCATGGATCTTCATGCACTGACTGAGCTTCACGCTCCATTTAGGATAGATCAGCAGTGACCCAGGTGAGCCTGGTCAAGTGCCAGTTCCGCTGGCCACACTGATAGTGCCATTTACCCTCCACCGCTAATAATGTGGTGGGTGCAGTTGACCTTGCTGTTAAGTTCCACAGTTCTCTTGGGTAGTTAGGCCTTCAGAGGTAGCCTGTGGTGGAAGAGTCGGGAATGACTGTTGAGTGTGTGGTAGAAGGAGTGCAAGGCTAGTTGGCAGTACACTGAGCTGACAACACGGCCTGGCCGCCCACTCAAAAGCTGGGTGAGCTTATTTACAGAACTTGTCACTGTCTGAAAGCTTCACTTTGCTCACCTCTACTATCAAGGAAGAAACAACATTCCTGGGGCTTTTCTTAAAGGAAGGCTAAACCTGAGGTGTGCTGAGAAATGATCAATGACTGACTTGTAGGGTGGGGAGAAGCCCTTGGGTAGTGCTTGCCAGTTTCCCCGGAGTCTCGGAGCACGTGCCCCCTCCTCGGAGGACAGTCTCTTTCTTGCCCAATCTAGGATTTTGCTGCCTTTCTTGGCTCTCATACCTGCCTTTCACTTCTGTGATTGCGACTCTCTGCACACTTTTCAGTCTTTTTCTTAATCCCTAAGGATAAAATGAATACCTTTGTATGTCTTTTTTTTTTCATCTCTCTCCACCCCTACACTTCCTTCTTCTCAAGCTCACAGCAAAATTACTAGATTTGGAATGTATGCTTATGGGATAAATGAAGGGGTGACTGGAAGCTGACATTAGCAACAGTAAGGCAGGGCCTCAGGTGCCAACCTCTTAAAGCAGCAGAGCAATAAAACATCTCTTTGTGGTAGTGTAGGGGGCGACTGCAGCCCTTCCTGCAATGCATCCTGGGATCTGTAGGGAAAAACAAGACTGTCTGGCAGAATCAGACCTCCCCTCAGAGACCAGCTATGCCTCTGTTTGTTAGCATTTTACTGCTGGAAAGTAGAAGTTGATGTAGGAATCTGAGGAACTACAGACTCTGCTGCAGACATCTTTGTTTCTGTAAAGCTCCTATCTGGATTTGGCCCTTTAGACGAGTTGCTTACTTACCTACTTTTCTCATTTATCAACTGTGAGAAAACCTGTGCTCAGCTTACTTCTAAGATGTATGGGGAAAAAAAAAAACAATAGATGTTTGAGCAGGCTTTTTAGTCCTGCCACATAATACGTAGCCAGCAGTTGTGCCCACGTGTTAAGAAGGGGCAGGGCAACTGGGAAAGTTCACATTCTCATGGGAAGTGAAAGTGAGTCACATTGCTGTTTCTGTCATGTGACAGCTGTGGGACACAATCAACTCACTGAGCTTCTGCTTCCTGCTGATAGGGTGACAGGCCAGGTCTGGTGGTTTATACCTGTAAATTCTACCAATTGGGAGGCTGAAGCTTGCCTGAATTATAAATTGAGACCCTGTCAAATAAAACAAAACAAAAGGTTTTATTTAGTAATCACTTCCAATGTGACTTGACCTTTTCTAGCAGCGCTGCTCCCCCTGAAACCCCAGAATTTCAAAATGGCAGCCCCAGCTTCATTTGTGTCAAATGGTACCTAAGCTTCTTTGCATCTTTGCTCTGCGCCATAAATACAGCTTTTGGAAGTTGTTTTGTAAATTATATTTTCCATTTTTGTTTTTTATTACTTGACATACATTATTTTTCTTGAGAGTATCTCTTTATGTATCCCAAGCTATCTTTGGACACATAATACTCCTAACTGCCTCAGTGTCACAAGTGCTAAAAATATAAGTATGCAGCACCGTGCCCAGGGAGGGTTGAAGAGTTTTATTCTCTTGAACACATTCTGGGTAGGTTCTCTGATACACCTTTGTGACTACTCTTTACTCCATATTTTTACATTTTTCTTTTCAATGCTTTTTTTTTTTTTAGGAGCAGAAGCATTTGATTTTGAAATTGAATTTGTCAATATTTTCTTTTATGGGGTATGACTTCAGTGACACAGTTAAGAAATACTCGCTAGCAGGATGGGGTGTTGTTACATGCATGTAATCCCAGTATTTTGGAGGCTGATTCAAGGAGCTCACCAGTTCCAGGCTAATCTAGGCTAAAAAGAGCAACCCTGTGTCAAAAAACAAATAATTTTAACCCTTCCCACCAAAGACAAAATTATTTTCTCTTCTGTTCACTTCTACAAATGATGTGATTTTATGTTTATGTCTGCAATATATTTTTAATTTTCTTTATTCTTAAAAATGTTATACATGTATACAATAGTATATCACATTTAGTCCCGTTTCCCCCTCCAAATTCTTCCCTATCCTCCTCAATTGCTCTCCCTATGAATGTCATAATTTTTTAAGTAACTTTCCAAGTCCAGTTAGTGGTGGCCATATGTATCGGTCTGGGGGATCCACTACAGTATGGGAAACCTCCTTGTAGCCACATCCTAAAACTGAACAAATCTCCCTCCCCCAGCAACTATCCACTGCCAAAAGCTCCTCAGTAAGAAGTAGAGCCTAGAGATCATCTACCCCATCTACAACAGAATTGTATCTGGCTTGGTCTTGTGCAGGTCTCCTGCAGGTAAGCACAACTGCTATGAGCTCATGAATGCACTCGCCCTGTCACTCCCAGAGGGAA
Organism: Grammomys surdaster; assembly: GCF_004785775.1. Taxonomy (NCBI): domain Eukaryota; kingdom Metazoa; phylum Chordata; class Mammalia; order Rodentia; family Muridae; genus Grammomys; species Grammomys surdaster. The sequence goes on along the minus strand of NW_021604589.1, from coordinate 5,384,955 downwards.
GTGTGTCACAGCACTCCTCCCTGCCCTCTGGCTCTTACATTCTTTCTACCTCCTCTTCCTAGATGTTCAATGCTGGAGCATATTCCTTATATGGTGTGAGATATGAATTTAGCTAATGAATATTTATAGACCTTGAACTTCCTGAAAAAAATTAAACTAATATATAGTATCAGTTTAAAAAAAAAGGAATATCAAGATAGTGTCAGCTTAATGTTATACCAAATCTAGAACCTAAGCTTGGCCTCTAAGCCACTGTGTGGCACACTTAGGAAACCATTCCTGAGCACATGTGCCCTAGAAGTCTAGCTCCAGATTTCTACATTAAGACCAAAGACATATGGCTGCTTGGGAAACATCTGGGAAGTTGAAAGTAGGGTTATGCTTCCACTAAAGACCAATGCGGAAATGGAACTATGTGGAGGAATTAGGAGGAAGGAACTCTAAACCCTCCTAGCTGAAGTGTTGCTTACTTAGAGGAAGTAGAAGTGCTGGCAGATAGTACTGGCTGCAACCAGTGGCACCAGCCTTTCTTCTTTGTCTTGCTTCTGGGGGCAAGAAGTGCTGGCTGGTAAGTTCAGAAGCAGGCCTAGAAGCAGTGGCCTAGGCACAGGTCATGGATGTAGCGCTAGGGGGCAGTGTAGAGCGAAGCTGGTTAGAGCAAAGGCCCCTTGCTCTCAGTTGTTAAAAAGCCTCCCAGGGGTCGATGTAGGAAGCTAGCTAGCAGAGTAGAGGCAGGAAAATGACACGAAAATGACTTTGGCCTCTCTCTGTATATACTGGATCAGGGAGGAAAAAACATTCATCTTGCATACTGCTGGCTTGCGTTTTTGTTTGGTAGGACATTAAGCCTTTCGGGGGGAGGGGGGATCACCCATGACATACAGGCTTTGTGTTTCACACAGCAATGGCAGTCCCAATCTCCAGGAAGTAAAAAAGTCTTTGAGAAGAAAACAAAACCAAAAGGCATAGGAACAAACCAACAAAACAAAAGAAAAAAAAAACAATGAAAAAAACTCAAAATGAAACAAAACAAAAAGTACACACACAGACACACACACACACACATCACACACAACACCAATTAAAGTACCTTAGAAGAACAGATGTTAGTGGCCATAAACTCAGCCATTTCTCAATTTGGTTCCCCCCCCACACACACACACAAATATCCCCTTTTAATTTTCAGAGGCATAGTCAGCTCTCTGCTTCTGTTCCTTGCATATAATTATGTCACATAATAACAATAACAATGGAAAATGCTGATGCAAACAAACAGTGCAATTAAGAAAAACAAAATCAGAGAGAAAATAAACTTTGCAAACAGCTCCAACTAGATAGGAGACAGGAGTGCAGAGCATCACAAACACAGCTGCCAGGGTTCAAGTCCCTATTTACCAGCAAGTCCACGATTTGGGGCATGTAGGTAGCAAAGCTTCCTTCATAAAGCATGGGTAATCTCAATCACCATGCTTCTGAAGGCTAGACAAGAGATTTTTTGATTAGCTTCTAGCATGCAGTAAGCATACTACAAATATTAGTCATTATCCTATTCTCCAGGTTTACTACATTGACATTGAATGACAGTTACATTCAGTAGTCTCTCATATAAAATTATCACATTACTGTCATATATATATGTATATATATATATACACATACACATATATATGTATATATATATACATATATATATGTATATATATTCTTTTTTCCCCAAGATAAATGGAATATACCATGAACACACCAGGTTGAGTCCAAACCTTATGACTGCCCCAGAAGAAGAAAGAAGAGCTCATAGGCTTTTCATGATTCTGCCGGGACTAACAAACGGGATCTCTCGCAGAATATGGGAAATCTGAGGCCACTCAAAGGGAGCAGCAGCCCCATGCCTATACCTGTGTTTAAAAGAAACTCTCTAAATTAACGAGTCTGTTCTTCATAATTCAGGGGTCAGGTCCTGCAGGCCCAGTTCAGTTAGGTACTTTGTTTTCAAAAAGCATCATTGATTGTGGGCGGATGTTGCTATTCTCTAAAGACACAAACCAGAAGGAACCCGGAAGTATGGGTCAGAGGTTGGAAGAGATGTTACCTCTGCCCTAGGGTCTCACTTTTTCCCAGTTCCTCCCCCGCAACCACATGGATCCCTCCCTTACAGCACCCTTCTTCAGCACCCATTGGCCCTCACTTGGGGGAGGCCTAGAAGAAGTCTGTGGAAACTTCCTTCTATAGAAACGGCTAGCTGAGAGGACTGGCTGAGAGATGAGGAAACCGAGGAAACCGCAGCCCCTCGCCTGCAGGGGCACCAGCACAGAAGCCTTTTGCTGAGCCTGGGACCTATTTCTGGCCTCACTGTTTGCCCTCTTACAAATCACTTACCACGTGCCTCACTTCCTCACTCAAAGGTGGGATGCTGGCTGCCTAGTGACACCCTTCCATGGTTTTCTGGGGCATGGGACAAGAATGAGTTCAGAGAAACAAACTAATGCAAAAGGAACAAAACCAAGCACTTGGATGAATGCGCTCTTGTGTAATGGTGCAGCCTGGCCACTGGTGCTTCTAAGTCAAGAAAACCCTCACAGAATATTCGGACACATACATACACAGCTTCCCCACCTCAATGAAAATAGATAGCAGTTCACTAAAATGTACTGTTCTGTTCCATTTTACAGGAGGTTATCTAAGGAGTAGCTGCTAAAATTAGGATGATCCAAGGGTCTAGATGGCTGAACAGTGCTGTCAAAGGTACGTCCAGAGCAGAATCTGATGCACTGTGGCCCAAGGGTTCATTTACTGTAGGATTGTTCAGAGCTGCAGGTATCACAAGAACTGTCTGCCCACCCTTTAGGAGCCCAAGTTCCTTCACTCACAAATAAGCAGGAAGTCCCCCTCCTTGGGTTGAGCCTCTGGGCGGTGCCTTTCACTTCCTTCCAAAGGTGTTTTCTTCCTAAACCCCAAACACCAGGGTCACATTCTGTTACTTTCAGAGGCCTACCTAACTGTCCTTGGCTGGGCTTTGTGGAAAGTTTCTTGATCAAGAAAAATAAATACTATTTTTAAATGCACGAAAGGTGAAGATAAAACATAAAAATAATACTTTATATCAATATAAAAGTAATACTATCTGTGTTCTGGTACAAGTGATAAGTTTTATAATTGGAATCTCTACTCCCTTTTCCCAGGATCGAACTGTTAGTAGCTGTTGAAATTCTCTTGCGGAGAGCTGGGGAGGGGTGCTCAGTGAGCAAAGGTGCTTGGTGGCAAGTCTGACTGCCTGAGTTCGGAACCCCAAGATCTGTCGGCATGGTGGAAGTGGAGAACTGACTCTTGAATGTAGTTGTCCTCTGGCCTTCATATGTGGCACATGCACTCAACACACACAGACACACACACACACACACACACACACACACACCTACCTGTATCCATGAGTGCCTTCTGTGTCAGACTTTGTGTGAGCACACAGTGTGTGTGTGTGTGTGTGTGTAACAGTAATAGCAGTGGTAATCATCACCATCATAGGAACTCCTACATATATGGAAGCTAGAGGTTGATGGTTGGGTCACTTCCTCAATTGTGCTCTACTTTATTCCTGCAGGCAGTCTCTCTCTGAACCTGGAGCTTCCTTACCGGCTAGACTGGCTGTCCAGCAAGCTTCCTGTCTCTCCCCACCACCCACACCCAGTAGTCATCAGGACAATTCAAAAGCCCTGGCTCCCACCAGTTTTCCAAATTGGTTCTAGTTCTTCTTAGCTATGATTTCCCAATATACTGAGCCCACCACTTTCCATAGCAGAGTAGAGGGGAAAATTCAAGTAGAGTCTCTCCAGCTAAAACCAATGTTGCCGAACACCAGTTAGGTGGTTAGATGCCAGGTTCAGGGAAGACTCCTTAAATGTGTAAACACTGAGGTGGGAACAAAAGAAAAACAAAGAAGAGCATCTCTGACCTCCTCCCTTTCTTCCTTTGTATTGCTGTGGTAAATGGAATGAAACTAGGGCCTTGTGAGGTGCTATTCTGGGAAACACTCTACCATCGAGTAGAGTGAAGATATCTGCAGACCTTGTGCCCAGCAAACAGGTTGTTAATCCAGCTGTTGTTTTAGTCTCTTTGAAAGAAGTCCTCAACAGCCTCATTGCTCTAGAATTTCTTTAGGGGAAAAAGAAACCTCATTAGAATAGTTATCATAGGTGTACTTTGTAAATATTAAATATTTTCAGAGTGCTTTTTGACACACTTCACCTTTGAAGATTTTCCCTTTTGGAGAATCCAGGTATGTCAGATTATAGCAGGGTTCCTTGTAAGGTACTATCCCAGGAAGGGGGGGCTGCCTTCACACCCATGCAAAATCTCACTAGTATTGGTGCACAGTGGGAGACTATTTCACCACCATGGCGATTATAATGAATCCTCCCATAATTCCCAAGTACCATGTAGGAAATAAAGAAATTAAAAGTCTTGGGGGCTGGAGAGATGGACCAGTGGTGTTAAGAGCATTTGTTGCTTCTGCAGAGGACCCAGAGTCAGTTCTCAGCACACACATGGTGGCTCATGTTCATCCTTAACTCCAGTCCCAGATGATGTGACACCCTTTTCTGACCTCCTCCTGCACTAGGCACCTGGCACCCATAGAATACACATACATACATGCAGGACAAACACCCACATTCCTAAAATAAAAAGGAGATAAACCTTTATAAAAATAATAAAAAAGGATGTCTCAAACTATTGTAGCTTTCTGTGAAGAAATTGGGTAGATAACACCTTCACAAAGTGATCAATGTTACTTTTTAACATTCCCAGTAACTAAATAAACCAGTCACTCTACTCCTGATCACAGCATTCCTCATGCCTGTAGAATTCCTGCCCCCAAAGAAAACACACAAATTTAATCATGAGGAAACATCTATTAAACATAAATCAAAAGAAATTCCACACAACAGCTGTCCTATTGTCAAAAATATTAGTGTCGTGGAACACCAAGAGAGCACAAGGAAGTTCTATATTAATACGTATCAACAGGATATAGCAATTAAATGCTTGCATGATCCCGAATTGGAATCTGGATGAGACAGAAACTGTTAGAAAGACATTATCAGACAAAACTTGAATATGTCTGTAGATTAGATCACAGTATTGTAACACAGATAATTTCCTGACACACACAAATGTACTGGTGTCTATGCTGTGGAATGCCTTTATGGTTAGTCAACATGCATCTAAGGATGGCAGGTGGCGTGGCAAAAGATTTCATATTCACAACTTTTTCGCAAATGGTTTTAAAAACAATACACAGATAAGTAGGTACATAAAATGGCTGGCAAAGGAAAGCAGTAAAATATTAAAACTTGGGTGTCCTAGACAAAGAATATGCAGTCATTAATTATCTTTGAAGCTTTTCTGTAAGTTTGAAATTATTCCAAATGATTTTTTACATAGTCTGGTAATTCCAAGATGGTTTGTGTTATAAACAAATAACAAACCAGGCCTAATTACCAAAGGAAGCCAAACCAGTAAAGTTGCAGTAATCGAAGGCAAAGAAGCCAAGCAGCAGGGATGGCTCAATGGGTAAAGGCACATGCCTCCAAGCTTGGTAACCTGAATTTCATCCCTGGGACTTAAGTGATGGAAGGATAGAATTAACCTTGTAGGTTGCTCTCTGATTCACACACATGCACTGGTGTGTGTGCACCTACATAAACCCAAAATATATGCAATAAGAATAAAAATGTATAGGTTCTATCTTGACAAAAAGTACTTCTCACCTATTTTCATGACCTAGCTCCCTTTCCTGGTGGCTTTGCCATTTTTTGTGCACAAGAGTAATAATTCAGTGTGTGTGTTTTTTCAATTCCCCCTCACTACAAAGTTTAAATCTCTTTCACCCAACTGATTTACATCCAGTACCCAGTAGGTAGCACATAATGATCTTTACCCAACTCAATCCCCAATGGTTGTCTTTCTCTCTGGAAGTCAAAGCTAGAGAAGCCTCTACCTGGAAGGTCCTCTCTGAGTTGCCTCCTTTTTAATACTTTTTGTTGTGCTGCTGGTGGTAGTTGCTTTGGAAAATTGGATGTAGCATTTTTTTGTACATAACATTTTTGTATATACATTATGTAAAAATGAACCATTTTGAAGTAGACAGCTGTCATTAAGTATACTTGTTGTGTTGGACAAACATTACATCTACCTAGTTTGAAACCATTTTTAATGTTCCCACTGTAAGCCTTGAATCTATTACAAGGTTATTTCCCATTCCTCTCAACTCCTAGCTCCTGACTATTGACACACTTTTTGCTTCTGGATTTATTGAAATTGGATGCTTAATATAAGTAGAATCATACAATATGTGGTTTTTATAACTACCTTTTTCCCACATTGCATAATGTTTTCAAGGTTCGTTTATGTTATACTATGGTTCAATACTGTATCCTTTTGGGCAACACTGGAAATTGAACCCCAGGCCTTGCTACTAGAATGAGCTATATCACCAGCCCTTCATTTATTTGAGACAGACTATCACTACATATCCCACACTGGCCCCTGAAATCAGTATGTAATCAAGACTGACTTTAAACTTGAGACCCCTCTACCTCCTGAGTACTGGAATTATAGACATATTCCACCATGCCTGGCATTGTATGGTAATTCAGTGCTTAATATTTGAAGACTAATGTTATTTAATCTTAAACCTTTAGTTAAATCTATTAGCTGAAGTGAAATTCAGGAATTAATGTGTCTGTTGATTTCAATTGTTCATATCATCTTTACCAATTCAGATCATGCAGACCTGGCTCTAAATTGCAAATTCTGGTAAGTAACTCAAGAGGCCTTTTCCTGTACTTTCCTTTACAATGAGTAGGATTCATATTCCTAATTTCTACTTTAGATGCAAAGACAAATGCCACAGTGAACTACTGTAGGGTAGGATACTTCCCATGGGAAGTCAGTAGAGGTATCAGAGAGAATCAGCGATGGGGTACAGATACTAGGAAAGGCATGCTCTCTCACTAGGCATACATGTCAGTCAATGTCTGCACACACGTAAGCTGAGAGCTGCAGGTCACCCTTAGACAGGAAAAAATAACACAGCCGAAAGGAAGAGAGCCTGTATTTGCGCACTACACACACCCTAGGGACAGGTAATAGCTCCTCTAGGTCATCAGCTTCAAGCGTAAAGAGGCTAAATTGAACCTTGAATAGAGGGGAGAGGCTGAGGCATTCTGTGCACGCAGCCTGGCTGTTACAATAGCACAGAATGGGTGGAAGGTGAGGAGCCTAAAACTCTTCCAAAACTGGCAATCTGAACTGCAAAGCAGGACGAGACAACCCAGGACCCTCCCCCCAAAACCACTGGAGGTCATGTGGAGAAGTTCCTTTCTCATAGACATTAAAAGACCAGAATTTCCTGGAGTGGGGAGGGGGGATGTGTGTGTGTGTGTGTGTGTGTGTGTGTGTGTGTATCTGTGTGTCTGTGTGTGTCTGTGTTTCTGTGTGTCTGTGTGTCTGTGTGTGTCTGTGTTTCTGGGTGTCTGTGTGTATATGCATATATGTTTGTGTGTGAGTGTACATGTTCCTGCATACATGCTGTATGCTATGCACAACTGTGACTCAGCCCCAGGTTAGCAAAGCTGGACCTCAACTGGAGACGAAAATAAAAAGGTGACAAGGATGATGAATTTCACCTGTGGTGGCATTGGGTGCCACCAGCTCTACTGAAGAGCCTCAGTCCTATACTGCCCCCCCATTCCTCCTAAGTAGGCCAGAAATGAGTAAGGACACAAAAACTGTATAAACTCTAAAGTTTTGACAGCTAAGCCAATGTGTGCTTGCTCTTCATTGTGTTTAATTTAAGAAGCTCATTTTTGTTCTTGTGCTTTCATATGTGTTCTCTACTTTCCTAAATAATCTTTTCCCAAATCACCACCACTTGTGGCTGTGGACCAACAAGAGCAGGACATTTCTGCAGCTGGGCAGCGTGGGTGGCTGTGGCCAGGTCACTAGAGGCAAGAAGAAAGAAGAGATAAACACAGGGCCAGGTCTAGATACAGAACAAGGCAGTGGCACTGGAGACACACAGGAATCTATAATCTGAATGGGCAGAATTGACTTCACAACATAGGGAACGCTGTGAAGAAGGAACATGTGGAGCTTCTGTGTGAGACCATGAAGAATTTCAAGATGGCAGCAGTATACTACTATGCATCAGGCTTTTCTGAGTGCAAGGTTGAGTCCAACACACAGGCCACACATCCAGAAACCCAGTCCCAACAAGCTAATGCTTTGGTCAGCACTCTTCTCAAACATGAAGTACCTGTCTACTGCTTGAACTTGGTTTCCTCATCATAAAGCAAGACTGCTACCTTTTGCTAGTAATATGGAAATTCACTGTCATTCTTTAGGCATTATCTACCTCGTTTTTCATTTTGGTTGTTGTTATTGATTTTTTTTTTTTTCTGAGCAGGGTCTGGTCTCTGTCCTGGAACTTGTAACATAGGGCAAGCTGGTTAGCTAGTGCACACCAGTGACGTGCCCACCTCCACCTTTCAAATGCTTGGAATTTACACATGAGCATCGCCACACCTGGCTCTTTATGTGGGCTTTGGGAGTTGAACTCAGGTCCTCATGCTTGCAAGGAAAGCACAGGGCTGAATGTATCAGCCTTGGGATGTATATTTCACAGAAAAGGTTTGCCAAGAATGAGCATGAAGTTTAGTGGTAGAATGCTGCCTAGCACGTGTAAGGCACAGAGTTGGAATCACAGCGCCATGAGGAAAAAAATAAAACAACAAGAACGTAAAACAAAAACAAAGTTTTCATACCCATAGCTGAGCATGACCTTTAATGTACAATCTTCTTGCCTCCAATTCCAATGGCTGGAATCTCAAGCATATGATGCCACTGTTAGCTTATAGTACCTATAGTCAATTATTTAATTATTTACATTTCAAGTATGTCTGTGAACCATGGATGTGTCTGTTACCAGAAGTCAGAAGAGGGTGTCAGATTCCCGGAGACTGGAGTTACAATTGTGAGTCACCATGTGGGTACTGGGAATCAAACCCAGGTCTTCTGGAAAAACCAGTGCTCTTAACTGCTGAGCCATCTCTCCAACCGTTATCTATATTTTGAAGTGTGTTATTTTTTATTTGTTTTGGAGTACTGAGAACTAAACCCAGGAGGATGAGCGACTCCTGAGCCCTATACAAAAAGGCTTAAGCACACTAAGTTGGAAGATTTATAGACATAGGAATGTCTGTTTGTCTTTTTTCCTAGCTTGTCTACATAACCAATCTGAAAACCTTAGGATGCTAGACAAACGTAGTATTTAAATGAGGCCATTTCTAAGGTAACTAACTGCTCTGAGTCCCGACCACATCACTAGGGTTGCTGTACGATCTTGGCCTAGTGGGTTCGTTAATTTCTCTGTAACTCCCTTATCTACAAATCGAGGAAAATAACAGGCCTCCTTAGCAGGTCTTCTGGGATACTGCAGGGAGAGCTCTCAGGATACTGCAGACAGTCAGAAAATGCTGGCTCTTACCCCTGTTCTTACGGCCATGCTTGCAAATAGTATTATTCTTCAGCCTGTTACCTACCTTCCTTTCAACGACATTTCCTGCCACCGTTTTTCCTCCCATGCAAGGCCCTTGCCAAACCAAATTTACTCACTGCCCTCTGCAAGACTCAAAGATTCTGCATTTTTGAACTGGCTATTTGGAGGCTGAACAACCACTTGGAGGGGATGTTGTAGAGGCAAACTCAGAGCTGCAGAAATTCCTTCAGATCAATGGAGAGGACAGGGCAATTAGCAATGCTGCACATGCACGGGGCAGGGTGGGGGGGGCGGAGGGCTCTTGGTTTTGTCTGTGCTTTCCTGTTTTCCTCCACTCATTTTTTCTCACACTGGCAGGGGGAGCCCTTTGTTCCACCGTACTGGAGCCACAACGTGGAGCTGCCATGGGTGAGAATACTAGAGAATGTTGGAGAAGGGTCTCTTTCAGGGAACCTAGTGGAAGGAGTCGAAGGAAGGACAGACTTAAACGGGATTGTCTGCTTTAGAGAAAGTTGCTTAAATCCTATGAGCCTCAGTTTCTTTTGCAGTAAAATAAGGAAGTCAGTACCCAGTGCGTAGGATGACAATTGATTCCTACTCTATATGCAAAGGCTTCAGGGAGGTACAAAATCTAGCTAGGACTAGATTTTGAAGATCGCTTCCCTCCTTTGTCCTTTTCATCTAATGTTACTAAGGGACTCCAGGCTGCTCTAGGGGATTTAGCTTCTCCAGAGTATAAGGGGGCGGAGTCATCTGTACGGGAGACTTTGAAGGAAAGGTGGCAATTGTAGGAACCCCAGGGGAGTGTGGGCTGCAGGCCTGTGGAGGCAGATGGTAGGAGGCCCTGAATTCAGACAAAAGGAGTGGGGTTTGAACAAGCAAAGAGCAGAGAGCCCTTGCATAGTTCCTGTTCCCAGGCTCCTCCTCTTTTTCCTTCTGATTAGTACTCTGGCCAAAACTAAAAAGTTCAAGATCATAGGACTCATTTTCATGAGCTCAGACTTCTGTGGGCTGTCACTCCATCATTGGAAATACACACAATTTTGGCCCAGGCCCACACTGGAAAGCAAAAGAAAACAAAGTGCCTGCTCACCCCACTCACTTCCTGGTTCCATGGGGGCATGAGCTTCGACAGGTAGGGGCCACTTTGTTGGCACATTTCTCACAGGGTGCCATGGCCTGTGAGCTGAGAGAGGCAAGACGGTTGTGAAGTGGGCTCTTTGCTTGCCTTTTACTGGAAGGCCAGGAGAACAGAATCCACCATGCAGCTGGAGGGACCAGGGCCTCTGAAAGAAAAAAAAATGCCTCTTCACATCTTTGTCTTTGTCCCTTTAATTGGAATTGAAAACTCCCACCTCAGTGGTTATTGTGCCCAGTATATGCTAATCTACTTATAAATGCTTCCTTCCCTGAAGCAGCAATTATCCCTGACATCTGGAATATTAATTCTAAGTAGATTCAACTGTCTGAGATGTAAACCAGTTATTGGAGTTAAGAAACTGACTTCAAGTACTGAGAATCAACTGAAGCAGTGTGATCCATGGTTAATTGAGCAAATACTATCTTCTAGGTGTCAGGAAACACACTAGTTTATTACCCAGGCTGGCCTCAAACTCACTCTGGATGATTTTGAATTCCTGATCCTCTTGCCTCTACATTCTGAGTGGTGGCATTTCAGGTGTGTCATACCTTGCCTCTTTTATGTCACACTAGAGATTGAACCTAGGGCTTGGTACAGTCTAGGCAAGTGCTCTGCCAAGTGAGTTATTTTTATTGGCTAAAAAAAAAATCTCACAAAATATCTCATTTTCACTGATAATTTATTAGTAAGTAATAAATTATAAGTAAATAATAGCAAGTTGCTTCTCTCTTACAGCCTGTCTGCTCTTTTTCAGTCAGCAGCTAAAATAATCTACCTGCTACGCTGTTAGGAAAGTAGAAAACTCTAGATGCTTATTAATTATGTAGAAATATATTAAGAAATATATACATTTCCCTTTATAAGGGGTGAAATGCCAAATTACTTGAGGCTTTTGCTAATGGCAAACACGAAAACATTTATTCTTTTCTTCTCAACTTTCTGTTTTAAGTAAGAACAGGACACAGTGCTCGCCATTGTAAAGTTTGGTCCCAAGAACAATCTTCCCACAACTCCTACCACTACTTATCACCACTTGGCCACTTTACAGAGAAGAGTTAAGAAAAAGAATGCTCGCCACGAGGAGCCCCTCATGACACTTTTAGGAAGATCCCTTTTGTTTGCACTTCATTTTATCTGTATCACCCTTTCTTTTCTAATTTTTCTGTCCAGTGGGTAAGTCAAGCCCATATACAGAGGACTCAGTTCCCAGGGCAAGTTGTTTTCTCTGTTACAGCCCATCTGCTCTTTTTCAGTCAGCAGCTAAAATAATCTGCCTGCTACGCTGTTACGAAAGTAGAAGACTCTAGATGTTTACAGATTCCACTCTTCAGTCTCCTCTGGCCGCATAACTTCTGTAAGGGCTAATCTTTCCTAAGGCAAACAGGCAACCAGGGTCAAGGCTATAGCATTCCTTTGTCATAGGAATAAGACTCGGAGACAGGGACGGCTAAGTGAAGGGACATGGAATTCAATGACCCACCAAAATGGTGTCAGTGTAACTGCAGCTGCCAAGCAGAAGAGGTCAGGAATGCACCCTGCAAGATCTGTTCTGTGTTTTAACAATGCAGTGAACTCCCTCCAAGTGAACATGGGGAGAGGGGGATGTGTTACCAGAGAGGTGACATCTAATGCACGCTCAAACAGGTCCAGGGCCCCATTTAAAGGGCAGAAAGGCAGTCTTCCAAGCAGAGCATTAACTGGGGAACCACATGGGTCACCTGCTCCTGCCTACCCTGTCTCCTTCCTCCCAAGTAAAAGGGAAGTAGGCGAAGAAATGGGGAAGTCCAAGCTGCTCCAGCAGTGGCAGTTTAGGGTCCCTAATAACACTTGACTCATTACCAGAGAGGCACAGCCTCTGTCATAAAAATGCTTAGCAAAGGCTTTCTGGAAACATCCCTCCAGGGCACAGAAAAGGAGAAGGAATGTTTTATGGTTCTCTGTGTCTCAGAAATAATCCCAACGATGGCTTTTTATGCCCTACGTAGCTTCCTCCTATCACCTGACACTTGCAGGCACAAGCTTGGTACCTGTAATTACTTTTGAGTAGCAAGTGGGTCCCTGGTACTCACCGACTGAGGTGCCATTTTGAAACAGGCACCTCTCTACCTGAATCGTCCACATGGGCTGTAGAAAACCTTCCCTTTCAAACCTAGTTCACACTTCAGTTTCAATCCTGAGACAGAGCTAATGGACTTGTGATCTTCGGGGATCCTTGGCTCTCATTACCAATCACTTTTAAATGATGAAAATAAGAAAAGGAAAATTAACTTCCTTATTGTTGGTCAGTAGCAGAAGTTGAATTAGACTTAATTTTTAAAGGGCAGGCTGTGTTCTCTATAAAACTCCCAATCACCTTACCCCTAGGAAACGTTAGTTACTTGACTCGATTGCTCACGGAAATTATAGCAAACAATATAGACGTTACCATGCTAAAACTTTTCTTTTAAAAATCCACTCAAGGATCCTTTATCACCCTCTCAAATCAAAGGGGGAGACAAGCGAGGGAGACAAAGAGGGCCGGGTGCGGCAAATGCGGTCCACTGGTCTGAAAGCTGAGTCATAGGACTCAGACCCCAGCAGCCCTTGTATGAGGGACACCGCACCCTATCCTGGGGGCGTTGGCTGCAGACAAAGCCGGTTTCTAAGTAAAGAAATGCCTGTCCCCTTCGGTGTCACTCAGGCTCTTAGTTATCACGCATTAAACCTTAAGAACAGGTTTGGGCGGCTGTTGCAAAAGTTCACGATAATAAAATAGACGTCAAATGGGGAGGGGGAAGCATTTTGAAGGCGTTTGTTCCTTTTCTAGTTCCGCCATCTATGTGGTTCAAGGGTCCCGGTGGATGGGGATGTGGGGGTTGGGAGAGGGTCCGATAGGCCTCTGAACGCCCTTCCGGAGACGCGGCGCGAAGGAGTTAAGCGGGACTGCGAGTGACATCACCTGATTTGCATAGGAGCGCACATATAGCGGCGCTCGCCGCGCCCCTCCCGACAATCGGCAGCAGCCTCTGAGCAGATCGGACTCTCCTTGTTCGCACAGCTCGCTCGGGTAAGCCCCAGGGCCCCTTCCTTCTGATCTTCCCTACCTGTCCCGCCACGGCGCTTGCCCCTTATCTTCCTCATCCTTAAAGCCTAGTCCAAGGGGTACTTCCAGGCAAGGTTATTTCGGTGAACTGGAGGGGATGCTAAACTCTTCCAGATGCTGAGTAACGGGGAGGGGGGAACTTGATTAAGAAAAAGAAAACCCCACAAAATCGGGCATTTTGCTGCGCAGCTTAGAGGTGAATTATTTTTTCTCCCCGACCCTCTCTCCGAAGTATTTTCCCTTGCCTAGCTGGCTGTAATTATTCAGAAATAGAAAGAGCCTTTGTTCAAACGCTCCCTTAAACGCCTGATGGGTTCGAGGACTGCTATCTGTGGCAGGTTTAACCTTCCTGGCCTTTAGCGTGAAAATTGGGAAGCCCTTGCAGATGAATGTATGCAAAGGCAGTCAAATGGCCCCTGCACGCAGATCAAGATGCATTTGCGAGAAGTGGGGAGGCAGCTTTGTGTGCGGAGAGGCTGCATTGTTGAGCTAGAGAGAGGAGAGGAAGCGAGTAGGGCGGTGGTCGGCAGCTGGCGGCATCAGCTCCCCCGCCTTTGTGCGGAGGAGAAAGCTGGACCGCCTGGCATCTTTTGGAGAGCAAGCCCTTGTAGAAAACATAGATGCGTTTTGCGACCTTGTCTCGATTTTAAGAGATTTTACTAGACTTTTCCCCTTTAAACTGGAAGTGGCTTCGTTCTTTCCCGATTTTAATTTTTCAACACTACAATGTTAACATTCCACAATGATGAATTTTACTATACGGAAATACTCACCTTTGACTATTTTTTTCCACCTTCGATCTTTGATTCTTCACTTTGGGAATATTAGGGGGGGAGATTTTTTTCTATAGAGAGAGGAAGGTCTTTAGCGAGGAAAAGACTAGGAAAGTACCGGGAGGCAATAGTATTTCGGGCTTTGGGGTTTCAGGGCGGGGGGTTGGGGGGAGGGTGCTTTCAGAACTGGGAGAGGTGAGGGTGGGTGGCTCTTTCTTAGCTTTGGTCTTGGCTTTTGTACCTGCAGCTCCTTCCAGCAACCATGTCTGACAAACCCGATATGGCTGAGATCGAGAAATTCGATAAGTCGAAATTGAAGAAGACAGAAACGCAAGAGAAAAATCCTCTGCCTTCAAAAGAAAGTAAGCTGTTCGCCCCCACCCATTTTCAGAACAGGCTGGGCGGGAGCGGAGCAGAGCGGGAGCAGCAGCCGGGAGGAGGAAGGGAGGGGCAGCGGGGAGGATGGGGGTGGTGGTGCGGGGGAGGAGTCGACAGTTTGATGATGATGAATATGGCCTGCAAAGGTTAATTAAAAACTGTTTTGCAGCCAACAAGCACCGGGCTTTAGTGATTTAATAATGGAATATTTCATATTCCATATT
Source organism: Grammomys surdaster (assembly GCF_004785775.1). Classification (NCBI taxonomy): domain Eukaryota; kingdom Metazoa; phylum Chordata; class Mammalia; order Rodentia; family Muridae; genus Grammomys; species Grammomys surdaster. The sequence continues at coordinate 5,369,804 of NW_021604589.1, read as the reverse complement.
ATGCAAATACATTTATTGGGTAACTGTATTTCTGTTTAGTATGTCTTGCTCAGCTGGCTGCTGCGTATCTTTCTAGAATTTTTATAATACGAAAAGAGATTTTTAAATGAAAATCGCGTCATTTTATAGAGTGCTCTAAGCCTTTTTTTTTTTTCTTCACAGCAATTGAACAAGAGAAGCAAGCTGGCGAATCGTAATGAGGCGAGCGCCGCCAATATGCACTGTACATTCCACAAGCATTGCCTTCTTATTTTACTTCTTTTAGCTGTTTAACTTTGTAAGATGCAAAGAGGTTGGATCAAGTTTAAATGACTGTGCTGCCCCTTTCACATCAAAGAATCAGAACTACTGAGCAGGAAGGCCTCCCCTGCCTCTCCCGCCCATCTGCTGGTCTGGCTGGCAGAGAGGGAAAAGAACTTGCATGTTGATGAAGGAAAAAGCTGGGTGGGAGATGGTGAAATAGAGAGTAAAATTCAAGATGGTCCAAGATGTCCTGCAGGATGTAAAATGCAGTTTAATCAGAGTGCCATTTTTTTTTGTTCAAACAATTTTAATTATTGGAATGCACAATTTTTTTAATATGCAAATAAAGTTTTAAAACCTGGATGGTGTGTCTGTTTGGTATCTGGAAGGAGTAGTTTAAATGGGCGATAAAACTTTTGCAAAACTGCCTCTTGGTCACTGGGACATAGCAGTGACAAACATAAACTACCTTGGCATCACAGCTCTGGGTTAGTCCAGGTATGGGAAATCCCTCGTCTATAGCAAATGATCACTGATTGTTGAGTTCCTAAATGGGTTACATAAAAGATTCAATGAAAATATTTGAAATTGGTACAGCCAACACTGTGGAAGAAGGAGGCTGTGGAATGAAGGGGTGGGGGGCAGGGGCAGGGACATGGCCAGAGGGCTATGGTTCTACATGTAGTTAGAACCTGTTATGAATAAGCCAACAATGGATTTATTGCATATCACTCAAAAGAGAAGGTGGTGGTTCAGCCTATCAGCATTAGGTATCAAAATGAACTTGGCTAACGAACTATCTGGTGTTGAACGAGTGGAATTTAGGGCAATCCTGAAAGATAAAAATAAAGATCACGTTTTAGTGTTTACTTTGGAAGGGCATTTAGAAATTGCCTTTGTCTAGTGGCCAGCTTGCAAATCAAGCTCAATATTTAAAATCAGCTTAAAAGTAAACACGTTTACCATGAAACAATGATTTGAACTCGGTGAAATCCTAATAAGGAATGCCTGGGCTTAGAGGACAAATGCAGGACAGGTGAAATCTGGGCCAGATAACCATCGGCTGACCTGAAGGGCTTGAGTCCTCCCTAATCTTCAGGCATGTGAGCTGCATATTTAATTGATGGTACAAGCAAAGCCCTTGTTCTGTCCAGGCCACAACATGTAGAAAGAGAGGAAAAAAATGAGCTATCAGTTTTTAACAGTAAAATGAAGGTACGCGAAGCTCCTTCACAGATAGCTCTGTTATTTATGAAGGTTGCAGGTTTATTAAGCCAAATACAGCAATATTTAAGACCACTAGCTCACCCACTAGCTCACCTAGGCTGAAACATACGAAGCAAATGTCCATAGGAGGAACTTTTTTTTTTTTTTTCTAAAAACTAGCTTGTGAAAATACCAGTTTGTAGGCCGGGTTGTGCATTACTTAACCTAGTTGATTTCCTTTGCTCAATACTTCTTTTGAGAAATGCACATGAAACCACGGACCTGTGGTTTAGACAATCGAAGAGACCATCAGTGAACAGGCCTTTATCTTCCTGTCAAGGGTAGGATGTGTGGATGTGTTGGCCACAGCTCATTCATCCTGTGGAGAGGAGACCAAGCAGCCAGCACAAAGGTTCTGGGGATAGCAGTCCTCTAGCCTTGATATTTCTTTGCTGACCTACAAGGCAGTTTAATGAAAATGTCCAAACCACAAAGAGAAAACAGACAAGTGCAAATTTTTGCTGTGTGTATTTTCTAAACGATGCAAGATGAAAAAAATAGAAAAAATTTCACAAAATTCTAGGGTTCCTCATTTTAAAAAAAGACAGGGAAAGGAGTGGTTCAGAAAGGTCCAGGATGGAAAAGATGGCCTTTCTGTCCCAGGAAGACCAAGGCAAAATGTAGTGGACAAAAAGGCAGTTAGAAATCTAGGTTTGGGGATACAGCTATATTGGTAGGGAGCTTGCATAACATGCATGAAGCCTGAGGTTTGATTCCTAGCACTGCATTAAACCTAGCATGATGGTGGAGGCAGGAGGCTCTTTCAAGGCCATCCTCAGCTGCATAGGAGGTTTGAGGCCACACTAAGGTACAAAGGACCCTTTCTCAAAATAACAAAAAATGATAGAAACTTAGAAATGACTGAATGCCTGCTCCTTAGTGTGAGAAATGGGTGCAAAGTCAGAAACAACTGAGATATTAGAGTTTGCTGCTGTTTTGTTGTTTGTGATGGTAGTGGAGTATTACTACTATTATCATTTTTAAACTCTTTATTTGATGAAACATTCTGTATTCTTCCTAGGAAAGAATCGTTCAAAAGGGCTGGAGGTATTTAAGAATCAGTAGGTGAGCTGGGCGGTGGTGGCGCATGTCTTTGCATGGACTTGGGAGGCAGAGGCAGGCGGATTTCTGAATTCGAGGCCAGTCTGGTCTACAGAGTGAGTTCCAGGACAGTCAGAGCTACACAGAGAAACCCTGTCTCGAAAAACAACAACAAAAAAAATCATTCATTCATTCATTCATTCATTCATTCATTAAAATAATAATAATAATAATAATAATAATAATAAAAGAATCAGTAGGTGTAGAGACAGGTGGATTTCTGAGTTCGAGGCCAGCCTGGTCTACAGAGTGAGTTCTAGGACAGCCAGAACTACACAGAGAAACTCTGTCTCAAAAAAAACAAAAAAATAAAATCAGTAGGTGAATTTATGTTTCTGCTATAGGAGCACGTAAGGTTGCCAGTATTTTCAGAGATGCTGAAGGAGAAAAGAAATATATCATTAGTACAAGAGAGAGAATGTTTCAACTATAGACCCTTGTTACCACATCTTTGACTGATCTCCTTCCAAAAGGAAGCAGGCCAAAGGACCTTATGTACACTGCAGGCAAACTGAAACTAGTGATGCATACATGTACTCCAGGACTAGATAGGATAAGACATGAGGGTCAACCTAAGTTCCAGGACATTTTGGGCCACATAGAAAAACCCCTGTCTCTAAAATAAAATGGGCTAAAAACCAGTCACAAGAGTTTTGAAGTTCTATAAACTTTGAACCCATCAAAAATGAATAAAACAGAACTCGAGAAAAGAGGTTCACTGAAAGACCCGTGGATTGAAGCTGTTTCCAAATCTCACCAAATTTCCAACTATTTTAGCTGTGCGTATTCCGGTTTTCAAGTGGATGATTTTTAAGCTTACTTTTCAGGAGAACAACACACTTTTGGTGGTGTGTGCAAAAGGAGTGAGCAAGTGTGGAAGTAGAAGGCATGTGAGTAGACAGCCATGCACGCGGCCTCTCAGCCTTAGCAGGCTTCTTCCAGCCCTTCTAGACACACCTAGGTACACACACCAAAGAATCTGTTTATTTCTCCCAGAGAAGCATGATTCCTCAAGACACAAAACGGAGTTTGTTTCTTTTTTTCCTCTTTCTAAAAATATGAGTGCTATTCATGCTTACTAGAAAGAATACTGCATTTTGGAAACTGTGTTACAGCCAAAAAGTAAATTTAAAAAATCGTGAGTCTTCCTTAGCTCAGAATGTACATTGAAAACGTTTTCTATAATGTAGAGAGCACCAAATGTTTCCTTTTCCATAGCAGCCCTTATGGGCCGAGTGTGAAAATAAGAAAAGCAAAGGAAGTGCTTTCTTTCCGCTCACCCCACTCTGCTCAGTTTTATATTGTGTTTTTAAAAGTTATTTGTAAATTATATCTTGGTGAGCAGCTTACATTGTAATCTGACAGAGATAAACACACCATTTAGGGATTCATCTATATTTTATTTGTGTATAACGAAAAAGGACAAATTGCAAGCTTAAGATACAAACGTAGAAAGAACTGAAACCTGCATTCATCAGCTTATATTTTCCTCGGGCATTTGCACAGTCTTCTCTAGACACATCATCTGGGTCCTGCCATCCTCAATTGCGTGGATAGAGCTGTGCATGCTATTTTCACTGGGTGTGTATTGTGTATTCATTCCTGTTTAAATGTCTCGAATGTGGTGGGGAGGGAAACACTAGTTAGACCTTTGCTCCTTAATTGATGGAGACTTCATGCAGTGTGCTTGCTTAGGAGTCCTTTTGAACATGTGATTAATATTCCAGAGAGCACTATGATATGTGTGTGTGGTTTTTATGAAAAAAAAAATCAACAAGTTTAATTTAAAGAACACCATCAGAATATGGCAGCTCCTCCAATAGAAGGAGGAGGAAGTGGAGGAGGAAGAAGAGAAGGAGGAGGAGGAGGAAAGAAAAAAGTAAAAGAAAAAGAAAAGCATTCTGGAAATCATGTTTATTAGAAGGCTGAAGAAAAATAATGATGACATTTTGCTTAAAAAATTCTAAGTTTCTTGCAAATCAACTTACTTCAGAGTGGAAGAAACCTAAGGTCATTTTAAATATCACAATATATGTATGCTTCTTCCATTGAATATCATATACATTTAAAGGGACAGTTATACAGAATTTCTTTCTTTTTCTTTTTTCTTTTCTTCTTTCTTCCTTTCTTCCTTCCTTCCTTCCTTCCTTCCTTTCTTTCTTTCTTTCTTTCTTTCTTTCCTTCTTTCTTTCTTTCTTTCTTTCTTTCTTTCTGATAAGGTCAATTATTCATTTCTGCCAACTCTTACCCCTTCAAATTGCCAGACAAAGAGCATTGGAATATTTTATTTAGTTTATTTACATATCTCTTCACCAATTTCTCTAATGCACACAGTTTCTTTTATATTCTCCAACACTATTTAAATATTGGTCATAAGCATTTCATCTCTTCTGAAACTCTGTCATTCTTTTTATTTTTACTCACATTTTCTGATCCAGGCTGAGCTGGCAAACTCCATGATCTCCTCTGTGGCATTTTATTTTGTTTTGTTCTAAAACCAGGGTCTCACTACTTTGTTCAGGCTAGCCAGGATCTCTTTGCTTCAGTCCCTCCAGAGCTGAGATTTGAAACGTCACCATGGCTGGCCCTTTAAAATATCTTCTGAAAGGATATATTTAGGGAGCTTTGAATACTAACTTCCATTGACTTTGGTTAAACTCATTTGAATCAGTACCTACAGCCACCAATGTCTTCTCCACACTAAGCCAGTGTGATGGATCATTAGTTTACTAAAAAAATATTTACTGATTGTTTATTCCATATTGAGTATTTTATTTGCCACAGAGGTAAAAAGCCATAGTCCCTGTCTTTGTGTGTCCCCCGTTAATTAGAAGATACTGTTTTCATTTAACTTTGAGTAGAGAATGCAAAGACAGTGCTCCCTTGATTTTCTAAATTACGTTTCAGGGGTTGAGGCAGACATATTAGAGGATCTGGGCCATCCTCATCTATATAGTGAGTTTAACCAGCCTGAGATACCTGAGACCCTGTCTTAAATAATTAATAGCAGACAAGTAAGATGGCTCAATAAGTAATGTGGACAAGGGTAAGGAAAAGATGTCTGTCACCAAGCCTGACCACATCTGTTCCATCCTTAAACTACATATGGTAGAAGGAAAGAACTGACTCTTGCAAGTTGTTCTCTGATCTTCATTTTTGTGTTCTAAACAAACAAACAAATGGAGTAAACCCTGAAGTCCATCCAGTCTAGCCAAAGCAGTAAAACAGAAAGGTTCAGTGAGAGACCCTGTCTTAAAAGATAACATGGTAGAGAAGCCGTTGAGAAAGACATATGGATATCAATCTCTGTTGTCTGCACAGGCCAACTTGAGTAAGGACACCTTCTGTACACTCATAACACACACACACACACACACACACACACACACACACACACACACCCTACTATGGTGAGTTTTCCAGAGAAATACTTCTTATTGCTAAGTTCTTCCTCTGTTCACATCTTTTAAATTCAATTGTAAAATTGTTGGAAACAGAAACTATCACTGGAAAGGAGGAAAGATGGTACAAGCCTACAGTCTGAGTACTCTGGACGTAGAAACAGGAAGATTAGCACAAATTTTAGGCCAACCTGATCTATATACATTAAGTTCCAGACCAGCTAAGGCCATGTAGCAAGACTTTCAGAGAGAGAGAGAGAGAGAGAGAGAGAGAGAGAGAGAGAGAGAGAGAGAGAGAGAGAGAGAGGTGCCCAAGACCACGAGTGCTCAAAGCTATCCGTAAGTACAGTACCTGATTGGCTGAGTAATGGGTCATATTTATTTAGTAGGATTCCACAGCTTCAAGTACCAAGGGAGAGGGTCAAGTTATGTTCATAATCTATTCAGAGCAGCAGAGACCATTCCTGTCACATTATTGTCAAACCACAGGAAATGATGCTTTTCCTCATTACCACATTCAGCTCTGTAAGTGACTGATAGCTTTGCTTTTACAGTCTTTCTGATAGTGTTTTCTCAATTTAGAAACAAAAATATTTCACAAGATTAATATATATGTAAAATGCCAGATACCATGGGATTGTTTCTATTTAAAAGAGCAGCTTGCTTGGAGGTCAGAAAGAGTCTTTATTTTCTTCACAAACATTTATTGAGCATCTACTGTGTACTCAACTCTCTCTTGGTTGCTGGGAACACAAAGTAATGCCTGATCTGGTACTGGGCTGATGTAAGAGGCAGACTCCAGGTGAATGAACAGTCCCCGTACAGCATAAGTCAAGTGTGCTCATTCAATAACTATTCCCTCTGCTTCTATTTTTGTTCAGTAAAATCCTGGGCTGGGACATGAATTGGAACTGGATTGGGAACAGCTACAACACCTGGTAAGAGTTTGAAAATCACCCTTAGGCAAATGAGAGATATCAGAGTGAATTCAGAGTCCTCATGAAGCAGCTTGTAGCTCTCTGTTCTGCTATGTAAGCATAAGGAAGGTTGGGCAAGAAGAAACAGTCCATACTTGTCATCCCAAAAGCCGATTAAGATCCCCTTGTTACAGTAAGCTGTCACCAGGAGGTAATAAATCTTACTGTGATTGGGATTTCTTCAAGGCTGTGTGAGCTTGTACTATCTCTAAATTCTAAACACTTTTCTGTGTTCATTTGCTGCCAATTTTAGACTGATGTGAACAGAAAAGCAGTAGTTTTGAATATTTAAGATTAGATCGTTGCGTGTGGGGGTGGGTATCTAAGGATTGTAGTCTATCAGACCAGGCAAAAGTTGGTCTTCAATCATGTCTTAGGCTCCTGAATCTGCTTCAACAATAATCATAATCTTCAGAGCCCACAACAATGGGGTTGGAAGGAGACTACTCGCCTACTAAATACGTGGGTCTATGGAAGGACAGACAGAAACTGAAGGGTTGTTAAACTATATTACTTACTTCCCTCATTATGTGACAAAATGGCCAACTAAAAATAACTTAAGGAAGCAGAGTTTTATTTTGGCTCATGGTTGAAAGAGAGACTGTCCATCATGGTGAGTGAGGCATGGCAGTGAAGGTCTTTGGTGGTGGTTGTGTAAAGCTACTGCTTGTTATATCTTGACAGAATCAGGAAGCAAAGGGATTGGACTATATCCAGACCCTAACTACAATTTTCAAAGCCGGCCACTAGTGAACCACTTCCTCCAGATCAACTATACTTCCTAAAGGCACTATAACTTCTTAAAATACAGTTGTCAGCTGGGAATCAGTATTTGAAAAAAAAACTTGTGTGAACCATTTTACATGTAAACCATTATACATTTTAGCTGACACACTACTCTATCATTCAAGGGCTAATACAGAAAAACTTGTTGGAACTGTCATGGAATGGAATGAAAGGAATATCAAAGATCTTCTGTTGACTGTGACTACAGACATGAATAACTCAGGTGTCAAAGAAGACAATTGTACTATTATAGTAGGTTAAATTATCACCAAAATGGGAAAAATCCCATTCGGGAGATAGCTATATGCACCCTTTTATAAATAAACATTTCCTAGTAGGAGTTCCTTAAAAGCGAAGGTGAGGTACAGGGTTTCTGCTGTACTACCTGCTGAAGGAAAATGGTAAAGATCCAAGGCTCATCAAATTAAGACCAGTCTAAACTAAACTAAATAAAGGAAAATAAAAGCGAGAACTCTAGTTTGTGAAAGAACAGTTGTAATAAATATCCCAAACTTGTGATTTCAACAACTGCTGGTAACTTGAATTCAAGTGTGAGAACTCTGTGAGTTCACGTATATATACACAAGTACTTTAAGCCCCCCGTGTGTGTATGTCATATAGTCTTCTAATGTTTCATTGGATGTCTATAGGTTCTGTGCTATATATGTACATAAGAACACATGCATATATTAAGAATGGACTCAGCTTTGGGAAGAGGAGGTAAGAAGACTTTCAACTTAAAGCCAGCTGTGCTATAAAGTGACCCAGTATAAAAAAGATAAAACAAACAAGATGAACTCACATAGAATCAACATATTGGCAGATACTGCTTTGATCCTTCATCCTCTGTGGAGCTGTTCTCTGAAACAGGCTGTAAAGTTTCCCAGTAGAGAGATGACCATCCAAAAGGAAGTCAGTTTAGGTCTGAAGCCCATGTTTCAGTGAATTAATTCTTCAGGTTGGAAGGTTGCAAGGTCAAAAGGATCAAGTATAGAGATTAGGAGCCATGTGCTCCACCAAAGGATGGAGAATTTAAAGTCAGCCTGGATCTCCTAATGAGACCCTGTCTCAAAGAACGTACGTAGGGGACTGGAGAAGTTGCTGCTCACTAAAGAGTACTTGGTGTTCTTTCAGAGGACTGGAGTTGGGTTCCCAGTACCCATGTAGACTCATAACTACTTGAAACTACAGCTTGAAGGGATTCAGTGCATCCTTTTGACTCCTGTGAGTACTAACTACCCAGTACATATACAAATGAATTTTGGACAGCTGGAATTTATCTTCTCCCCCTTCTCCTGGAAGCTCACAACCAAGTACAGTGCCATCATTGTACAGTTAGAATTTCTTAGACATTTTGCTTGGCCAAGGCCAGTTCTGACTTACATCATAGGTGTGTCCAGGTAAGATCCACTAGGGTGTGAGAATGAATTAGTGCTTCAACTCACAAGACCAGGTGAAGCAAAAGGGGCCTTTTGAGGGGCCTACGCCTAGCTAAGGGAAGCTGCTGAACCAGCCAGCTGACCGCCATTTTACCCTCTATTCCCTGAACCCAGAACTATGGTTATCAGGCCACACTCTAAAGCATGTTTTTCAAACTTCAGGCCTGGTCACAGGAAATCAAATTGAGTTGATTCTTACCAGCATTAAAAACAAAACAAGAAAACAAACAACAATAACAAGAAAAAATAAGATCAAGCAAATCACTACAAAGAAATAGAACAGGGGTTACCAGATTCTGCTCCTAGGAATCAAATGTCTGTGAATTATTTATGTGTGAGAGAGTAAGGGTATGTGCTTGTGCATGCTGACATGTGATGTCAAATGTTTCTCAGTGTGAGTCACAGCCACATTTGTCACAACTCCCATTTTTCAGCCTTTACCTTGCTCAAAACTTCATTTTCTTTTTTCTTTTTTCTCCACCTGGCTTAGATTCCTAATCAATCACTTCCCACTGGCTCTGAACCCACTATGTCCGCACTCTATTAAAGCTCGCCTTCATCTCTAGTCCTGAATCCACTCCACTAGTTCATTTTCCAATCTTCAGCTACACTTTCAACCATTAGCAGATAAAATGGGACACTATTTTCTAGACCACTGACTCTAAACTTTTTGTTTATTCCTTGTCATTTTAATTTTTTTGGAACGGCTATCACTACTTCCATGGGATTTCCATTTTTTCATCTGCTAAGGTGGCCACAAAGCATGGGATTTCTGTGTAGGCTGAAAGAAATAAGTACATCACAGATACTCAATATATGGTCTTTGACTGCAACCCTCTTAGTTCTCAAATAAACATAATGTGATGTCTCCCCTTGCTCGACCTCTTGTGGGCTTTTGACCACACTGACTTCCAAGTCCCTCTCTTCTCTTACCACCTGTTAGCCTCGATTCCTATGTTTTTTTTTTTCCATCAATTTCTCTGACTGCCTTTTTTCTCTCACTACCCTGACTCCAGGGTTATTGCTTTGGTGCTGGACTTGACCCTACAGAGTGAAAGACACTCCTTTTATTTAGGAAACACACACACACACACACACACACACACACACACACACACACACACACGTCTGAGCTCTTGTCCCTGGAATGCGGGAACTCTAGAACTCACTTTCCTTATATTGCATAGTGTCTTGACATTAGAACCTGAGATTACTCTCTTCTTCCAGAAAGCCTTTGAGTTACTTGTTTTACGAAATTTCAAAAATAATTGGAGGGGCTGCAGAGATGTCTCAATGGTTAAGAGTACTTGCTCCTCTTGTAGAGGACAGGAATTTAGTTCCCAGTACCTACCTGATTAGTCACAACCGTCTGTAATCCCCATTCCAAAGGATTTAATTTCTTCTTCTGACCTCTAAGGGTACTGATTACACCCGACGCACATACATATATACAAACAAAACATTCATACACATACAGTGAAATTAAATTTAAAAACAAATAATTGAAAGTTTACAAGAGTAGTCAAAGGAATGCACTACACCCTTCAACCCCAATTACTGGTTACAAACATTTTAGTACAATTTATCATATTTTCTCTCTCCTTTTTCCCCCTTGAATTCTTTTAAAGCATTGTAGTCTATGTCACAATAAAGACATTCTCTTATGTACTATGGTGCAATGATCCAAGGCAGGGATTTGTAGCACCAGTACAATGATATGAATATCTGATACAAAATCCATACTTCAGCTTTGCCACTTGTGTTTTCCTGCATGGCTCTTTTCTTTACCCTCATCTGGGATCCAGTGTGGGATCATGCACTTCAGTTGGTTATAAAGTCTTCCTCATTTGGAATAACCTCTTAGCTATTGTTTGTTTTTCAAGACTCTTGTGGGGATTTGTTGTTGTTGTTGTGATACATATATATATGTATACATATACATATATACACATACACACACATACATATACATACACATATATTTTAAGAACGTGGACCAAATGGCTGGGAGAAGTCCTCTTTGTTTTGATTTGCCAGTGTTTTCTGATAACTAAGTTAGGTAATTGTGGGTAGGAAGCACACTAAAGGAGATGTGTCCTCCTTTGTACTTCATACTAGAAGGAATGGGGTGTCAGTTTGTCCTCTATGCTGGTAATGTATTTGCTCACTTGTTTAAGTGGTTGCCATAAGATCTCTTCAGTATAAGCCTGTCTTTTGCCCCTTTGTAACCCTGTGAGAAGATTTGAGATTCAAATCTGTTCCTCTTTTAAACTTTACCAGATAGTTTTGCATTTACTGAAGACTTTTGTGAGAATCTAGTGCTGTGGCCCCAGAAGCTGAATTCCTAACTCTCTGTTGCATAACAAGACGTTTTCTGGGGGATGCTACAAATGTGCCCACTCACTTACAGCTAGACTAAAAGCTCAGATACCACCAAAGTCCAACCTGGTGAACCAATGAGTTTTGTTGTCACCAAAGTTGTCTCAGCAAAGATGACAGCTCACAAAAGCTGGGACCCTGAAGCACATTGCTTGAAGGCAGCTCAATAGGCTTGAGAGTATCATTTTCAGGGGACTCTGTACGTCTCTCAGGCAACTGGTCTGCTCTGAGTCTTCTGTGCATCTTGGCTTGTCTGAGAGTCAGTTTTGTAGTTTTGCTTGTCTGAGAGTGACCCTCAGCAGTCTTTATTGTTTACTCTTGAGAAGGAGGGGCCTAATGAATCTGATCTCTTTCAGAGACTTCCTGAACCTGTTTTGAATTGTTTGCTTTCTACTTTAAGAGGCTTCCCAGCAGGATGGGATGTTTCAATCTAGGAGGAGATTAAGACCATGCCTTTGTTTGAAGCGTGGTACAAACTGGTAATCCAAGCTTTTGGTTGGCAGGAGGATGATTGCCAAGTTATGGCTAGCTAGAGCTAAAATAGTGAGTTCAAGACTAGCTTAGCCTAGTTAGCTATATCTTGTCTCAAGACAAAGTGAAACACAAAATAATGAAAACCAAAATTGAGATGTGTATGTGTAAATCACATTCGACTCAGGCTCATGGTAGATCCTTGACATTTATTTCCATAACCAGAAATACTACTCAGCTTTCATTATCTGGCAGAGAATTTACATGCCACGACAATAGCAAGGGCCTGAAGTGATATGGGTAGGCAGAAGCAGAGCCTTTCAGGTTTTTGCTAGACAAGGGATTCTGCATTGTGAAGAAAATGTAAGCAGCACTAGAAGAGCTGGAGGCGGGTTCTGCTGCTGAAACACAGGAAGAAGATGCTTATTTCAGAGAGTCAAGAAGTTCCTTCTGAATCTCGAGCTTGGCTTCTGTCAAGTGCAAATATTTCAGTAAGCCTTAAGCAAACACCACCTGTTCTCCTGGTCAAGCACACTTTCCCAGCCCTAGGGCAGGAGGGTGAATAAGAAGGTTGAGAGCTTCAAGGATGCCTGGCCCTATTCCATTTTCTCCCTGGAAAAAATGTCTTCACCCAAGCACTGCTGTTTGCTTATTACAACTGTTCCTTATATTATCTACATCCTGGGGCCAGTGCTAACACAACAATCGTGACAGTGAGTCATCCCCAACTCAGCTTAAAGACATTTTGATTAGGGATTTATTATAGAAACCAAGAAAAAGCCAACTATTTCAATGAGACTTGTTCTCCAAGTCTCTGATATGTGATTATAAATAATGCAGAAAATATAAGGCACATTGATTTCCTGAAACAGAGTAGAAGCCCTCTTCTCTGCTGTTCCAGAAATAGCCACTTGTTTCCCCCTTGCAGTCCTGGAGATTAAAAAGTAAAGATCTGGGACTGAGATACATGCTCTTCTCTTAAGTTATGCTCCAGTCCTGACCTTTTAAAAGTATTTTTAATTTCAAAAAAATGTTGACCTCTACTACATATGGTTGACTGACAGGGGGACTCCAGAGAATGCTTCTGCTTCAGTCAATTTGAGTTACATGCTTCCTATCACCCAGTTTAGGGGTCAAGTAGTTAAGCTATATATACACACCCATTAGATTTGCCTTGACTAAAGTTAACCTCTGATGGGTGATCACCACAGTAACAATTGTTGACGTTATTTTTCAGGAACTTGGAGGTTATTTTTCATGTATCTGAAAGCAGTTAACACCAATGTTTCATTTCCTGGGGCAAGTGTTTGACAAGTGACTTTTGAGGGCAGGGGGCTGAAAACTACACTCTCAGGCCGTACCAACAGTTCTGCATATGTGTCTGCTGATTAAACATGTGCAGTCCACCAAGTTCTTCATCTTCCCCAGCCTCAATCTCATGCTCTACAACTCAGGGATTCTATTTCTTTATCTCATCAAACACCTGGAAACGCTACCACCAGGATAAACTTTAATAAAGCATCTCTTCATGGATCAATTCTTTCTTTTTCGTAAAACTTAACTGTTCCAGTGATTTACATATTGCGATGTGAGCAGACTTCATTTTGCTTGGTAACATCTAGAAAAGCAAAGTGCTGTGAACTTTTCATTTTATTGGCATCCTTTGGTTCCCTGGGTAACACTTTTTATTACTCTCTTGTTTAGCCTTTAATAAATGCAGAAACACACACACACACACATATGTATGTGTGTATATATATATATATATATATATATATATATATATCCCTTCTCCTCATGCCATTGACACTTTATAATTTTTAAGCCTTAAAATTTTATGATAAGAATAATTCATGTTTGTTCATTTACAATAAACCCACCACTATAGAATAAATTATAACAAAAGGAAAAAGTGCTAACCTTCAAAACATTTCCCAGTCACAGCTACTGTACATTGTTTATGTGAACCAAGATGTTTTCTAATAATCATGTTAGTAGCAAGGACCACTGAGAAATTTTTGGAAATGTAAGAGCTAGTTAATAAAGGTAAGTCATTGTTAAAACTTAAGTTATATGCTTATAATAAAATGCATTCTATGCTTTCTGGGAGTGGAGTTCAGTTGGTAGAATGCTTGCTTAGCATACACAAAGCCTTGGGTCCAGTCCCTAGCACCACATAAAATGGGCATTGTGTTGCACGTCTCTTATCCCAGTGCTGAAGTGGAGACAGGAAAATCGGAAATTCAAGGTAATTTTCAGTTTCAGTACAGGGTTGATGCCAGCTTGGGCCATGTGAGAACTTATCTTTAAAAAAAAAGAAGAAAGAAAGAAATACAGAATACATTATATGGAAAATGAAGGTAATAGATACTCAGAATATACCACTGCCTAAATCTTTCACTGCATTTTACCGTTTTTATGCTTTTGGCATTGATTTCACACTTATTTGATTTCTATGATGAAAATTCTGTAAAATGGTGACTGCTGATTGCCACTTCCAAATTCCTTCCGAGGACTTCACATTTCTATTGAGACAAAATACAAACTTTCATCCCCCAAAATGCAAGTCTTAGATTTTGTAAAACAAACAAACAAACAAACAAACAAACACAAAAAATCACCACCATCAAAAAAAAACCAAAACAATGCAAAAAAATACTAACACATTTTTTCAATTTATTTAAAATTAGCATTGTAATGAATGACATTGCCTAGATAAACAAAATTAGCCAATGCTCATGAATATGAAAAATTTTGTTCTTTTTCTTATATAAATGCTCATGTAGGCAAGACTTGTCTTTCTCATCCTGAAAAATGTCCTCTCTGAGGCAGACAAATAATGTGTATCAATGCTCTCTACTTAGGATGGAAGGACTCATCTCTCAGCATATACTGCATTTAGCATCTCACTCTCAAAGAATGAACTATGGAAACTGAATGGGAAAATAATAAACTTATGGTAGAGAAATTTAGGATATACCTCCTTAACTAAATGACTAAAGGCATCAATACTAGGGATATGGAGAAGTTAGATGTACTTTGATGTGTTTTGACAGGAAAGCCTGTTCTGTTCATCTCTTCCCTATGCCTATCTCTTCAGTTGAACAAAAAACCAAGAGATGGCTCAGCTGGTAAAGTGCATAGAATGAAAGCATAAGTCCCCAAGTTCGGATCCCTAGGATGAAGATTAACAACAAACAAAAACTGGCACATTGGCACAGACCTGGAATCCTAGCAAGGGAGAGGTAGAGATACCTGGGACTCACTGGCCAGCCAGTTCAGCCAAATTGATGATCTCCAGATTACTTGAATGCTTTTATAACAAGAATGAAGGAGAAAGAGGAGGAGGAGGAGGAGGAGGAGGAGGAGGAGGAGGAGGAGGAGGAGGAAGAGGAGGAGGCAAGCATTTACACAAGGCTAAATTGAGAGGCTGTTAATAAAATACTGACCACTATTCTGAAAACTATCCAGATCACAAAAAGGACAGAAAGACAAACAACAACAACAACAAAAACAACAACAAAATAGAACTGTCACAGACCAAAGGAGACTAAGAAAAAGTATTACTACATGTAATATGCCATCCTAGCAATCCTGGAATAGGAGGTTTTGATGGTTTGTATATGCTCTGCCCAGGGAGTGGCACTATTAGAAGGTGTGGCCCTGTTGGAGTAGGTGTGTCATTGTGGGTGTGGGCTTTAAGACCCTCATCCTAGCCACCTGGAAGCCAGTATTCAGCTAGCAGCCTTCAGATGAAGATGTAGAACTCTCAGCTCCTTCTGTACCATGCCCGTCTGGATGTTGTCATGCTCCCACCTTGATGATAATGGACTCAACCTCCAAAGCTGTAAGCCAGCCTCAATTAAATGTTGTCCTCATAAGAGTTGCCTTGGTCATGGTGTTTGTTCACAGGAGTAAAACCCTAACCAAGACAGAAGTAATCTCATAGAAACAGTGATGAAATTGGAATAAATCCTTGAGGTTTGTTAATAATCTTATACTATTGTTAATAATCATATACTATTGTTAGTCTATCAGTTGTGGAGCACACACCACCCTGATATAAGAAGCTAATAATGGGGAACATTGGGTAAGAGATGAATGAATGAAGTACCAACCATTCTTTACAACCATTCTGTAAATATTCTTTTAAGAAAACTAAACAGCAACAAAAGACCCTATCTTTAATTAGATGCCAAGTGTATACAGCATAGATTTGATTTCCAAATTCAATGTTCCCCATATCCTTTTACGATACAGACATATTTTTCACACTGTAAAGACCTGTATTCCACTGGGAATGTGACATCACAGGCTGCTCTTAGTGCTTAATGCAGCTAAAAGCAAAATTATGTGCTCGATGCCAGTTTATGAATTCTGTTTCATTCTCTATTGATAATCTCAGTTCTACCTTTGTCTAGAGAAACTTTGCATTCATGTATAATGAATGTTTGAATCAGTGTGGGTGAGTAAACACTCATTGTGTCCTGGAAAATAATTGAAAGCACTTGACTTGTTGAAGGTTAGCCAGCGGTACCATTCTTTGGTATGAAGAACAACTTGACTATAATTAAAACTTTCATTTGACTAGCAAAAGTAAAGAACCGATGTAATTAAACTACTGATGTCAGATGCTCTCGGGGGTAAGTCTAAAATTGCTCTCAATAATTAGACAGGTACAAAACGTAATGGGCATGAACTCTTTTTCACTCTCAAAGTCTCATTTGCCAGGAAGCTAATGTTCTGAAAGTGGCTGTCAGTGACAAATATTATTTCTTGGTCATGGTTGTCACCTGTACATATCTTTGCATATATCTGTTTGCCATGTGCATGCCTGGTACTAATGGAGTCCAAAAGAAGGTTTAGCATCCCCTGGGACTAGAGTTACAGGTGCTTGAGAACTGCCATTTGAGTGGTAGGACAAAACATATACTATGCATGTATTATGAGTCAGAGATCTGATTTCTTATACTGATTGCAAATGTGAGACTATAGGTAATCTAGGACCTTCCATGACCTTTCTAGACCAGAACTTCTAAATCTTGCCAGTTAGATAACTGAGTTATTAAACTTATTTTAGTATTCCAATAGAAAAGGTTGGGGGTTTTATTGTAATAATGAAAATAATACTCCTTAATAAGACTTCTTTAAAACAGAAGTCATTGGTTACCACAAACAGTGGGTTTGTATTTCAATTATTTATGTACTTGTGTGTGTGTGTGTGTGTGTGTGTGTGTGTGTGTGTGTGTGTGAGAGAGAGAGAGAGAGAGAGAGAGAGAGAGAGAGAGAGAGAGAGAGAGAGAATTTATGTGTATGTATGCAGGTACATATGGAGTAGTCCAGAGGCAGATATCTGGTATCTTCAATTTATCTCCAAGTTATATTTTGAAACAAGATCTTTCATTGTATTAGGAGCTTGCTGGTGGGCAAGGTTGGTTAGCTATCAACTCCCAGGGATCCTCCCATGTCCACCTCGTCAGTGCTAGAATTATAGTCATCTACCCTTTTGCCTAGCTTTTAAAAAATTTGGATGTTGCAGATCAAACTCATGTCCTCATATTTGTACATTAATCTGTTTACCAGCAGAGTGATCTCCCCAGCCCCCTTTTATATATTCTTAGCACTTTTCACTTCCAAGTGTATGTATATATGATCTATATACACATATACATGCACACACATGCAGAGATAGCACTTTAATATAAAGAAGAATAAAAAGTTGAAAAATAGAAAAATTGTGTTTTTCTATTCTATCTAATAAGGATGTATACTAATTGATTTCTTGCTGAGTCTTGGTTAAACTAAGGTGTTGTGGTTAGGTGCACATTCTTCCATTTAAATGATACTTTTGGCAAGACACCTTAAGGACTGAATGTGGCTTCTCAATCCTTTCCCTGACTTTCTTTTTCCATTTGCCAGTCTTAATATTTGTACTTTCTCTTTACAGACCCTACTCCTTAGTTTTTATCTCCCCTTCATTAAATTAAACAAACAATGAGCTTTAAAAAGAACATTCCTTATGGCAGATATCTTGAGAGAGCTTGTACTTATTTCAAACTGAACTCTTGCCAGACCGCCCAAGAGGATACCCTTAATTCTTCATTAGTCATCAACATATTTCACCTTGATAACTACAGTGGCATAAAAATGGTGGAGGCAAGCACCAATTAATCCTCTGACAGCTCCTTAGGATAGCACACAATAATGAAAACATTTTTGTATTTAGTTGGAGAACAATCATGAACAGCTTCCTTTTGATGTTTGTCTTTTACAAATGGCAAAATCCTACATTGCTATTTGCATGATTACTGTACTAAATTACTATGTTTAGTGCCTACTTGCTGGGTTGCTAAAAATGAGGTTGCCACTTATGTTTCCATTAGTCAAAGAGATTTTTTTTTGTTTAAGAATAGGCCAACATTATTGTCTTTAATGTCATTTAAAAATAGATTTGATTGCTTTTTAACACAATGATGCAATGGTCAGCTACATTAAAGAATGACACATATGTTCAAACCAATGTTTGAACACAGAAAAATCAACCATTTGAGTTTTCCCATTAGTAACTTAGGTTGATAGAGATCTGGCTAATTGGTACCCATCATAACTAAGAGTTCTGATATTTTTAATAGCTGATTGGTAAGTCAAATAATGAAAAGACTCTGTAGTAATGTTAAGGTGCCATCTAGGTCTTCACTGAGAAGAACAATAAAGTGCATTGTAGATTGGATGTTTTATATTAAATGAAAATGCACACAGAGCCAATTTCACAAGAAAACTTCAGGTTGTCTTCCATTTGAAAATGTGGCTTGAGTTTTAGATCGGATTGCTCTAAGTACACGCTTTGTTAATTTAACGTATGTCTACATTCCTGCTTCTACTCTTTCATCCACCAAAACTTTTGTTCCAAAGGCAAAACAAAACAAAACAAAACAGTTTATGGCTCAGATAATATCTTTTGTAAGAATACTATTTACATTTTTTTAAAAAATCTATTTATTAGTCCAGAATGGTACCTGTCTTTAATTCCAGATCCTAGCAGGCACAGGCAGCTGGATCTCTGTGTGTTCAAGACCAGTCTGGTTTATATTGCAAATTCCAGACTAGCCAGAGGTACAAAGTGAGAGGCTCTCTCAAAAAAAATGGCAAAAAATGAAACATTATTTTATGTGTACAGAGGTTTTGTCTTTGTGTATATCTGATTACCATGTGCATGCCTGGTGCCCATGGAGGCTAGAAGAAGGCATAGAATCCAAAGACAGGAGTTACAGGCGGTTGGGAACTGCCATTTTGGTGCTAGGAATTGAACCTGTGTCCTCTGAAAGAGGAGTCAGTGCTCTTATAATCCTAGCACTTTTAGAGGGCGAGGCAGCAGGATCTCAGGGCATTTTAGGCCAGCCAGAGCTACAGAGTTAGACTCTATCTCAAGTGCTTTTTCTTGACAGGTTGAAATTACCTGAAGTTCTAATTTTTCATCTCTAAATTGTATTTTATCATTACACAGGAGCAATCAATTCTTTAAGGCTGATTGTGGCATCTTCCATGTTAGACTAGCAGAATGGAGTAGCTGTACCAGAGATCGAATAATCTGCAAAGCATTAGATATTCACTGTCATGAATCCCAGCACTTGGGAGGCAGAGGCAGACAGATCTCTGAGTTCGAGGCCAGCCTCGTCCACAAAGTGAGTTCCAGGACAGCCAGGGGCTACACAGAGAAACCCTGTCCACAACCAACAAACAAATAAAGCAAGAAAGAGCAACAACAAAAACCAAAAACCAAAAAAAAAAAAAAAAAGAAAAAAAAGAAAACACATTCACCTTACCATTCCAGAAAAATGGTTGCTGCCTTAACTACACAAAGGTATTTGCAGGACAACTGATGCATAACACGAAACAATGTACATATGTAGAAATGGCAACAGTGAACTAACATGGAAGCAAAGAAGCTCAGTTTGTTGCATGACACAATTTCTAACAGAGCAGTTTGCTTGAATGAGATAAAGAAAAATCTGGAGAGTAACTTAAAAACAAAGCCAACCAACTGAAGAATAAAATCCCCAATGATCAAAAGCCTAAACTCTGCATGGCAGGAAAGTTTGAAGAACAGAACATAAAGTTTGAAAACATGCTTTCTGAACTGTCAGAGTGTGCGCTTTACAGACTAGCTTGATTCTCTTTGTGAAAGCAGAGTGGGTGGCCAGTATTTGATCATTGAACCCTTGCGGACTGACTAGCTTTGATTCTAGTCAGAATAAGGAACAATAAGGTTGACTTTCGGATATTTACTCTATCAAAATAAGAAGATTTTGGAAGTCCCATAAAAAGGCTTTAGGCAGCAGTTCTCAATATTTACATTATGATTCATAACAGTAGCAAAATTACAGTTATAAAGTAGCAGCAAAAATAATTTTATGGTTGGGGGAGGGTCACCACAACTAAAGGGTCACAACACTAGAAAGATTGAGAGGCTCTGGTTTAAGGACCCTTTTTGCCCACAGGACAACTAATAAGAATTTGTTCCCCTTTTCTATTTTGTAGAATCCTGGGGATAGAATGATTTGGTGGCAAGTGCTTTCACTCACTACCTCTTGCCGGCTTGTATCTTTCTCATTTTAAATGTAAAAATATTTGTTTTATTTTATATGTATGTGGCTTGCCTGCATATGAACCATGTGTGCACCTGGTGCTCACAAAGGTAAGCGGGCATTGGATCCCCTGAATCTGGAATTACAGATGATTCTGAGCTACCATGTGAGTTCTGAGAGCCAAAACCAAAGTCCTCTGCAGGAGTAGCAAGTGTTTTTAGTCGATGAGCCATCTCTCCAGCCCCGAATCATTCAGTTAATAACACCATAGAAATGACATGATAAAAGCTTCTAAGTATAATCCTAGCACTTTAGAGGGCAAGGCAGCAGGATTCCAGGGCATTTTAGGCCACCCTGTCTCAAACAAACAAGAAAATAACAAGCATTTTATTTCTTTTCCTCTTGAATAAATTCCTAGAATTTGCATTGCTGAATGGCTGAATGGCTGAATGTGTAAGCTCTAAGGAAACTGCCTGTTTGTTCTATATCCTCCCCAGTACTCCATGTTGTCAGGCCTTTTCATTTCAGTTCCACTGCCAGACCAATCAGGGAGCTGAATAGTGTTGTGCCTTAGCTTGCTTTTTCATGGTAGCTATTGGTGTCAACCAGGTTTACTGCCCCCCTTTCATTTCTAGATTTTCCTTTATAAACTATTGGTTGAGGTCCTTTTTTGTCTCAGTTATATAAAATTATATACTGTTTCGTTATCATAATCACAGATAAGTGACTCGAAACAGCACATACAAGACCTCAAAGTTTTTATTCAATATGGTTTTAGAAACATCTTAGCTGGATCCTTGTGTCAGGGTCGTATATGACTGCAGTTAAGAAGTCATGTGAGACTACATTCTAATTAGTAAACTTGAAGTCAGTCCTCTTACAAGGACTAGCCCATGCTGGCCTCAAACTCATGATCTTTCTGTCTCAGCCTTCCAAGCACTAAAATACTAGGTATTATGTCATGATTAGGTAATGATTTCATGTACAACCATGCCTAGAGAGCAAACCTAAGCCTTCTTTTAAAGGATATCCACATATGATTACTTGAACTCAACTAATTTTGAACATTAATTACATTCACAGAATTTCTTCACCCTTGCTATAAGATGTATCATTATGAAAGCATTACCTAATCATGACCAGGATATTGAGATCTTAGGCATAATTTTAGTTACTTTTCTCAGTGATCTGATGAAATTTCTGACAAGAAGCAACATGAAGGTAAAAGGATTGTTTTTTTTATTGTCTATCTCTCCATCTCTCTGTCTCTGTGTCAGTCTCTGTCTGTCTCTGTCTCTCTCTCTCTCTCTCTCTCTCTCTCTCTCTCTCTCTCTCTCTCT